>NC_042974.1:49642718-50242718 GCF_901001165.1 Salmo trutta | reverse complement strand
ATTAGTTCTTGCACGTAGCTGTGGATGTCCCAAAAGTCAGTCCATGTTTCAAAGCAGTAAGCACGGTCAGAATAGCGGAGAGAGGCCCAGAGAATCGTTGCAGGATATCAAGTGGGGTCCATTTGTCCTCATTGGAGCCAGAGCAGGCGATTTAAATCTGCGAAAACTGGCGAGCGACACTAAACTCAGCTTCCACTAAATCTGTTTTACTTAGATCCAGCAGTGGCTTCACCCTTTTCACATCTAGAAAGCAATGGCTCTCTGGGTCAAGGGCACACAGGGCCTCCACCAGTTGATTGTTGCGTTCGTTGAATCGTTCTGACATTTCACCAATGACAGCATCCATCATGCTGAAGAACAGTATTTTACACTGTCTCTTCTCCTCTGTCCTGCTGGCCTACTGTACTGTCCAGTGGATATAGTATATTCTACAGTGGATATTTACATTTACATTTACATTTAAGTCATTTAGCAGACGCTCTTATCCAGAGCGACTTACAAATTGGTGCATTCACCTTATGATATCCAGTGGAACAACCACTTTACAATAGTGCATCTAAATCATATAGTCAGCACCCCCTGACAAATCTGAATAAAAAACAAGTAAATAAATATTATTCTTAGAAAAAAAATATTTTGGGCCTTTAGTCCTGTATTAGCAGACCGATATAGTCGTCTGCAGCGCAGGCAAAATGTTTTTCAGCTGCTGCTGCTCATTGCTCTCCTCCTTTGTTTGGGTACTTTGGCGAAGCCAATTTCTGATATCCATCTAGGCAGATTAGCTGGTTCGTGCTAGCTAAATAGGCTAAGGCTTATAACACTAATGCTTTTTACAGCTATAGCTAAGAGTGAAGCCGCTTCAATGATATAATTAACCCTTTTAAATCAAAATCAAATATTACAGGCAGAGGTGTATCACGTTATTCACTTAGCCTACCACAGAGAGGAGAAATGAGGAGCGTTTTTCGCTTTTTACATAAATCCAAAGGAGTCATACCTAACCACCCAGTGGTTTTCCATAGTCCCCCTGCTGCAACCTGGTCTCAGAGCATTTTGTTTTATTTTGTAAGTAAATCTGAGACACTCCATTTAATATGATACATATTGATACATTTTTGTATGATATGTTACAAATTTAAATATGTATAATATGTTACGATCTGCAAAATGTACTACAATATGTTATGAATTTACAAAATGTGCGATACGTTTTTGCCTTAACGCTGCATAGAAAAGTTTAGTTATAGTTCTGTCTTTCTTATTAGGTGTCCCGGATTTACATTTACTATGTTACGTCTAGTCTATGAGACCAGGCTGGCTACACACATGGTAGCCAGCCCTGTCCATTGTGCTGACACAGTGCAGCGGAGATACAGATTTGTTGGTGCCAATCTGTCACTCAATCATTTTAACTTTTTTGCAACTTTTATATAGGGACATAAAAATAAAGTTGGAACTGAAGGGGCTAAGCCCCGTTTAGGCCCCTCGTGGCACCAGACCCGAGTAAGTTTGTTGTCTTTGCTGAAAGTTACTGTTCAAGACAATATATTGACAGAAGCAAAATGTACTTATGAAGGGATGCAGAAGAAGGTACATCTAATGGGATTCTGTAGTCTTGCCTCACCGTTATAATATATTTAATGGACTGTAAAATGCCAGAACATGACATCAACCATTGTGAAGCTCATAGGAAAACAAACGTTTGATGCTTTGAATTAACATAAGAGGATCATGTCAGGTTGCTATAAATGCCTTCTTTCAGACCACTTCAAGTGAAGTATTACTAAAATGCTTTTATCATTTTTGTCAACAAAATGTAAGGGATTTCAAGGGGTGCTAGAACATGTGTTGCCTGATAGACATGACCCCCCCATATTCTGAAATGGCATTTTTGTCTCCCCCAGTTTTATCATTGCACTGTGATACAAAAAGCGGTATCAGTGTGCTTTAGGACTATTCGGAAGCCTCCGAGCATTCGGGTAGGCTGTTTTGAAGTTTCAGACGGCTGGATTTAGGACACCACAGAGCCTGCGAAAAGAAGCAGCTGTTGTCTGTCTGTGTTGTGCTTTTTCTCAGTTGTAAAATCAAGCAGAGCAGAAACTGGCTACTCTTTATTTGACTGATGTAGTTGGCAAGTTAACTGCTGTTTGACTTAACAGAAAAAAATATATATTCCCAGTGCTGAGCTAGTAGTGTAACTGACATGTAACTTTAGCTAATTTTAATCCCCTCTCAACTGAAGTTCTGTCTGAAGTGAATGAACTAGCTAGCAGCTAACATAGACAGTTCAGCTCTAGCTTCTAGCTATCTGTATCTAACAGCTGTTGTGTGTATGGAAATTTGTAGCCTTTGCTTTGTTCCGCTTCAATGGAAGTAAATTAACTTGGTCGTTTTTCGCCAGTTGATGTACCAAAAGTTGGCTAACGTTAGCTAATATTTGTGCCTCAATCACACTAAACATGAATGAAATGCTGAAACCACCAGCCAAATGATTGAAGACTGATATTCTGAAGTTTTTTGACAATGCAATATGAGTTTTTATTAGTCAGTATAGCAATGTTGCAGTGGAAAACTAAAGAGAGTAAACAAATGGGAAAGATGAGGAAGGCCAGTGATGAAGATGCATCTAGCGACTTGCTGGCGCCGAGGGCCAGCGTGATGACACAATCACGATTTCTGGCAATGTTTGCATGACAAACCATCTGTGGGCTATCCCAGCGGTCAAACACACCTTATCTGTGGCAATCTTGATGAAGATACATTTCCACAGAAGTCAGGAGAGGTGAAGACTGATGAAACTTGAATCGACTAAATGAATGTCACTGTGTGAATTCAATTGTCATGTTTGGATTGTTTCAAGAGTTCATGAAAAGCTATGAAATTTGATACATTTCATTGTACTGTAAGTGCTATGGATTTATTGTTACAGAGAAACTGTGTTATTCTGTTCGTCGGACAGGGAATAGTTAAAAGAAGAGTGATACAGGGGTGAATCTGTATAATTTAGATAAATGTTGTGATGATTAGATCCAAGAATCTTTGTGTTGTTTTCATGCCTTTTTTTATGTTTTGGGCCATGCAAAGTGATGTTAATTAGACGATGGAAGATACTGAGATTTGGCGCTCTTGGAAGAATTAAAGCTGGGTTTAAATGTTGATCATGGAGTCATTGGTAAACCGATCTCCTGATATACAGTATGCTTGTATGTCAGAGTGGGGAATTTTGTACGTTGTTAAAATACTTATATTTTTGTATTCTTTTCATCATGAAGATTTCTGGTATGTACCATGTGTTAATTCTATTCTTATTGCGAAACTGTAATAAATCAGGTTATTTTTAAATGGATACAAACCGTAGTCGTCACATTTCTGTGTAATATTCCTTGAATTATTATTTGGTGAAATGTTTAATGGTAAATGTTATTCACAATATACATAGCATATATGCTCTGTCTCTAACTGTGCATCTCTGAGCTAAGGTTAACTCAATCATTTTATGCTAGGACATTGATTGCAAGATAGTAGTTCTTTGTTCCTTAGCCTCTTAATAATTGCATAACGGTAAACCTAGACACGTGCATCTTATAGTATTCTGAGTGGTGACGCAAGGCTCGCAACCTTGGCGATACCCACTGGATACGATTATGGGCCTTTAGCCTTCGAATTATAGTGGAGTCAGATAGTACATCATATATTAGGGTCCCTCTACAACTCTCTGTCATCCTCAGACAAAGTGAATTTTCACTATTCTACAATGTAACGTTATTGAGCTGTCAGTTTCCCAAGCTAATTCCCTACTTTTCACACTGACACGGTATAAACAGCTCTACAGGCTTCACTGTCATGGTGCACAGTCAGTATAGAACACTATGCTCATCATGTCTTAGCAGGAAAAGATGGTGACAGGTGTCCCAGCAGGGTCAGACAGCCAGGGAAGACCAGTCTACAGAGCTCAGGGGAATTTTGCAGTATATTATAACAATGGATACAAAGTTCCATCTTGAGTTGATGGGTAGGCTACCTTTTTGGGATCTGGGAATAATGTTAATTTCAATTGAACCATTGATTCTACACTTGGATAATATAATGTATAAATGTACACCAAGGTAATTATTTGTCCTACCTCATCTGAGCAGGATCAGATGATGACAGAGGTCTCAGCAGGGTCAGGCAACCAGGGAAGACCAGTCTGTGACAGCGCTGAGTTGAACTTTTTTCAGATGCACACTTAATTCTCTCTAATGCAAACACTGGACGAGCCAGAAGCTTCAATGATTGAAACTACTGTATTTTCAGGTAGTCTGACAAACCTCTAAAGTTAATTTCCAAACTGTATCAAGGGTTGATAGAGGCACAAAGCGTGTAAAACAAAAATGTGAGGAAGACCTGGGAGACACTATTGATGATGAATGAATACAGATATGTTTGAATTCCCAGTCATGTTCATATAATCTCAGACATAAATTACTGCAGTTTAAAGCCATCCATAGAATGTACTATATGCCAGTGAAACTGAATATCATGCACTCAGAAATGTAATTCCTCAAAAGGGGACATACATTGCCTTCGGAAAGTATTCAAACCCCTTGACATTTTCCACATTTTGGTATGTTACAGGCTTATTCTAAAATTGATTAAATAAAAATCCTCTGCAATCTACACACAATACCCAATAATAACAAAGTGAAAACAGATTTTTATAAATATTTGCTAATTTATAAAATGTAAAAAACTGAAATATCACATTTACATACTGTACATATTCAGACCCTTTGCTATGAGACTCAAAATTGAGCTCAGGTGCATCCTGTTTCCATTGATCATCCTTGAGATGTTTCTACAACTTGATTGGAGTTCACCTGTGGTAAATTAAATTGATTGGACATCTGTCTATATAAAGTCCCACAGTTGACAGTACATGTCAGAGCAAAAGCCATGAGGTCAAAGGAATTATCCGTAGAGCTCCGAGGCAGGAATGTGTTGAGGCACAGATCTGGGGAAGGGCACCATCCCTTCGGGGAAGCATGGTGGTGGCAGCATCATGCTGTGGGGGTGTTTTTCAGCAGCAGAGACTGGGAGACTAGTCAGGATCGAAGCAAAGATGAACGTATGTCTCTAGCTCTAAGTATGTCTCTAGCTCTAACAGTGCTGCAATATCTAGCAATACAATAACAATACACAAACAATCCATGAGTAAATAACAGAAAACTAAACAAACAAGAAATTGAGACATACTGTATCAGAACAAGCAATGTTAGAACAAGCAATATTAGAACAAGCAATATCAGAACGAGCAATGTCAGAGTCCGGAGTACTGTATATATAAATATATATGTACATTTACAAAGTATTCAGACCCCTTGACTTTTCTCACCTTTGTTACGTTACAGCCTTATTCTAAAATTGTTTAAATGTATTTTTGTTCCTCATGAATCTACACACAATACCCCATAATGACAAAGCAAAAACAGGTTGTTAGACATTTTTGCAAAAACATTTAAATGAAATATCACAATTACATAAGTATTCAGACCCTTTACTCAGTACTTTATTGAAGCACCTTTGGCAGCAATTACAGCCTTGAGTCTTCTTGGGTATGACGCTGCAAGCTTGGCACACCTGTATTTGGGGAGTTTCTCCCATTGTTCTCTGCAGATCCTCTTAAGCTCTGTCAGGTTGGATGGAGAGCGTCGCGGCACAGCTATTTTCTGGTCCCTACAGAGATGTTTGATCAGGTTCAAGTCTGGGCTCTGGCTGGGCCACTCAAGGACATTCAGAGACTTGTCCCGAAGCTTCACCCCAGTCTGAGGTCCTGGGTGCTCTGGTGCAGGTTTTCGTCAAGGATCTCTCTGTACTTTGCTCCGTTCATTTTTCCCTCGATCCTGACTAGTCTCGCAGTCCCTGCCGCTGAAAAACATCCCCATAGCATAATGCTGCCACCACCATGCTTCACAGTAGGGATGGTGCCAGGTTTCTTCCAGACGTGACGCTTGGCATTCAGTCCTAAGAGTTCAATCTTGGTTTCATCAGACCAGAAAATCTTGTTTTTCATGGTCTGAGAGTCCTTTAGGTGATTTTTGTGAAACTTCAAGCAGGCTGTCATGTACCTTTTATTTTAACGAGGCAAGTCAGTTAAGAACAAATACTTATTTACAATTACAGCCTAAGAACAGTGGGTTAACTGCCTTGTTCAGGGGCAGAACAACATATTTTTACCTTGTCAGCTCAGGGATTTGATCTAGCAATCTTTTGGTTACTGGCCCAAAGCTGTAACTCCCAGGCTACCTGCCACCCCAGCTTTTACTGAGGACTGGCTTCCGTCTTCCACTCTACAATAAAGGCCTGATTGGTGAAGTGCTGCAGAGATGCTTGTCCTTCTGGATGGTTCTCCCATCTCCACAGAGGTACTCTGGAGCTATGTCAGAGTGACCATTGGGTCAAGCTCTAGGGAGAGTCTTGGCGGTTCCAAACTTCTTCCTTTTAAGAATGATGGAGGCCACTGTATTTCTGTGGACCTTCTTTGCTGCAGAAATGTTTTGGTACTCTTCCCCAGATCTGTGCCTCGACACAATCCTGTCTCGGTGCTCTACAGAAAATTCCTTAAACCTCATGGCTTGGTTTTTGCTCTGACATGCACTGTCAACTGTGGGACCTTATATAGACAGGTGTGTGGCTTTCTAAATCATGTCCAATCAATTGAATTTAACACAGGTGGACTCCAATGAAGTTGAAGAAACATCTCAAGGATGATAAACAGAAACAGGATGCACCTGAGCTCAATTTCAAGTAAATAAGGTATTTCAGTTTTTTACTTTTGATAAAAAGTAAAAAATATGCTGAACATTGGCTGCTTTTCCTTCGGTCCAACTCATCCCAAACCATCTCAATTGGGTTGAGGTCGGGTGATTGTGGAGGCCAGGTCATCTGATGCAGCACTCCATTACTCTCCTTCTTGGTCAAATAGCCCTTACACAGCCTGGAGGTGTGTTTTGGGTCACTGTCCTGATGAAAAACAAATGATAGTACCACTAAGCACAAACCAGATGGGATGGCGTATCTCTGCCTTGAATTCTAAATAAATTACAGACAGTGTCACCAGCAAAGCACCCCCCACACCATCATTCCTCCTCCTCCATGTTTCATGGTGGGGCAGATCATCCTGTCACGTCCTGACCAGTATAGAGTATATTTGGTTATTGTAGTTTGGTCAGGACGTGGCAGAGGGTAGTTGATGTATGTATTATGGGGTTTGTCACTGGTCTATGTCTGTGTTTCTGTGTCTAGTTGATTGGGGTTGGACTCTCAATTGAAGGCAGGTGTGTTGAGTTGCCTTTGATTGGGAGTCCTATATAGTAGGGTGTGTTTGTCTTTGTTTTTCGTGGGTAGTTGTTTGAGAGCACTGATTTTTGTTGAGGCTGCTTTCACTGTTTCATGTCGCTAGTTTGTTTATTGTTTTCTTCCGTGGTGTTCGCATTATTTTATAAATAAATATGTTGAGCACGAAACCCGCTGCGCATTGGTCCCTTTCTCTCTACGACGACAGCTGTGACAGAACTACCCACCACAACAGGACCAAGCAGCGGAGGAAATCTGGCGAGGACCGGGGAACACGGCTGGTAAAGGAGCCCGAGAGGCAGCCCCAAGAATTTTTCTGGGGGGGGCACAAGGGCAGTTTGGCGGGGCGAGGATGGAGCCCCAGGCCAGCTCCCCGTACCCTTTTTAGGCAGAGACGAACTGGACAGGTCCCGTGCTTTGGGGTGATGGGTACGGTAGCGAGGCCGAGCATTTTCAGGCCAGTACGCGCAGTACCAGCGCCCCGCATGTGCCAGGGGAAAGTGGGCATCCAGCCAGTAGGGGTGATGCCAGTCCTGCGCTCAAGACCGCCAGTGCGCCTCTATGGTCCAGTGCTTCCTGCTACACGCACGAGGTGCGTGTCTCCAGGCTGGCACGTCCAGTACCAGCCCCACGCATCAGGCTTCTAGTGCGTCAGCCCAGCCTCGCCAGTCTGGAGCCACCAGAGCCGCCAGCCAGTCTGGTGCCGCCAGAGCCGCCCGCCAGTCTGGTGCCGCCAGAGCCGCCCGCCAGTCTGGTGCCGCCAGAGCCGCCCGCCAGTCAGGAGTCGCCAGAGCCGCCCGCCAGTCAGGAGTCGCCAGAGTCGCCCGCCAGTCAGGAGTCGCCAGAGCCGCCCGCCAGTCAGGAGCCGCCAGAGCCGCCCGCCAGTCAGGAGCCGTCAGAGCCGCCCGCCAGTCAGGAGCCGCCAGAGCCGCCCGCCAGTCAGGAGTCGCCAGAGCCGCCCGCCAGTCAGGAGTCGCCAGAGCCGCCCGCCAGTCAGGAGTCGCCAGAGCCGCCCGCCAGTCAGGAGTCGCCAGAGCCGCCCGCCAGTCAGGAGTCACCAGAGCCGCCCGCCAGTCAGGAGTCGCCAGAGCCGCCCGCCAGTCAGGAGTCGCCAGAGCCGCCCGCCAGTCAGGAGCCGCCAGAGCCGCCCGCCAGTCAGGAGCCGCCAGAGCCGCCCGCCAGTCAGGAGCCGCCAGAGCCGCCCGCTAGTTAGGAGCCGCCAGAGTGGCCCGTCGTGCCGGATCTGCCAGAGTGGCCCACCAGCCGGGCGCAGCCATCGCCGCCCGCCAGCCGGGCGCAGCCATCGCCGCCCGCCAGCCGGGCGCAGCAAGGGTCGCCCGCCAGCCGGGCGCAGCCAGAGACACCCGCCAGCCGGTCGCGGCAAGAATCGCCCTCCAGTCGGGCGAGGTCAGGGGCGCCACTTAAGGGGACTACGTCAGGGATAGAGCGGAGTCCACGTCCCGCACCTGAGTCGCCTCCCATATAGGTGGGTTGGGGAGGGGGGGTGTAGCACTGTGCCGTCGTTGACGGCAGCCACCATCCCTTCCCTCCCTTTTTTGTTTGGGGGATTTTCCTGGTTGTTTTGGGGTTTTTCTGTGTTTTGTGTTGGTGCATTCCAGGGTCTGCACCTTTGGGGGGGGGGGGGGGGGGGTACTGTCACGTCCTGACCAATATAGAGTATATTTGGTTATTGTAGTTTGGTCAGGACGTGGCAGAGGGTAGTTGATGTATGTATTATGGGGTTTGTCACTGGTCTATGTCTGTGTTTCTATGTCTAGTTGATTGGGGTTGGACTCTCAATTAAAGGCAGGTGTGTTGAGTTGCCTTTGATTGGGAGTCCTATATAGTAGGGTGTGTTTGTCTTTGTTTTTCGTGGGTAGTTGTTTGAGAGCACTGCTTTTTGTTGAGCCTGCTTTCACTGTTTCATGTTGCTAGTTTGTTTATTGTTTTCTTCCGTGGTGTTCGCATTATTTTATAGATAAATATGTTGAGCACGAAACCCGCTGCGCATTGGTCCCTTTCTCTCTACGACGACAGCTGTGACACATCCGTTCACCTACTCTGCGTCTCATAAAGACTTGGCGGTTGTAACCAAAAATCTCACATTTGGACTCATCAGACCAAAGGACAGATTTCCATCGGTCTAATGTACATTGCTCGTGTTTCTTAGCCCAAGCAAGTCTATCCTTATTGGTGTCCTTTAGTAGTGGTTTCTTTGTAGGAATTCGACTATGAAGGCCTGATTCACACAGTCTCCTCTGAACAGTTGATGTTCAGATATGTATGTTACTTGATCTAGGTGAAGCATTTATTTGGGCTGCAATTTCTGAGGCTGGTAACTCTAATGAACTTATCCTCTGCAGCAGAGGTAACTCTGGTTCTTCCTTTCCTGTGGCGGTTCTCATGAGAGCCAGTTTCATCATAGCGCTTGATGGTTTTTGCTACTGCACTTAAAGAAACTTTCAAAGTTCTTGAAATTTTCCTCATTGACTGACCTTCATGTCTTAATGTAATGATGGATTGTCATTTCTCTTTGTCTATTTGAGCTGTTCTTGCCATAATATGGACTTGGTCTTTTACCAATTAGGGCTATCTTCTGAATACCACCCCTACCTTGTCACAACACAACTGATTGGCTAAAACGCATTAACCTGTAATGGCTAGGGGGCAGTATTTTCACGGCCGGATAAAAAACGTACCCGATTTAATCTGATTATTACTCCTGCCCAGAAACTAGAATATGCATATAATTATTGGCTTTGGATAGAAAACACCCTAAAGTTTCTAAAACTGTTTGAATGGTGTCTGTGAGTATAACAGAACTCATATGGCAGGCAAAAACCTGAGAAGATTCCTTACAGGAAGTGGCCTGTCTGACCATTCCTTGAGCTTCTTGACTCTGTTTATTGAAGACTGAGGATCTTTGCTGTAACGTGACACTTCCTACGGCTCCCATAGGCTCTCAGAAGGCGGGAAAAAGCTGAATGATGTAATTCCAGCCCCAGGCTGAAACACATTAGCGCTTTTGGCAAGTGCTCTATCAGAGGACAATGGGCTGAGGCACGTGCACGAGTCGACCCCATGTTTTATTTTCTTTCATCTGTGAACCTAAACACGCTTTCCCGGTCGGAATATTATCGCTTTTTTTACGAGAAAAATGGCATAAAAATTGATTTTAAACAGCGGTTGACATGCTTCGAAGTACGATAATGGAATATGCGTCGTGCGCGTAACCCTTATTTACCCTTTCGGATAGTGTCTTGAACGCACGAACAAAACGCTGCTATTTGGATATAACTATGGATTATTTGGGACCAAACCAACATTTGTTATTGAAGTAGAAGTCCTGGGAGTGCATTCTGACGAAGACAGCAAAGGTAATAACATTTTTCTTATAGTAAATCTGACTTTGGTGAGTGCTAAACTTGCTGGGTGTCTAAATAGCTAGCCCTGTGATGCCGTGCTATCTACTGAGAATATTGCAAAATGTGCTTTCACCGAAAAGCTATTTTAAAATCGGACATAGCGAGTGCATAGAGGAGTTCTGTATCTATAATTCTTAAAATAATTATGTTTTTTGTGAACGTTTATCGTGAGTAATTTAGCAAATTAACCGGAAGTATGCTAGTTCTGAACGTCACATGCTAATGTAAAAAGCTGGTTTTTGATATAAATATGAACTTGATTGAACAAAACATGCATGTATTGTATAACATAATGTCCTAGGGGTGTCATCTGATGAAGATCATCAAAGGTTAGTGCTGCATTTAGCTGTGGTTTGGATTTATGTGACATTATATGCTAGCTTGAAAAATGGGTGTCTGATTATTTCTGGCTGGGTACTCTGCTGACATAATCTAATGTTTTGCTTTCGTTGTAAAGCCTTTTTGAAATCGGACAGTGTGGTTAGATAAAGGAGAGTCTTGTCTTTAAAATGGTGTAAAATAGTCATATGTTTGAAAAATGGAAGTTTTTGTATTTTTGAAGAATTTGTAATTCGCGCCACGCCCATCATTGGCTATTGGAGCAGGTGTTCCGCTAGCGGAACGTCTAGATGTAAGAGGTTTTAAGAAGGAAAGAAATTCTACAAATTAACTTTTAACACAGCACACCTGTTAATTGAAATGCATTCCAGGTGACTAACTCATGAAGCTGGTTGAGAGAATGGCAAGAGTGTGCAAAGCTGTCATCAAGGCAAAGGGTCGCTACTTTGAAGAACCTCAAATATAAAATATATTTTGATTTGTTTAACACTTTTTTGGTTACTACATGATTCCATATTTGTTATTTCATAGTTTTGATGTCTTCACTATTATTCAACAATGTAGAAAATAGTAAAAATAAAGAAAAACCCTGGAATGAGTAGGTGTGTCCAAACTTTTGACTGGCACTGTAAATACATGGTGTGTATACATAGTCTGGACAGTATATGAATAGAAAATATGTGTACAGCAGTAGTTATGTAGGATGAGCCATGACTAGAATACAGTATACTGTACACACTGAGTGTACAAAACACTAGGAACACCTTCCTAATATTGAGTTGCACCCCCATTGGCCCTCACAACAGCCTAAATTTGTTGAGGCGTGGACTCTACAAGGTATCAAAAGCATTCCACAGGGATGATGGCCCATGTTGACTCCAATGCTTCCCACAGTTGTGTCAAATTGGCTGGATGTCCTTTGGGTGGTGGACCATTCTTTATACACACGGGAAACTGTTGAGCATGAAAAACCCAGCAGCGTTGCAGTTTTTGACACACTCAAACCGGTGCGCTTGGTACCTACTACTATACCCCGTTCAAAGGCACTTAAATATTTTATCTTGCACATTCACCCTCTGAATGGCACACATACACAATCTATGTCTCACTTGTCTCAAGGCTTAAAAATCCTTATTTAACCTGTCTCCTCCCTTCATCCACACTGATTGAAGTGGATTTAACAAGTGACATGAATAATGGATCATAGCTTTCACATGAGGTCCTTGTTGATCTTCTTGGCCTTCCTGTGACACCCTCTGTCTCAATGAATGTTTTTAAAAGTGATACAATTGAAAGAATAAAACCCCACACATACACCTATTGAGAATACAAAATTCCTAATAGTTCAGGTCACACGAATAACGAATTGAACTTTGGGTCTGAGTTTAGTGTCTGGGATTGCTGAGAATTAGGGTTGCAAAATTACGGGAACTTTCAATAAATTCCCTGGTTTTCCCAACATCCCGATTGGAAGATTCATGGAATTAGGAGGTAATAAGGAGGAAACCTGGATCCTCCAACCAAGATTTCTGGAAAACCACAGGATCAGGGCTGTAACCATACTGACAAGTTTAGCATGAAATCTTGAATAGCAATATTTTCTGTTGAATCTAAACCCTTTCAGGTTAGGGACTGCACCACTGAGGTATAAAAGAACTGGAGTCTGTGTCCAAGATGGCCGACTGTTGTATTCAACTTAATCTATTCACGTTCTCGTTTACCGATTCATGGACGGACCATCTATAGCCGAGATGCATCCAGTTTACACGACCCAACTTCACATGCGCACTAGCACTCGGTGCACACTGGGAACAGCACGATTGGATGAATACTAAATGTTAATATCTTTGACTGTGAGTGATACATAATTTTTCGCCTCATTGACAATTATTTGAATAATACAATGGATAGTTGGTTCACAAAGGTTCTGACTAAAGTGTCTTATTAGGAATTTTCAGATCCGACTTCTCTATGTGGCAGTCTATGGAGATTGTCTATCTGTGCCGGGCGTCAGTTAAACTGCAATAGTAAAGCAAGACTGTTGGAGCATTCGAAACCATGCTTCTAGACTGGAACCCTTGCCCCTTGGACGGCTCACGCAACACATGCAGCACACACAACACACACACACACACACACACACACACACACACACACACACACACACACACACACACACACACACACACACACACACACAATAACAGGAGTAGAGTTGAGACAATTAAGATATTCTTTAGGGAAATTAGAATCAGCATGTTCAAGAGAGGGTGACATTATAAAACGAACACTATTGAGATGTTACATCTGAAGTACTAGAGTTTTTGAATATCCCAAGAAAATGCCCAGGTTTTAGCTCATTAAGACATGCTCTGCATTTCATAACTAATTGGCCATCTGGTCACCATAACAAGAATGATTCCTCTCTGCAATATTATTTAGATAATTTTCTGGGTTGACCAATGATATTATATGGGAATGCCTTATATTCTGTCTCTGTGGTATGTTAACTCTGAGAGACACCTGTTCAGAAAGATGTGTTGTTGTAGTGACTGTATCTCAGGATGACATCAGATGAGTTCACAGATCCCCAAACCTATAGTAGCCGATGTACCTGCATTTAACCAGCCTGAGGCATTTAATCATCATGAGTACAATACCTTTACACCTTGCAGCTATTGATCCTGTGCTGTTTTTACCTTGGGAGAAGTACTGATTCTAATGGTCCACAGTAAATCATTCCATAAATGAATCTCTGGATTCAGTAGCCATTTTTTCAGCACTTTAAATGTTACTCAAAAGTTAGACAACAAAGAGTAACACCTCCTCATCACTATAGGAGGGAAAGGGTAAAGATTCCTGCACAGGTAAACACAAAATAAAGCTTTAATCCGTCTTTATTGGTGGGCAGTGCTGTTGTGTGGACCCCCGATGATGAAGCAAACAGAACACTCCCCTTCTGTGTGCAAATGGCACCTGCTGGAATAACAAACAACCGCTGCCCTTCAGGGGAGAGCCAATCAAACCTGACACATCCTCCAGTCCTGTGCTCTGAGTGGCCACCTCTAGTGATTTCTAACAGTGCTCTCATCCAGAGACGTGCGGACTTCATGTCTGGCTTGGCAAAGAGCCCATTATGAGCGGTCTCCCACAGTTATTGCACTTCCAATCTAGCTGTGCCTCCTCTCCAGGAATAAAGGCCTCCCACACCAGGTGCCCTGAACTCACTATGTGCAAACACAAACCTAATTGCCAGGTTTTTCGTTCTGTTGATAATTTAACCTCTAAAAGTCTAAGCCATTGGAGGGAGGGGGTTGATTTAGACACATATTTAACCCCTTATTTTTGTTGGCACAAAACTACCTCCATACTTCCAATCATCTCCCCTTTCCATAGTGTCACATTAGTTTGTAGCGCAAACAGTTCGGATGCTACAGACAGAAGTTGGCACATCAGCGTTACCGACTTCAGACGAGTCCCGTGACACCTGTGGGGGTCGTAGAGCAAAACCGTTCATACATTACAGACTTTTTTGTGAGATGACTGATTTTTGTGATGTCTCATGGTCTGACAAATACTGCTGTAGCTCGGCCAACTTCCACCGCAGATGCGGAAGGCCGACATAGGCGGATGCAGTGGATTGAGACGCAGCCCATGCAAAAAACTGATATTGCTAGCTTAAACCGACTAAATTTGATGGGGATTTTTTTATAATGTTACTTAGGTTGCGTCAATAGACTCTTATTCATGTGCAGATCTATCTGATTTTACCTCCAAGTAAAGGACATTTTGAGGGTGTTTATAACAGGGAAAGGCACTATTTATGGCGTGCCCAGCCATTTCTCAATACCATTGTCAAATACTGCAGCTTTATCACTGATATACTGAGGCAACAAGGACTTGAGTAGTCAGGGAGATCAATCTCAGCACCAGCTGAAAAGCACAGAGACAGTTATGAAGGCTTTGAGAAGAAATTAGACGCTCACACAAAAGCAAAAGATGCTCCTAACAGGAAGATGAGGTGCAAACAAACGATCAAAATCTCTGTGGTTCAATTACTATAGAGAGTTTATCCCGAAAGTTGAACTTCCAGTAGTTGGGGTGTGTGATGATAGTGACGATGATGAAGTATCGAACAGTACAGCCACTGCCAGTTAATCCAAATGACATAGATTGAATCTTTACCCCGAGACTGGATAAATTGGAAGACAGGACAAAATGATGCTGAAACTACAGCCAGGGGTCAAAGAAGTGCACTTCCTTACTGGTGACAGGGAGTTCAGTATCAGAAGTGAGAGCAGTTATCTCAGCTGTTATTTTGTTGCTCAGAGTTGTTGAGGCGCTGCATCCTCCCTGTTAACCTCGCTCTTCCGCTGCTGAACAGAAGGGGCACCACAGTAAGCCCATTTATTATTTTAACAGTCATCTGCCAGTCCCTGCTGTGAGTTTCTTTGGGTTGTTATCTTGGCTGGCCCAAAAAATAAAAAATAAATAAAGAATAAAAAGGGCCGGATAAAATATAACATAAAATAAAATCGTTCTGAACCTTTAAATCTTGCAAAGAAAATGGGAAATATGACCTGTTGTATTCGGCGCATTTGACAAATAAAATGTGATTTGATTTGATCTAGGCTACAGTTAATAAAGGAAATGCACCAAAAAACTATCAAGACTTTTGAAGTTTGCTCAAACATTGTTAAAACATGGTTTGAACATTATGCTGTATACAAGCTTTGGCAGCAACACAGCGCCTACAGGGATGGGCCAGTGAACTTTGCTTACAGGGTGGCAGGTAGCCTAGTGGTTAGAGTGTTGGGCCAGTAACCAAACGGTTGCTAGATTGAATCCCTGAGCTGACAAGGTAAAAATCTGTTGTTCTGCCCCTGAACAAGGCAGTTAACCCACTGTTCCTAGGCTGTCGTTACATGTCCAATCAGTGTCAACGGGTATGTAACATTCTTTCTAGCTACAGTGCCTTCAGAAAGTATTTACACCCCCTGACTTTTTCCACATTTTGTTGTGTTACAGCCTGAGTTTAAAATTGATTAACTTTAGATTTTTTTTGTCACTGGCCTACACACACACAATACCCTATAATGGAATTATTGACATTTTTACAAATTAATTAAAAATGAAAATGTATTGAGTCAATAAGTGAAACCCCTTTGTAATGGCAAGCCTAAATACGTTCAGGAGTGAAAATGGGCTTAACAAGTCACATAATAAGTTGCATAGACTCACTCTGTGTGCATTAATAGTGTTTAACATGATTTTTGAAATGACTACCTCATCTCTGTACCCCACACATACAATTATCTGTAAGGTCCTTCAGTCGAGCAGTCAATTTCAAACACAGGTTCAACAACAAATACCAGTGAGGTTTTCTAATGCCTCGCAAAGAAAGGCACCTATTGGTAGAACAAGTGAATATTTCTTTGAGCATGGTGGAGTTATTAATTACACTTTGGATGCTGTATCAATACACCAAGTCACTACAAAGATACAGGCGTCCTTCCAAACTCAGTTGCCGTTTAATGGCTGTGATAGGAGAAAATTGAGGATGGATCAACAACATTGTAGTTACTCCACAATACTAACCTAATTGACAAAGTGAAAAGAAGGAAGCCTGTACAGAATAAAATATTCCAAAACATGCATCCTGTTTGCAACAGGGTACTAAAGTAAAGCAGTTAACTTTTTGTCCTGAATACAAAGTGTTATGTTTGGAGAAAATCCAGTACAACACATTACTGAGTACCACTTTAAATTTTTTCAAGCATAGTGGTAGAAGCATCATGTTATGGGTATGCTTGTACTCATTAAGGACTGGGGAGTTTTTCAGGTTTTAAAAATAAACGGAACGGAGCTAAGAACAGGCAAAATCCTAGAGGAAAACCTGGCTCAGTCTGCTTTCCACCAGACACTGTGAGATGAATTCACCATTCAGCAGGATAATAACCTGGGGCACCCGAGTGGCACAGCAGTCTAAGGCATTGCATCTCAGTGCTAGAGGCGTCACAACAGACCCTGGTTTGATTCCAGGCTGTATCACAACCGGCTGTGATTGGGAATCCCATAGGGCTGCGCACAATTGGCCCAGCGTTGTTAGGGTTTGGCTCGGGTAGGCCGTCATTGTAAATAAGAATTTGTTCTTCGCTGGCTTGCCTAGATAAATAAAGGTTAAATAATAAAACACAAGGCCAAATCTACATTGGAGTTGCTTACCAGTGAATGTTCCTAAGTGGCCGAGTTGCAGTTGACATAAATCTGCTTTAAAATATATGGCAAGACCTGAAAATGGTTGTCTATCAATGATCAACCAATTTAAAGATTTTTTTTTTACCCCTTTTTTATGGTATCCAATTGTCTCATCGCTGCAACTCCCGTACAGACTTGGGAGAGGCGGAGGTCGAGAGCGGTGTGTCCTCCGAAACAAAACCCAACCAAGCCGCACTGCCCACAAAACCAGAAGCACCAATGTGTTAGAGGAAGCACTATACACTTGGTGACCATATTAGCGTGCACTGCTCCCAGCCCACCACAGGGGTCACTAGTGCACGATGGGATAAGGACATCCCTGCCGGCCAAACCCTCCCCTAACCCAGACGACGCTGGGCCAATTGTGCGCCGCCCCATGGGTGTCGCGGCCGGCTGTGACAGAGCCTGGACTCAAACCCAGAATCTCTAGTGGCACAGCTAGCACTGCGATGCCATGCCTTAGACCATTGCACCACTCAGGAGGCCCAAGCAACAACCAATTTGACAGAGCTTGAAGAATTTTGAAAAGAATAATGGGCAAATGTTGCACAATCCAGGTGTGGAAAGCTCTTAGAAACTTACCCAGAAAGACTCACAGCTGTAATCGCTGCTAAAGGTGCTTCTACAAAGTATTGATTCAAGGGTGGGAATACTTATGTAAATGAGATACTTCTGTATTTAATTTTCAATAAATTTGCAAATAATTCTAAAAACATGTTTTCACTTTGTATTATGGGGTATTGTGTGTAAATGGCTGAGAAAAAAATCTATTTAATGTGGAATAAGTCAAGGGGTATGAATACTTTCTGAAGGCACTGTGTAAGTCAGTACAACTACATTTTTTTCCTGAAAGGCTTTTGAAATTGTTTGACTTTACAAACGGCTAAACACATGTTTTTTTTTTATTCTTGAGAGCCTTATTGTAATAGACCCATGTGTAGGCTACCCAAGTTCTCCAGAGGTGACACTTGAGAAGCGGGAGCAGCCGATTAAAGTGTTGAACACAGCACAGCAGGGTAAATTTACTCTTGTGAAAAATCTATCAACAATTGGCGAGTCAGTGACAAATTTATTCTTCAACGTCAGACAGGAGGACCTCGCTAAAAAACAATTTTAAGACAGGAACAAAAGCAATCCTCTGTGAGAATCCTCTGTGAGATGAGATACCCAGACAATCAATAGCTACAGCTGAAGACGTTAATATCCCTGTAGTTATTTAAATCTGATATTGAATTAATCCCGTGTGGAATATAAACAAGTCATTATCATACTGAAAGCTACACTACATGAACAAAAGTATGTGGACAACTGCTCGTCGAACATCTCATTCCAAAATCATGGGCATTAATATGGAGTTGGTCCCCCCTTTGCTGCTATAACAGCCTCCACTCTTCTGGGAAGTCATATCAGCATTGACCTCGCTTTGTGCATGGGGGCATTGTCATGCTGAAACAGGAAAGGGCATTCCCCAAACTGTTGCCACAAAGTTGAAGCACAGAATTGTCTAGAATGTCATTGTATGCTGTAGCGTTAAGATTTCCCTTCACTGGAACTAAGGGGCCTAGCCCGAACCATGAAAAACAGCCCCAGACCATTATTCCTACTCCAACAAACTTTACAGTTGGCACTATGCATTCAGGCAGATAGAGTTCTCCTGGCATCCGGCAAACCCAGATTCGTCTGTCGGACAGCCAGATGCTGAAGCGTGATTCATCACTCCAGAGAACACGTTTCCACTGCTCCAGAGTCCAATGGCGGCAAGCTTTACACTACTCCAGCCGACGCTTGGCATTGTATATGTTGATCTTAGGCTTGTGTGCGGCTGCTCGGCCATGTAAACCCATTTCATGACGCTCCCAATGAACAGTTCTTCTGCTGACGTTGCTTCCAGAGGCAGTTTGGAACTAGTGAGTGTTGTAACTGAGGATAGACGATTTTTACACGCTACGCGCTTCAGCACTCGGCGGTCCTGTTCTGTGAGCTTGTGTGGCCTACCACTTTGCGGCTGAGCCGTTGTTGCTCCTAGACGTTTCCACTTCACAATAACAGCACATATAGTTGACCTGGGCAGCTATAGCAGGGCAGAAATTTGATGTACTGATTTGTTGGAAAGGTGGCATCCTATGACGGTGCCACGTTGAAAGTCACTGAGCTCTTCTGTAAGGCCATTCTACTGCCAATGTTTGTCTATGTAGATTGCATATGTGTGTGCTCGATTTTATACACCTGTCAGCAACCGGTGTAGCTGAAATAGCTGAATCCATTAATTTGAAGAGGTGTCCACATGCTTTTGTACATATAGTGTATGTTTTCATCTATTATTTATTATCATCAGCTCATTCACTATGCCAGTCATATTGACCCTGTATTAGAGAACCTTACAGGATTTGATGAAGCCAACGTTGTGACAGTGTTTTAGGCTTTTGGGAGCGTGCATATTTCAGAAGCGTAATTCAAGAATTAGCAACTGCAGCACTTTTTAAGGCCAACTGATTAAACTGTCGCAGTTCAATAGATTGATGAAAGAAACCAAATATACTTTGTTTTCAAGTGTGATGGTAATTGCATTAAACAATATTGTAGCACCAAATTGTATTTCCCCTATTAGAGTTATTTCCCTTGCGGTGGTAATAGGCTTTGGTTAGGAGGATTATTTGCTAATGTTAATATGGAAATCCTTCTCCAGTTGAGGGATCATAAAGAAAAATAACTTTGTAGTATAATGTAATAAATGCTTTTACTAAAATTTAATGTAAGAATCACAAAGTTCTTCAGTCTGTCTGAAAGCCTCAACTTCGCACTTGTTTACGTTCCCTTATATGAGAAAAGCAGACATTGATCCCCAGCAAATAACGTGACATTATGTGGAGCAGACATTGCAGCAGTGAGAGGAGACAATCTGCCGCAGGAGAGAAGACAAGTCTAGAGATGGAGAATGTCCTGCGCCATTGTTTCCTCTGCGATGCCGCTATCCCAATTCTCCCAGGACCACTACACATACAGGGGATTAGAAAATGTGGGTCATCGTCTCTATCAGCTAGGCAACACAGAGGGGGGAAAAGACAGTAAAACCTGTGTTTAAATGATCTGTTCGCAGTTGTCCTACTTACACATCCAAAACAAAAGCTTCCCTGCACCATGGCAGAATACACAGGCATGTGTGTTTGTGCTTCTGGTTACATAATGTTTGGTCGGGTGGTGTATACGTGCTGCTTCAGCTGAGCAGAACAGCTGTGGCTGTACCTGAGCACGGCTGGCATTGAGTCACTCTGGAGACACTAAGCAGATGTGTTTATTAGCAGGCTTTTCACTCCTGTCGCTGGCCCTGAAACCATCCGGGGAACACTTTGTGCATTGAACGTAAAGTAATGGTTGGACAGCAGTCTCTCTTGTACTATAGGATTCAAGTGAAACAGCATCACAGAGAGCGAAGAGGCACGGTGCAATGTGATATGATGAATAGGTGTTACGTTTGTGAGTGGCTATGCTTAGCCATCATTTTTGAAGTGGCTTTCCAAGCTAATTCCTTTGCATTTGCTCAGAGGGCTAACAGAGGGCTAAGATTTAGTGTGAGGTTTATGAGTGACTACATTTTTTGTCACAAAGTGGATTCCCATTATCCACTAGGCAGTCTGTTGTGGTGATGAAGGACCTCTGACATGGGATTACCGACAGAGGAATTATAATGATCACTCACGGGTTGGACTGAGAGGTTTGCCACAAAGTAGCAGAGCCTCCCCAAAAATGATAAGGATTTGGCATGGCAGCACCACATTTAAACCAACGGTGTGTTTGTGGATAAATACTACAGCTGAATGAGGGAAAGGTTTAAGTAAATCAAATAATTGTAATGCTCCTTAAAAATGTTTATTTAAAACATGCTGTATCTGTAACAATCGTCCAAAGGATTAGACCAAGGTGCAGCGTGGTGAGTGTTCATCTTTATTTTAAATCGGAACACTTAAACAAAATAATAAACAAATACAAATGACCGTCACGTCTTGCAGGCTAAATACGAGCAGTACAAAATCAAGATCCCACAAACACAGGTGGAAAAAGGCTGCCTAAGTGTGGCTTCCAATCAGAGACAACGATAGACACCTGCCTCTGATTGGAAACCATACCCGGCCAAAACATAGAAAATAACACATAGAATGCCCACCCCACACCCTGACCTAACCACATAGAGAAACAAACCCTCTCTCTCAGGTCAGGGCATGACAGTATCTAATCAAACTGTGAACATTTCTGTAATTTTCCATTTCTGTTATTACAGATGTGCACCATGAAGCATTGAACATATTAAAAATGCAGGGAGAAAATGTGTGAAAATGTACAAAATAATGAGGGGAAATATCCACACACCCAGTTGATCTGAATCCTTAGCTCTCACAAAGCCATTCCCTACGTTGTTGTTTTTAGCATGCTACTCTTCTCTCCATCCCCCTTGAGCACTCCCAGCATTAGGATCCATGTAATGGCTGGCACACACTCAGTGGAAACTCTTGTGTGGTGGCAGCTGGAGGAATTCCTGTCCCAGCAGCCCTCGGGCACGGAGTTAAGTTTGTATTGTGACTGTATATTGGTCACCTCAGCCAGGACCATTTTGGAACTAATTCCAAAAGATAAACAGACAATGGCTTTATCAGGAGGCAGGCAGGCACACTGTGGCATGCTGCTCCCCCGTGCTCGCCCTTGTTCCCAGTCATTTTGCAACAGTTTGAACACTGAAATTCCTGTTTTACCATTTTTCATTTTTTTTCCCTCCTCTATACAAGCATGCTGTAGCTCTTGTATTTTACATGCAAATACTGTAGCCTTAAAATGAATGATTTGTTTGAGTTTAGCTGAAGTTTGTTACATGCCTTCAGACACATCATGCCCATCTGTAAGACTAGATAGTGATGGTAAAAGTTTTTGAAAAAGTTACTTTTTTACCCCTTTTTCATGGTATCCAATTGGTAGTTTTGTCTCATCTCTGCAACTCCCATACAGACTCAGGAGAGGCGAAGGTCGAGAGCCGTGCGTCCTCCAAAACACAACCAAGCCGCACCGCTTCTTGACATAATGCCCGCTTAACCCGGAAGCCAGCCACACCAATGTGTCAAAGGAAACGCTGTACACCTGGCGACTGTGTCTGCGTGCACTGTACCCAGCCCACCACAGGAGTCACTAGTGTGCGATGGGACAAGGACATCCCTGCCGGCCAAACCCTCCCCTAACAACACTGGGCCAATTGTGCACTGCCCCATGGGTCTCCCGGTCGCAGCCGGCTGCAACAGAGCCTGGATTCTAACCCAGAATCTCTAGTGGCACAGCTAGCCCTGCGATGCCATGCTTTAGACCACTGCGCCACTCGGGAGGCCCTAGTGATGGTAAAAGTTGACGAATAACTCAAATCACACATTTTGCCAGTAGAAACATCAGAAAGATCATAGTGGAAAATACATGCACATACAGTAGCCTACTGTGCAGGAGCAGCTCTCCAATGGCCTGACCTGAGTTGGATACATTGTCACTTTGATCAACAACACAACAGGGTCGTTCCACCAATTTGGTGCCTTTTGAGAAGTGTGACTTGGTAAAAAAACAACAACATGTATTTCACCTAATTTTAACATTCTGACATAAAGAGCACGTGTTCAACTCAAGAGGTTAATTAGAGTCTATATCTAAGTAACATAATAAAAAAATCCCCAGCAAAATCTATCAGTTTAAGCTACAGATATTTCAAGTTTCAAGATTCAAGTTGTAATGTCACATGCACAAGTACAGTGAAATTCCTTTCTCGCAAACTCAAAACCCAACAATGCAATAACCAATAACAATGTATTACTAGAAAAAAACACATGAGAAATATGAATTGGAAATATGAAATACACAATAAAGTAAGTATGTAAGTAAGCATACTATATACAGGAAATATTTAATTAAAAAGTGAATCCCAATACCATATTAACATGTGCTAGAGTGATGGAGGTAGATACACTTCATATACAAAATAATTAACGGATTCGGCTATTTCAGCTACACCTGTTGCTGACAGGTGTATAAAATCGAGCACACAGCCTTGCAATCTACATAGACAAACATTGGCAGCATTATTGAAGAGCTTAGTGACTTTCAACTTGGCACCGTCATAGGATGCCACCTTTCCAACAGATTGTAAAATGAACATTTCTGCCCTGCTCCAGCTGCCCTGGTCAACTGTAAGTGCTGTTATTGTGAAGTGGAAACGTCTTGGAGCAACAACGGCTCAGCTCTGAAGTGGTAGGCCACACAAGCTCACAGACTGGGACTGGCGAGTGCTGACGGACAATTCTGGGTTTGGCGGATGCCAGGAGAACGCTCCCTGCCCCAATGCATAGTGCCAACTGTAAAGTTTTTGGAGTAGTAATAATGATCTGGGGCTGTTTCTTATGGTTCGGGCTAGGTCCCTTAGTTCCAGTGAAGGGAAATCTTAACGCTACAGCATACAATGACATTCTAGACGATTCTGAGCTTCCAACTTTGTGGGAACAGTTTGGGGAAGGCCTTTTCCTGTTTCAGCATGACAATGATTTTTGAATGAGATGTTCGTCGAGGTGTCCACATACTTTTGGTCATGTAGTGTATGTATAGGGGTAAGGGGGCTAGGCAACAGGATATAAGATAAACAGAGTAGCAGCAGCTTGTACGTGAGTGGGTGTGCGTGTGTGTAGAGTCAGTATAAATGTATGTACAAATTATGTGTGAGTGAGCAAATGGTGGAGTGAGTTTATGTGTGTGTGTGGAGTGACAGTGTGTGTGAATGTGTAGGGCCCTGTGAGTGTGTATAGAGACAGTGCAAAGATTTAAATAAAAGGTCAATAAAGATAGAAGGTTAACTCAGATAGTCCATGTAGCTATTGTTGGGCTGCGTCTCAATATACCACTTCCGCCTATGTCGGCCTTCCGCATCTGCGGGGGAAGATTGCCAAGCTACAGGGGTGTTTGTCAGACCATGAGACGTCTCGAGAGTTGGTCTTCTCACAAAAACGTAAGTAGCATCCAAACGGTTTGGCCTATAATTTAATTTGACCACTCTATGGAAAGATGAAATTTAACTCCCAGATTGCACTACAACCCTCACAAGTGTCACGGGACTCGTCTGAAGGTAACCGTACCGGAATTTTTTTTTATGGAAATATGGAGGTAGTTTTGTGCCAACAAAAAAAAATGTATAAAAAAACAACAGTAAAGGCCAAATTCAACATTTGATATCTAGACAGGTCCTAAAATTCAAAATCAAATAGCTAAATGATCCTTGGTATGACCATCTTAAAACAATTCCACATGTTATCTTAGTTGAACCCCCACCACCACAAAGGCTTGCATGCTGACCACACGCGTCTGCGTGGCCAGCGCGGCCAGGCGCTTTCCCATCTCCTCATTAGTTTTTAAGAGCATATACCCACGTGGGTGATTGAAAGATGAACTGACGTCCACACTCCAGTTGGTTGTAGTAATGCACTGTAAAGTTGGTTGCCAACTGCCATATAAAGTCCAAAGAAGTACAAAAGAAGCCTGAGTGAGGAGGAGAGATGACGAGAAAGGAATTCAGTTCACCGTTTTATCTGTGGATTAATTGTCGGAGTAGAGGACCATGTGCATTTCAGGTAAAATAACAACCCAATGTTTATATCCCAGGACAAATTAGCTAGCAACAGCAAACTAGTTAGCTAAATTGCCATACATGTTTAATGGTTTTCGACCTGTCCCCAAATTAATATAATTGGTTCAGAGTTTGTTTTGATATTTCAACCTGAGTGTCCTGATCGTGTCTGGTGTGGGGGTATGATGGTGCATGCGCGCGTCCGGTTTGGTCAGCATGTTAGACTTTTAGAGGTTAAATAAAAATAAACAAAAGTAATTGTCTATGAAAGATGGAGTCCGGGATCTTACGCACAACAAATTCCTAACATATCATGTGAATTGCAAAACTTTATATATATATATATATTTTTTTTGCAAGCCGTAACATATCTTACGAAATGGAGTACACAATTTGATGACATAGTACACAAAAAACGGGGACCTGTTTTGGCTTGTGAGCACCACTACCGGCTGAAATTATACAAAGGTTCTGGAGCATAATTTGAAGTGCCAAATTAAGTAACAGGGTTGACGATTTAATCTTAAATCAACCATAAATCCCCTTGTGACAGGGGGAATGAAAGCTTGTTGTGTGCAATAGGCAGTGGCAATTGAACGCAAGCTTCACACATTTCTTTTAATTGTTTAAACATTTCTAGCCTGTCCATCTATGGGTAACAGGGTTGACGTGTTACGCTGGACTCGCTCAGTTTTCCACCACAACACACTAGAAAATGGACAAAAAGAGTAGAATCAGCTCACCTGCCTTTTCAGTATGGTTTGACTATTATATGTTCAATGTTTCCAAATATTTTATATTTTTAAGGAATAGTTTCAACATATTAACCAGACATAAATTAATTACTAATCACATGAAATAAATAATAATATTCAGAAATGACTGTCAAAGCAAGAAAATGATGGTGAAAACTGAGTATTTTTGGGGTTAGTGGGTAAAAATCTTACTAGAAGTCACAGAGGGTGCACGGAGGGACATGTACAAATGCTGCATTTTGGCACTTTAGCAAGTCTTTATTCATATAAAAAAATCTGAATTGTCATTTAAAAAAATGTAATATTGATGCACAATTTATACTTAAAATATCAAAGGGACACAAAAGGCACTCTTTTCGTGGAACAACTCAACAGTATTAATTTATGTCAGAATCTCAAAGCTAGACATTCCAATTAAACATAGGGCGGGAAAATATGCTCTGTGTATTAATTCAACAAAGGAATATAAATGTAAAATCATAGTTGACATTCAATTATTCTGCATGAAGCTTATGCCTTAGTAGTTTTTAAAAGTTAAACTGTTTGAGTTCATTTTGAGAAAGGGTTGCAGCAGCATACACTTTTACAGACACTTTATAATGTACCGGCTTCCTCACCAACATGCTCAGTAACCTCCATCTTATGGTTGAGCGATTTGTCTCTAAATTCCTGAAAAGCATTCAGGGCCTTCGACTAAACACTGACATTTCCAGGAATATTCTTCACTGGGAACTGTGTTTTTCCCGAGGGCAATAAATATACATGCCCCTTAAATCCCTGAAATATTGAAATATATAGGTGGTGATGGCCACTATCATCACCTTCACTAAAACGTCACTACAAATATCACTACTGAGAGTCACATTCCCAATCCCTCTACCTTCACATCTTCTGGAGTTAAGTTTATGCTCATCCTGGTGGCGTAACAATGCAGCTGTTGAACACTGGTCTTGGCTAATTTTCAAAGCTGCAGACAGTTAAGCAGTTAAACCCTCCAATTTATGATCACTTAAAATTACTGGTAGTAGTTCAACTTGGCTTTGAAAGGGAGGACACGCAGTGTAGAATCGGTTTGTTTTTGTTACAGCATTTCGTTTTTGAGCATGCAAACATCTCTGGGCTATGTTGATGTTAATGCATGATCACTAGCTGGAGAAGCAGCTTGGCCCTGTCGGGGACAAGGGGGACCAAGAAGACTACTAGAGTCACTCATGCCCATGGGCCTGTTTCCTGTCTCCAAAACACAACCAACAGACAGTTCAAAAACTGGAGTCTGGAGCTATTGGCAGAAAAAACATCAACAACAGGCACTACCTTAAAATAGCTGTCGGTGTGATGTGGAAATACATCACACCGAAATACATCAAGTAAAGCAGAGTATCTCTCACGCTCTCTCAAGATGACTCTTACAAGTTTTGCATTCTAGTTAAGAAAGAATAAGTAGAACAAATATGTGTATTAATATAATATGATATTTGCTGTTAAGTGTTATTTGTTAAGTCATGTCATTAAATAAATTACCTTTATGAAAATGTAAGGTGTTAATTGGTTCTATTAGGATTTTATCACTTCCATTACACAATAGCATACAGAACTGTAAAGGTCTAAATAAAACATTCTGCACTTTCTATCCACTTCACAATGCTAGCACCGATATTTCAGCCTGTCTTTGAGATAGGCAATGGAAAAGTGGTGTGACAGCCAAGGTTCACAAATCTTCCATTGTGCTGGCTATGTCAATTAACTATTCTAATTACGTCTTTCATGAATTTGATTAGGGTAATTAATCACTCGAAATGCAATCACGGCTGATATTTGATGAAAGGTCTTGAAGTGTGGTCTATTTGGTGCCATGCACTTACCAGCAAGGTTCTTATAGTTGTGTTTTTTGTATTTGTTTTTATTTCTATTCATTTTAAAATTTTACTTGAAATTCAGTTTAGTTTTCAGACCTGGTTTACTAGTTTTTGTTTAGTTTGAGTTTTATAAAAACATTTTGATTAAATTGTTATATTAGTGTCACGGCCGTCTGAAAGAGTAGACCAAGGTGCAGCGGGTATCGTGCTCATCTTCTTTTATTTATATAAGTGAACACTTAAACAAAATAAATAGACGTAAACCAACAGTTCCGTAAGGACACAAGGACTATACAAAAAACAACTACCCACAAACACAAGAGAAAATAAACCCACTTAAATATGGCCTTCAATTAGAAGCAACGACAACCAGCTTCTAATTGGAGGTCGTTCCCAAAACTAACATAGAAATAGAAAAACTAGAAAACCCACATAGAAATAGAAAACATAGAACATACACCAAAAACCCCGAAACACACAAACCAAACACCCCCTGCCAAGCCCTGACCAAACTACAATAACAAAATAACCCCTGTACTGGTCAGGACGTGACAATTAGTCTCAGTTTTGGTGTTAGGGACAGAAAATAAAGTCCAATTTTTTTTTTACATTATTTCATTTCAGTTTTAGTGTTAGGGACAGAAAGTAAAAGTCTGGATTTTTTTAATATTATTTAGTTTCAGAGTTAGTGGTAGAAAGTAAAAGTATAAAGTCAGGATATGAGTTGAGAAACCTGAAACATCCTCAAACGTATTTAATTTCACAATTTCAAAGCTATACGATATTACAGAGAACAAGTGAATTATCTCACATCTTGGAAAATATTTGTAATGTAGTGCTTCTTGTTCACGCAGTCTAATTCATGCGAATGTTGGGTTTTTGAGCTAGCACCCAATTCACTCCCATTCACTCCTTCAAGGAGTGCACTCCATGTCCCAGCATTGCCCAGAAGGCCCATTGACAACGTACGGGCAACATACACAATTTGCGTTAATACGAATCGAATCAATCGTTTCCCCTAATCGAATCAAGTTTCCCCTAATTTCTTAATTCATGATGTTTTTTTATTTTATTTTATTTTGTTTTGGAATCAAAGATAATAGTTTCAGTATAGTTTTAACATGTTGGTTAATTATTGTATTTCATTTTACAAAATAGTTTTTCCATCGTTAGTTTTCGTTTAGTTTCAGTTTTTGTTTACTATTATAACCTTTTTTAAATTTTCGCCTAAAATGACATACCCAAATCTAACTGCCTGTAAAAATGATATGCATTTTCTTGGTACCATTTGAAAGGAAACACTTTGAAGCTTGTGGAAATGTGAAAGGAATGTATTTAACTAGGCAAGTCAGATAAGAACAAAATCTTATTTTCAATGACAGCCTAAGAACAGTGGGTTAACTGCCTTGTTCAGGGGCAGAACGACAGTTTTTTACCTTGTCAGCTTGGGGATTCAATCTTGCAACCTTTCGGTTACTAGTCCAACGCTTTAACCACTAGGCCACCTGCCTAGTGCTTAGAGCCATAACCACTAGGCTACCTGCATTAGATCTGGCAAAAATATTATACAAAGACCATCATCTTTGGACCATCATCTTTGAAATGCAAGAGAAAGGCCATAATGTATTATTCCAGGCCAGGTGCAATTTAGATATTGGCCACTAGATGGCAGCAGTGTATGTGCAAAGTTTTAGTCTGATCCAATGAACCATTGCATTTCTGTTCAACTAAGCTAACATATGGAATTCTTTTAAGATGGATCCTCTTGCTATTTGATTTTGAATTTTAGGACCCCTCTAGATATCAAATTTAGAATTTTGGCTTTATTGCTATTTTTGGATACTTTTTTTGTTGGCACAAACTACCTCCATACTTCCATTAATTTTTTAACCGGTGTGAGTTACCTTCAGACAAGTGGGGGTCGTAGAGCATTCTGGGTGTTAAAACTAATCTTTCCATAGAGTGGTCATGTTAGTTTGTAGGCCAAACCGTTTGCTTTACGTCCTATCATGAACTCCTGTCACGAACTCGGATACCTCCTGTGCCTTGACCTGTTGTTTCGGCCTGTTGTTTCCAAAGTTCTATTTTGTTTTATTTGTATTTTGTTCTTAAGAGTTTATGTCAACACCTGCTACCAACTAGCCAGCTAGCTAGCTAGGTTGCAATGGAGCCTGCTTCACCTGGAATAGATAACACACATTTCCAATGCTGTAGAAGCTGTGTTTATTACTCTCTTGTCTGGGACAATATTGACAATCCAGAGTGCTAACGCTGCAATTGTTTGCTTACGGAGGATTGCAGCAAATTTCCAATCTGCGTGAACTTATTATTTATTTACATTTTTTGTACTTTTACCCCTTTTTCTCCCCAATTTCGTGATATCCAATTGGTAGTTACAGTCTTGTCCCATTGCTACAGCTCCCCTACGTATTCGGGAGATGCGAAGGTCGAGAGCCATGTGTGTCCTGAAGCACAACCCTGCCAAGCCGCACTGCTTCTTGACACACTGCTCACTTAACCCTGTAGCCAGCCGCACTAACGTGTAGGAGGAAACACTGTCCAGCTGGCGACTGGGGTCAACTTGCAGGTGCCCGGCCCGCCACAAGGAGTCGCTAGAGTCGATAAACTCTCCCCTAACCCGGGCAACATTGGGCCAATTGTGTGCCGCCTCATGGGTCTCCCGGTCATGGCCGGCTGTAACACAATATCTGTAGAATTTGCCCTCCTTAAATTGTGGAATTGAACATTTCAGCAGACTTTTAGCCCTCCATAACTGGCTACGTGACTATTGCACCTCTGTGGGTTTAACGTTTATTAACAGTTTTGATACCTTCTGGAAACAAAGCTTGCTGTATAAGGAGGATGGGATCCACCCAAATCATCATCCTTCACAGCATTATAAGCCTGCATTGAGACAATGTATCAATGACCCAAGGCCAGCTCAGTTAATCCCTACCATTGTGTTGCTGAGTTGTCGTAATGCTTCAGCAAATGTACATTATCCCAGGGGCATTGGAAGACACAATATAAGTAACCTGATCCATCAGCTATTGCATGCAGTAATCATGTGCCTATGAACCAGAGTTATACTGTTAGCACTGATGCGGTGTACCCTAGTAGGAAGTCCACTGTGTGCAGCTCACTCTGCACTAACATAAATAACAATAATATTCAAGGTACTAATAAGCATGCACCCATTAAGAAAATTGTTAAAAACTGTTAAATCCCTGTGGATTTATGGGGAATTGGAAAAAGGATGGTTGATAGGGATGAGGCAAAAGGAATGGCAAATAAGTCTGGCTGCACAACTGATTGGCAAACGTACTGCAAACTGAGAAATCATCTGACTAAACTGAATAAAGAGAAGAAGAAACTATACTATGAACAAAGATAAATTATTTAAAGAATGATAGTTAAAAGCTTTGGAGCACCTTAAAATTACATTTTGGGCAAAAAGACAAACTCAGCTCCGTCATTAATTGAATCAGATGGCTCATTCATCACAAAACCCACTGATATTGCCAATTACTTTAATGATTTTTTTATTGGCAAGATTAGCAAACTTAGGCATTACATGCCAGAAACAAACGCTGATACTACACATTCAAGTATAACTGATAGAATTATGAAAGACAAGCATTTTTTTATTTGAATTCCATAAAGTGAGTGTGGAAGAGGTGAAAAAATGGTTGTTGTCTATCGACAATGACAAGCAACCGGGGTCTGACAACTTGGATGGAAAATTACTGAGGATAATAGAGGACGATATTGCCACTCCTATTTGCCATATAGTCAATCTAAGTCTACTAGAAAGTATGTGCCCTCAGGCCTGGAAGGAATCAAAAGTAATTCCGCTACCCAAGAATAGTAAAGCTCCCTTTACTGCTACACACAAATATACATGTATATTGTATTGGTGGATACAGTGCATTCGGAAAGTATTCAGACCCTATGACTTTTTCCAAATTATGTTACGTTACAGCCTTATTCTAAAATTGATAAAATATTTTGTTTCCCTCATCAATCTACACCAGTGGTGCTCCTCAGAGGAGGAAGGGGAGGCCCATCCTCCTCAGTGAATTTCATAAAGATGTAAAAAATTTACCTTTTCAGATAAAACTATATTAAATATAATCACATCACCAAATAATAAAATATACTATTTTGCAAAGAAGGTCTACAGTAGCCTCAACAACACTGTTGGGTAGCACCATGGTGTAGCCGGAGGACAGCTAGCTTCCGTCCTCCTCTGAGTACATTGACTTCAATACAAAACCTAGGAGGCTCATGGTTCTCACTCCCTTCCATAAATTTACACAGTAATTATGACAACTTCAGGAGGACGTCCTCCAACCTATCAGAGCTGTCGCAGCATGAACTGACATGTTGTCCACCCAATCAAAGGATCAAAGAATGCATCTAGTACTGAAAGCATAAGCTACAGCTAGCTAGCACTGCAGTGCATAAAATCAATTATTCAAATGGATTTATAAAGCCCTTTTTACATCAGCTGATGTCACAAAGTGCTATACAGAAACCCAGCCTAAAACTCCAAACTGCAAGCAATGCAGATGTAGAAGCACGGTGGCTAGGAAAAACTCCCTAGAAAGGCAGGAACCTAGGAAGAAACCTAGAGAGGAACCAGGGCTGGCCAGTCCTCTTCTGGCTGTGCCGGGTGGAGATTATAACAGTACATGGCCAAGATGTTAAAACATTCATAGATGACCAGTGGGGTCAAATAATAATAATCACAGTGGTAGTAGAGGGTGCAACAGGTCAGCACCTCAGGAGAAAGATTTCTGTTGGCTTTTCTTAGCCGATCATTCAGAGTTAGAGACAGCAGGTGCAGTAGAGAGAGAGAGACAGAGAGAGAGTCGAAAACAGCAGGTCCAGGACAAGGTAGCATGTCCGGTGAACAGGTCCGGTGAACAGGTCAGGGCAACAACCCAGCAGCAGCACCGCTACCTCCGCATTTGTGCAAGGAGGAGCAGGAGGAGCACAGCCAGAGCCCTGCAAAATCACCTCCAGCAGGCCACAAATGTGCATGTGTCTGCTCAAACGGTCAGAAACAGACTCCATGAGGGTGGTATGAGGGCCCGACGTCCACAGGTGGGGGTTGTGCTTACAGCCCAACACCGTGCAGGACATTTGGCATTTGCCAGAGAACACCAAGATTGGCAAATTCGCCTGTGGCGCCCTTTGCTCTTCACAGATGAAAGCAGGTTCACACTGAGCACATGTGACAGACGTGACAGTCTGGAGACGCCGTGGAGAACGTTCTGCTGCCTGCAACATCCTCCAGCATGACCAGTTTGGCAGTGGGTCAGTCATGGTGTGGGGTGGCATTTCTTTGGGGGGCCGCACAGCCCTCCATGTGCTCGCCAGAGGTAGCCTGACTGCCATTAGGTACCGAGATGAGGTCCTCAGACCCCTTGTGAGACCATATACTGGTGCGGTTGGCCCTGGGTTCCTCCTAATGCAAGACAATGCTAGACCTCATGTGGCTGGAGTGTGTCAGCAGTTCCTGCAAGAGGAAGGCATTGATGCTATGGACTGGCCCGCCCGTTCCCCAGACCTGAATCCAATTGAGCACATCTGGGACATCATGTCTCGCTCCATCCACCAACGCCACGTTGCACCACAGACTGTCCAGGAGCTAGCAGATGCTTTAGTCCAGGTCTGGGAGGAGATCCCTCAGGAGACCATCTGCCACCTCATCAGGAGCATGCCCAGGCGTTGTAGGGAGGTCATACAGGCACGTGGAGCCCACACACACTACTGAGCCTCATTTTGACTTGTTTTAAGGACATTACATCAAAGTTGGATCAGCCTGTAGTTTGGTTTTCCACTTTCATTTTGAGTGTGACTCCAAATCCAGACCTCCATGGGTTGATAAATTGGATTTCCATTGATTATTTTTGTGTGATTTTGTTGTCAGCACATTCAACTATGTAAAGAAAAAAAGTATTTAATAAGATTATTTCATTCATTCAGATCTAGGATGTGTTATTGTAGTGTTCCCTTAATTTTTTTGAGCAGTGTATATAGTGAAAACAATAGTGGTTCTAAACAGAACCTTGAGGAACTCCAAAATGTACAGTTGCTTTATCAGAGGACAAACCATCCACAGAGACAAACTAATATCTTTCTGACAGTCAAGATCTAAATCAGGCCAGAACTTGTCCATGTAGACCAATTTGGGTTTCCAATCTCTCCAAAAGAATGTTGTGATCGATGGTATCAAAAGCAGCACTAAGGTCTAAGAGCATGAGGACAGATGCAGAGCCTTGGTCTGACGCCCTTAAAAGGTAATTTATCACCTTCACGAGTGCCGTTTCAGTGCTATGATGGGGTCTGAACCAGACTGAAGCGTTTTGTATACATTGTTTGTCTTCAGGAAGGCAGTGAGTTGCTACGCAACAGCTTTTTCAATTTTTTTGAGAGGAATGGGAGATTCGATATAGGCCGATAGTTTTTTATATTTTCTGGGTCACGGTTTGGCTTTTTCAAGAGAGGCTTTATTACTGCCACTTTTAGTGAGTTTGGAACACATCCGGTGGATAGGGAGGAGTTTATTATGTTCAACATAGGAAGGTCAAGCACTGGAAGCAGCTCTTTCAGAAGTTTAGTTGGAATAGGTTCCAGTATGCAGCTTGTAGGTTTAGAGGCCATGATTATTTTCATCATTGTGTCAAGAGATATACTATTAAAAAACTTGAGTGTCTCCCTTGATCCTAGGTCCTGGCAGTGTTGTACAGACTCAGGAGAACTGAGCTTTGGAGAAATACGCAGATTTAACCTCTCTGGCGCATGTGGGACGAATTCGTCCCACCTACGTAACAGCCACCTGAATTCAGTGGTGCGATTTTTGAATCGTTTGAAATACTATTACTTCAATTTCTCAAACATATGACTATTTTACAGCTATTTAAAGACAAGACTCTCCTTAATCTAACCACACTGTCCGATTTCAAAAAAAGCCTTTACAACGAAAGCAAAACATTAGATTATGTCAGGAGAGTGCCCAGCCAGAAATAATCAGACACCCATTTTTCAACCTAGCATATAATGTTACATAAATCCACAACCACAGCTAAATGCAGCACTAACCTTTTATGATCTTCATCAGATGACACACCTAGGACATTATGTTATACAATACATGCATGTCTGTTCAATCAAGTTTATATTTATATCAAAAAACAGCTTTTTACATTAGCATGTGACGTTCAGAAAAAGCATACCCCCCGCAAACTTCCGGGGAATTTACTAACAGTTTGCTAAATTACTCACGATAAACGTTCACAAAAAGCATAACAATTATTTAAAGAATTATAGATACATTACTCCTCTATGCACTCGATATGTCCGATTTTAAAATAGCTTTTCGGATGAAGCACATTTTGCAATATTCTAAGTACATAGCCCAGCCATCACGGGCTAGCTATTTAGACACCCACCCAGTTCAGCCTTCACCAAAATCACATTTCCTATAAGAAAAATGTTCTTACCTTTCCTGTTCTTCGTCAGAATGCAGTCCCAGGACTTCTACTTCAATAACAAATGTAGGTTTGGTCCCAAATAATCCATCGTTATATCCAAACAGCGACGTTTTGTTCGTGAGTTCTAGACACTATCAGAATGCTACATCACGGTCGTGCGCATGGCGCATGGCGTGACAAAAAATGTCTAAATATTCCATTACCGTACTTCGAAGCATGTCAACCGCTGTTTAAAAACAATTTTTATGCCATTTATCTCGTAGAAAAGCGATAATATTCCGACCGGGAATCTGCAATGAGCCTAAACAGCCGAATGAAATTTCTCCACGGGGGCAATTCGTGCACGCGCCTCATTCAATGGTCGTCTGATCGGCCACTTACCAAAGGCGATAATCTGTTTCAGCCAGAGGCCGCCTCGTCATCGTTCAGGTTTTTCCCGGGTTCTGAGAGCCTATTGGAGCCCTAGGAATTGTCACGTTACAGCTAAGATCCTTACTTTTCAATAAACAGATGAAAGACGCACGACTCCTTGTCAGACAGGCCACTTCCTGCATGAAACCTTGTCAGGTTTTTGCCTGCCATAGGAGTTCTGTTATACTCACAGACACCATTCAAACAGTTTTAGAAACTTTAGGGTGTTTTCTATCCAAACCTGAACAATAATATGCATATTCTAGCTTCTGAGTTGGTGTAGGAGGCAGTTAAAAATGGGCACATATTTTTTCCAAAATTCTCAATACTGCCCCCTATCCCAAACAGGTTTTAAAGAGGAGTCCGTAATTTGCTTATTTGCTTTCTAATGATCATTATCTTTTCATCAAAGACGTTCATGAATTTATCACTGCTGAAGGGAAAGCCATCCTCTCTTGGGGAATGCTGCTTTTTAGTTAGCTTTGTGACAGTATCAAAAAAACATTTTGGATTGTTCTTATTCTCCTCAATTAAGTTGGAAAAATAGGATGATTGAGCAGCAGTGAAGGCTCTTCGATACTGCATGGTACTGTCTTTCCAAGCTAATTGGAAGACTTCCAGTTTGGTGTATTGCCAAAATGTGGTGAGTAGTTGACTCAAAGAGAGAGAAAGAAAATAATTTCTTCATAAATGAAAGAGAAGCAAAAGAGAAATAGAGAGAGAGATTTAATCATTTTTTTTCAGTTTCAGTTTCACTTACTCAGCTAGCAAATGCAGCTAGCGAGTTTGGCCGACTGAAACACCCTGCTCAACACAGGGATGCTATGTTAGATAGCTGGCTGTGACGATCCAACACAACACTCTTTCAAGTCAAGTTAAGCTTTTAAGCATTTACAAATTTATTGCCACCGGGACCAGCCAGTGTAACTGCTTACTGTAACATTACTGCATGATTGTAGCAGGTTTGCTAACGTGTTAGTTCTATTAGCTATACTGACTATGACGTTACTTTAGCTAATATGGTGACAGCGATGTAGGCTGTGTGTAGCGGTTTGGCTTGGAAAGGTTTGTTCACCTGGTCACATACAGCTGATGTGTTGTGCATTGAAGTCCACAAGCGAAGGGAAGAGGTGAAACGAAGAGAGTGCATAATGTAGATATGAGAAGGAATACAACGTGGCTGCTATGAAACTGTGAAATGTGTTTACACGTGTTCAGGGGTGTATTCATTCCGCCGATTCTGTTGAAAGACGTTTCTTAAACAGAAGTAAACGGAACAAAACGGGGCTAAACATACCTGATTTTGTCCAATAGAAACTCTCGTTTACAACTGTTGGACTAATTATTACACCCACTATCAGCTAGATGCAGGCAGTATTGAATGTCACTGTCTGTCCATGTGTCACTGTCTGTCACATCAAATGTGTCTATTAACCTGTGTACACCTACGTTGTAAACTTTCATTCATAGGCTAGGTTGTAGCAACCTCATGATTGGTATAGGGAAAATTCAAGTACCATGTAGTAGCCTAAACCTACGGCTGTTACATTTAATTGGGTGAATGGAACATGAATGACAGTCATCCAACATGCTGTAATAGAGATAAGGCCATGTTCATGAAAAAAAAATCCTCCTCCCTCATCTGAAACGGCACTGCCCGCCACTGATCTACACACAATACCCCATAATGACAAAGCGAAAACAGGTTTTTAGAAATACCTTATTTACATAAGTATTCAGACCCTGAGATTCGAAATTGAGCGCAGGTGCATCCTGTTTCCAATGAAAATCCTTAAAATGTTTCTACAAGTTGATTGGTGTCCGCCTGTGGTAAATTCAATTGATTGGACATGATTTGGAAAGGCACACACTTGTCTATATAAGGTCCCACAATTGGAAGTGCATGTCAGAGCAAAAACCAAGCCATGATGTAGAAGAAATTGTCTGTACAGCTCCGAGACAGGATTGCGTCGAGGCACAGATCTGGGTACCAACAAATTTCTGCAGCATTGAAGGTCCCTAAGAACCACTGTGTTCATCCATCATTCTTAAATGGAAGAAGATTGGAAGCACCAAGACTGTTCCTAGGATGGTGGTGGCAGCATCATACTGTGGGGATGTTTTTCAGCGGCAAGGACTGGGAGACTAGACAGGATTGAGGGAAAGATGAACGGAGCAAAGTACAACTTTCAGAACAGCAGACAATTCTTCTACAATTTTTGCAGTGGTGTGGAACCTAGTGTCCAAGTCACTTAAGATGTTGTCCATGGCAGTAAAAAACACTATGTTCCGAAACACTGTTGCTGCACTGTCCTGAGCTGTCTCCTCTTGAGAGGTCTCATCATTGAATCTCTTCCTTTTCCTCTGGCGGCTGTGTTCCCTGCTAAATTGAGGTGCAACATCCATTTGCATAGCAATCAGTGGTGCCTCAGACAGGAGAGACTCCCATCCATCTCTAAGAGCCTGCATCTCTTCCTTTAAGGCTCTGATATTGGCTGTCTCTGTGTCAAGTGAGATTTTTCCTGACTGGAGAATCGCATTCCTGTCCTCAATGCATTGCAGTACCTGCAATTATGCCAACTGATATGTCATTCAACACAATGTTGCTCACCTCCTTCTTCAGTTGGGAGTAGGGCTGGTTAAGGGGTATGGGGAGACAGGGTTGCTGAGCCTGAAGCCACATCTGTTGGGCCTGGCCCCAGGCAGGGGCAGTATATAGGCTCTCTGGATGTTCACTTTTTGCCAAAAACAAGAAAATAAAAAGAAACCGTTAGTTTTATTAGTACATTGTAAATATAATATTGTTTTAGGGCCCCTGTCAGTCACAGGCCCTTAGAATCGTCCTAAACACCCCCCCCCCCATACGGCGCCCCTGCCTCCAGACGTGACGCATGGCATTCATGCCAAAGAGTTCAATCTTGATTTCATCAGACCAGAGAATCTTGTTTCTCATGGCCTGAGAGTGCTTTAGGTGCTTTTTGGCAAACTCCAAGTGGGCTGTCATGTGTCTTTTACTGAGGAGTGGCTTCCGTCTGGCCACTACAATGAAGGCCTGATTGGTGTAGTGCTGCAGAGATGGTTGTCAGAAAGTTCTCCCATCTCAACAGAAGAACTCTAGAGCTCTGTTAGAGTGACCATCGAGTTCTCGTCACCTTCCTAACCAAGGCCCTTCTCCCCTGATTGCTCAGTTTGGCCTGGCAGCCTGCTCTAGGAAGAGTTTTGGTAATTCCAAACTTCTTCCATTTAAGAATGATGGAGGCCACTGTGTTCTTGGGGACCTTCAATGCTGCAGAAATTTGTTGGTACCCTTCGCTAGATCTGTGCCTTGACACAATCCTGTCTCGGAGCTCTATGGACAATTCCTTCGACCTCATGTCTTGGTTTTTGCTCTGACATGCACGGTCAACTGTGGAACCTTATATACACAGGTGTGTGCCTTTCCAAATCATGTCCAATCAATTGAATTTAGCACAGCCTTACTCAAAAGGTCTGAATACTTATGTAAATTACGTATTTCTGTTTTTGTATTTTTTATAAATTAGCAAACATTTTGATAAACCTGTTTCCGCTTTGTCATTATGGGGTATTGTGTGTAGATTGATGAGGAACATGTTTTACTTTATCCATTTTAGAATAAGGTTGTAACATAACAAAATGTGGAAAAAGGTAAAGGGGTCTGAATACTTTCCGAATGGACTGTACAAGCTGCTTCTGCTCTGTTTATCTTATATCCTGTTGCCTTGTCCCCTTACCCCTATACTGTACACTACATGACCAAAAGTATGTGGACACTTGGTCGTCAAACAGCTCATTCCAAAATCATGGGCATTAAAATGTAGTTTGTCCCCACTTTGCAGCTATAACAGCTTCCACTCTTTTGGGAAGGCTTTCCACTAGATGTTGGAAATTGCTGTGGGGACTTGCTTCCATTCAGCCACAAGAGCATTAGTGAGGTTTGGCACTGTTGTTGGGCAATTATGCCTGGCTCGCAGTCGGTGTTCCAATTCATCCAAAAGGTGTTCGATGGGGTTGAGGTCAGTGCTCTGTGCAGGTCAGTCAAGTTCTTCCACACCGATCTCGACAAACCATTTCTGTATGGATCTTGCTTTGTGCACAGGGTCATTGTCATGCTGAAACAGGAAAGGGCCTTCCACAACGTTGGAAGCACAGAATCGTCTAGAATGTCATTGTATGCTGTAGCGTTAAGATTTCCCATGAAAAACGGCCCCAGACCATTATTCATCCTCTACCAAACTTTACAGTTGGCACTATTCATTCAGGCAGGTAGTTGTCTTCTGGCATCCGCCAAACCCAGATTCGTCTGCCAGACTGCCAGATGGTGAAGCGTGATTCATCACTCCGGAGAACGCTTTTCCACTGCTCCAGAGTCCAATGGCGGCAAGCTTTACGTCACTCCAGCTAGCGCTTGGCATTGCGCATGTTGATCTTAGGCTTGTGTGCTGCTGCTCGACCATGTAAACCCATTTCATGAACCTCCAGACTAACTGTTATTGTGCTGACGTTACTTACAGAGGCAGTTTGGAACTCGGTGGTGAGTGTTGCTACGTGCTTCAGCACTTGGCGGTCCCGCTCAGTGAGTTTGTGTGGCCTATAACTTCGTAGCTTAGCCGTTGTTGATACTAGACGTTTCCACTTCACAATAACAGCACTTACAGTTGACCGGGGCAGCATTAGCAGTGTAGAAATTTGACGAACTGACTTGTTGGAAAGGTGGCATTCTATGACGGTGCCACGTTGAATGTCACTGAGCTCTTCAGTAAGGTCATTCTACTGCCAATTTCTATAGAGATTGCATGGCTGTGCTCGATTTTATACACCCTTCAGCAATGGGTGTGGCTGAAATAGCCAAATACACTAATTTGATGGGGTGTCCACATACTGTAGTGCTTTTCTCTGTATACTTACCCCTGAGTGGCTAGAGAGTTCAGACACCACAAAGTTGTTCATTGCAGAGAGTTAAGGCAAAGTGGGCTCCATGTCTCTTTGTCTCTGGTGCTGTTAAGCATATATTGTGTCATCATTGGTTTTCATGCAGGCTGGATGGTGGAAGTGAAACTCAAACATTCTGTTTTTAAATCCTATTCTGATCAAATGTATTAGGATGGACCCAGGTTATGTTTTACCATTTGTACTGCAGCCAAATGACGATTAATGACATCAGTCGGTGGTTTCCAATATGTCTCCCTGGATACCCCCCCCCCCCCCCCTGATTAGGATTTAACCAACAGAACACATTAATTGCGGGAACTCAGTGGGATTGTAGTTTGGCTTACATTCGTTCGGTCGTTGGTGTGTAGATTAAGGATATGATTTCACACCTTGGAATTTATAGGACAGTTTTATAATCACAAAGCCAGGGACCGTAGAAATCGAATGCAGGTTCAGAGACTGACAGACAATTTGCTGCTGAATCAAGGGATTTACCACAGGAGCATTGTGCTCACAAACTGCAGTATTTGCAGATCTTACCCCCCAAAATATGAAATAATACATCTGTCATTTCTTTCTCTGGCCTGTTAAAGCAATGTTATTTATCTGTAGTCATCCACCATGTTTACAGTTGATTTGCTTATTTCTCTAGTGGGAACAAAGCTAATCTAGGCTAGTGTTTTTTATTAACAATTATTTATAGCAGTTCAGACGTCCTTTGTCTTCCTCTTGTCGTGTCCCATGTATATATCTATATTTACATATTTTCTTCGCATATCTTTTTACATATTTTTTTTTTTTCTTCTAAAAACTCAACCTCAAAATACTCTCCTGCAACCCGCCTCACCAATTTAAAAAATAAAAGTATTATTTACCTCAAATCTGAAATCCACAACAGAAGCTAGCCAAAGGTTAGCCTGGCTAACGTTGGAGTTCAGCTAGCCACGGTTAGCGGTCCTCAGCCATCCATTAGCTCGAAAAGCTATCGCCAATTTTTGTACAGCGCGACTCAGACCAGAGCTTACCGGACCTATTCTCTCTCCATATCCCCAGATTTCTACCGCAGGCTCTGCACGTTTACACCTGGATCTTGCAGCTAGCTAGCTGCTACCTGAGTGACTATTGGCAACATTGGTCCCGGAGTTAATATAATTATTCCGGAGCTAGCCAGCTGAAGAGTTCCATCAGCCTCTCCTGGGCTACAATCACCTATCCGGACCCGTTTTACTGCCGATGCGGAGCCCCATCGGGCCTTCAAGACTGGACCACCGGCGTTGCCTGCCCGAGGGAGTTATCCAACTGGCCCCTCAGTTGCGACGTAACCTGAATGCCCATCTGCGGCCCGCTAATCGTTAGCTGTCTTATCGGCTGCTATCTGAATAGGTCTATCGGACAATTTTATTGGGCCACTATAACTAACTATTTTGCCAATTGGACTGGTCCCCCCTACCACATGGAACCTCACTAATCTACAGACGGAATCGCACGAGGTGGCTAAAAACAGACCTCCTCCATCTTCTACCAGCTTGCTACCTATGGCTCGGCTAACTATCTAACTCTCACTGGACCCTTTGATCACTCGGCTAAGCATGCCTCTCCTTAATGTCAATATGCCTCGTCCATTGCTGTTCTGGTTAGTGTTTATTGGCTTATTTCACTGTAGAGCCTCTAGCCCTGCTCATTATACCTTATCCAACCTCTCAGTTCCACCACCCACACATGCTATGACATCTTCTGGTTTCAATGATGTTTCTAGAGACAATATCTCTCTCATCATCACTAAATGCCTAGGTTTACCTCCACTGTACTCACATCCTACCATACCTTTGTCTGTACATTATACCATGAAGCTATTTTATCGCCCCCAGAAACCTGCTCCTTTTTCTCTCTATTCCGGACGTCACAGACGACCAATTCTTATAGCTTTTTGTCGTACCCTTATCCTCATACTTCTCTGCTCCTCTGGTGATGTAGAGGTGAATCCAGGCCCTGCAGTGCCTAGCTCCACTCCTACTCCCCAGGCGCTCTCTTTTGATGACTTCTGTAACCGTAATAGCCTTGGTTTCATGCATGTTAACATTAGAAGCCTCCTCCCTAAGTTTGTTTTATTCACTGCTTTAGCACACTCTGCCAACCCGGATGTCCTAGCCGTGTCTGAATCCTGGCTTAGGAAGTCCACCAAAAACTCTGAAATCTTCATCCCTAACTACAACGTTTTCTGACAAGATAGAACGGCCAAAGGGGGCGGTGTTGCAATCTACTGCAGAGATAGCCTGCAGAATTCTGTCCTACTATCCAGGTCTGTACCCAAACAATTTTTACTTCTATTTTTAAAAATCCATCTCTCTAAAAACAAGTCTCTCACCGTTGCCGCCTGCTATAGACCACCCTCGGCCCCCAGCTGTGCTCTGGACACCATATGTGAACTGATTGCCCCCCATCTATCTTCAGAGCTCGTGCTACTAGGTGACCTAAACTGGGACATGCTCAACACCCCAGCCATCCTACAATCCAAGCTTGACGCCCTCAATCTCACACAAATGATTAATGAACCCACCAGGTACCACCCCAAAGCCGTAAACACTGGCACCGTCATAGATATCATCCTAACCAATTTGCCCTCTAAATACACCTCTGCTGTTTTCAACCAAGATCTCAGCGATCACTGCCTCATTGCCTGCATCCGTAATGGGTCTACGGTCAAACGACCTCCACTTATCATTGTCAAACGCTCCCTGAAACATTTCAGCGAGCAAGCCTTTATACTCGACCTTGCCCTGGTATCCTGGAAGGATATTGACCTCATCCCGTCAGTAGAGGATGCCTGGTTATTTTTTTTAAATGCCTTCCTCTCCATCTTAAATAAGCATGCCCCATTCAAGAAATTTAGAACCAGGAACAGATATAGCCCTTGGTTCTCCCCAGACCTGACTGCCCTTAACCAACACAAAAACATCCTATGGCGTTCTGCATTAGCATCAAACAGCCCCCGTGATATGCAACTTTTCAGGGAAGTTAGAAACCAATATACACAGGCAGTTAGAAAAGCTAAGGCTAGCTTTTTCAAGCAGAAATTTGCTACCTGCAACACAAATTCAAAAAAGTTCTGGGACATTGTAAAGTCCATGGAGAATAAGAACACCTCCTCCCAACTGCCCACTGCACTGAGGATAGGAAACTCTGTCACCACCGATAAACCCACTATAATTGAGAATTTCAATAAGCATTTTTCTACGGCTGGCCATGATTTCTACCTGGCTACCCCTACTGCAGTCAACAGCACTGCACCCCCCACAGCTACTCGCCCAAGCCTTCCCCATTTCTCCTTCTCCCAAATCCATTCAGCTGATGTTCTGAAAGAGCTGCAAAATCTGGACCCCTACAAATCAGCCGGGCTAGACAATCTGGACTCTTTCTTTCTAAAATTATCCGCCGAAATTATTGCAACCCCTATTACTAGCCTGTTCAACCTCTCTTTCGTGTCGTCTGAGATTCCCATAGATTGGAAAGCAGATGCTGTCATCCCCCTCTTCAAAGGAGGGGACACTCTTGACCCAAATTGCTATAGACCTATATCCATCCTACCCTGCCTTTCTAAGGTCTTCGAAAGCCAAGTCAACAAACAGATTACCGACCATTTCGAATCCCACCGCACCTTCTCCGCTATGCAATCTGGTTTCAGAGCTGGTCATGGGTGCACCTCAGCCACGCTCAAGGTCCTAAACGATATCGTAACCGTCATCGATAAGAAACAATACTGTGCTGCCGTTTTCATTGACCGGTCCAAAGCTTTCGACTCTGTCAATCACCACATCCTCATCGGCAGGCTCAATAGCCTTGGTTTCTCTAATGATTGTATCGCCTGGTTCACCAACTACTTCTCTGATAGAGTTCAGTGTGTCAAATCGGAGGGCCTGTTGTCCGGACCTTTGGCAGTCTCTATGGGGGTGCCACAGGGTTCAATTCTTGGGCCAACTCTTTTCTCTGTATACATAAATGATGTCGCTCTTGCTGCTGGTGATTCTCTGATCCACCTCTATGCAGACAACACCGTTCTGTATACTTCTGGTCCTTCTTTGGACACTGTGTTAACAACCCTCCAGACGAGCTTCAATGCCATACAACTCTCCTTCCGTGGCCTCCAACTGCTCCTAAATACAAGTAAATAAATACAAGTAAATGCATGCTCTTCAACCGATCGCTGCCTGCACCTGCCTGCCTGTCCTGCATCACTACTCTGGACGGTTCTGACTTAGAATATGTGGACAACTACAAATACCTAGGTGTCTGGTTAGACTGTAAACTCTCCTTCCAGACTCACATCAAACATCTCCAATCCAAAGTTAAATCAAGAATTGGCTTCCTATTTCGTAACAAAGCATCCTTCACTCATGCTGCCAAACATACCCTCGTAAAACTGACCATCCTACCGATCCTCGACTTTGGCGATGTCATTTACAAAATAGCCTCCAATACCCTACTCAACAAACTGGATGCAGTCTATCACAGTGCCATCCGTTTTGTCACCAAAGCCCCATATACTACCCACCACTGCGACCTGTACGCTCTCGTTGGCTGGCCTTCGCTTCATAATCGTCGCCAAACCCACTGGCTCCAGGTCATCTACAAGACCCTGCTAGGTAAAGTCCCCCCTTATCTCAGCTCACTGGTCACCATAGCAGCACCCACCTGTAGCACGCGTTCCAGCAGGTATATCTCTCTGGTCACCCCCAAAGTCAATTCCTCCTTTGGCCGTCTCTCCTTCCAGTTCTCTGCTGCCAATGACTGGAACGAACTACAAAAATCTCTGAAACTGGAATCACTTATCTCCCTCACTAGCTTTAAGCACCAGCTGTCAGAGCAGCTCACAGATCACTGCACCTGTACATAGCCCATCTATAATTTAGCCCAAACAACTACCTCTTCCTCTACTGTATTTATTTATTTTATTTTGCTCCTTTGCACCCCATTATCTCTATTTCTACTTTGCACTTTCTTCTACTACAAATCTACCATTCCAGTGTTTTACTTGCTATATTGTATTTACTTTGCCACCATGGACTTTTTTTGCCTTTACCTCCCTTATCTCACCTCATTTGCTCACATTGTACATATACTTATTTTTCTACTGTATTATTTACTGTATATTTGTTTTACTCCATGTGTAACTCTGTGTTGTTATATGTTGTCGAACTGCTTTGCTTTATCTTGGCCAGGTCGCAATTGTAAATGAGAACTTGTTCTCAACTTGCCTACCTGGTTAAATAAAGGTGAAATAAATAAATAAATAAATAAAGATGCAGGTTTACCACCCATTAGTGAATGTATTCTTTGAAGCTCTATTAGAAATACAGCAGAAAAGGTCATGTGTGCTAACAGAAAAATGTAATTAATGTTTTTATTGTTACATTCACCGGATAGGTGCAGTGAAGTGTGTTGTTTCAAAGGGTCAGCCATGGTAGTATGGCACCCCCAGAGCAAATTAGGTTTAATTGCCTTGCTCAAGGGCAAATTGACAGATTTATCATCATGTGATTAGTCCCTGGTTGGTTGGTAGCAAAGCTTGAGGAACAATGTAGGTTACAAGCTCATTGAATTATATGAGAATATGATAATCTTGTATTAAGACATTATTTTGTTGCATTGCTTAATAATATTCTTTCATGGAAAAAAATATCTGCGGCATTGGAATTTTATTTATCAGACGTGATGAGCTCAGCGTCCGTCTCTTCAAAGAGATATCAACAATTAAAAACAGGGGCTGAAGTTATTTCAATCAATGTTATGTAAGAAAACACTATCAGGAAATGTGTTGTCAACATTGTGCGTTTTAATGGTTATGGTACCACCCAACAGTGTAAGTGGTAAACATACATCTCTGATGACAGTGAGGAAACCTGGTAAACATATTATGTGTCAGGATTTACAGTACATACTGAAGAAATCTGTCACGGACTACAAAAAGAAAACCAGCCACGTCACGTTCACCGACGTCATACTTCCAGACAAACTAAACAAACACCTTCTTTGCCCGCTTTGAGGATAATACAGTGCCACCGTTGCGGCCCGCTAACAATGACTACCCCTCCCTCCTCCTTCTCCGTGGCCAACGTGAGTAAAACATTTAAACGTGTTAACCCTAGCAAGGCTGCTGGCCCAGACGGCATCCCTAGCCGCGTCCTCAGAGCATGCGCAGACCAGCTGGCTGGTGTGTTTACGGACATATTCAATTGCTTCCTATCCAAGTCTGTTGTCCCCACATGCTTCAAGATGGCTACCATTGTTCCTGTACCCAAGAAAGTACAGGAACTGAACTAAATGATTACCGCCACTTAGCACTCACTTCCGTCATCATGAAGTGCTTTGAGATACTAGTCAAGGATCATATCACTTCCACCTTACCGGCCACCCTAGACCGACTTCAGTTTGCATTCCGCCCCAACAGGTCCACAGACGACGCAATTGCCATCACACTGCACACTGCCCTATCCCATCTGGACAAAAGGAATACCTATGTAAGAATACTGTTCATTGACGACAGGTCAGCATTCAACACCATAGCACCCTCCAAGGATCATCATCAAGATGGAGGCACTGGGTCTCAACCCAACACCGTGCAATTGGGTCCTGGACTGTCTGACGGGTAGGAAACAACTTCTCTCTTCAACTGGGGCCCCACAAGGGTGTGTGCTCAGCCCCCTCCTGTACTCCCTGTTCCCCTATGACTGCGTGGCCATGCACGCCTCCAACTCAATCATCAAGTTTGCAGTCAACACAACAGTAGTGGGCTTGATTACCACCAATGACGAGAGGGAGGAGGTGAGGGCACTCGGAGTATGGTGTCAGGAAAACAACCTCTCACTCAACGTCAACAAAACAAAGGAGATGTTCGTGGACTTCAGGAAACAGCAGAGGGAGCAACCCTCTATCCACATCGAAGGGACAGCAGTGGAGAAGGTGGAAAGTTTTAAGTTCCTCGGCATACACATCACAGACAAACTGAAATGGTCCACCCACACAGACAGTGAGGTGAAGAAGGCGCAAGAAATTTGGCTTCTCACCCAAAAGCCTGACAAGCTTTTACAGATGCACAATCGAGAGAATCCTGTTGGGCTGTATCACCGCCTGGCACGGCAACTGCATCGCCCTTAACCGCAAGGCTCTCCAGAGGGTAGTGCGGTCTGCACAATGCATCACCGGGGGCAAACTGTGTCACAGGAAGGCCAAAAAGATCATCAAGGGCAACAACCACCCGAGCGACTGCCTATTCACACCGCTTCCATCCAGAAGGCGAGGTCAGTACAGGTGCATCAAAGCTGGGACCGAGAGACTGAAAAACAGCTTCTATCTCAAGGCCATCAGACTGCTAAACAGCAGTCACTAACTCAGAGAGGCTCCTGCCTACATTGAGACCCAATCACTGGCCACTTTAATAAATGGATCACTAGTCACTTTAAATACCACCTCTTTAAATAATGCCACTTTAATAATGTTTACATATCTTACGTTACTCATATAACATGTATATACTGTATTTTATACCATCTATTGCACCTTGCCTATGCTGCTCGGCCATCGCTCATCCATATACTTATATGTACATATTCTCATTCACCGCTTAAGATTTGTTTGTATTAGGTAGTTGTTGGGGAATGGTTAGATTACTTGTTAGATATTACTGCCCTGTCAGAACTAGAAGCACAAGCATTTCGCTACACTCCCATTAACATCTGCTAACCATGTGCATGTGACCAATACAATTTGATTTGATATTTGATTTGAAATATCATCAGTCATAATATTCTTGTTGGAGGTTTGGCTAGAGAAGTGTTTTTCTAGGGAGCAGAGGGGCCTCAACTTGTAGGGAGGAGGACCTGGAGGCAAGAGTGCTGAGGAGGACCTGGAGGCAAGAGAGCTGAGAAAGAAGTGGCAACAGGCACACAAGGGGAGCCCTGAAACATGCCAAAATGCTTGAGTGCACACAAAGTAGATAGGGGAAAGCCCTGAGGCAATTGAAGGTGTCTGGTGTGTTATACAGAGAACCCCACTTCCCAGTTTGGCCTACACTCCAACCTAGAGAGGTTTTCAGACACATTACATGATCAGTAAGTACCAAATCCCTTCCTTCGCCCGAAGCACAGATCTGTAAGCGCAGCCAAAGTGACATTTACAAAGTAGGGCTTAGTAGCTGCAGGGTACAATTAGCAAAACTGCTATGTAATGATTGCCTTTTGTGTCAGCAAAAACTTGATGTTTGCTCCCAAAAATTTGCCCAGTGTTTATTTGTAAAAAAAACAAACATTAACAAACTTGTCCATTTGAAGATCTGTGCTGTTTGTCTACCCCAAGCAAGCAACATGGTCTGACACCAAAGTAGTTAATGGGTAGCCTGAGCAGGGTCTATATTCATACAACTTCTCAGAGTAGGAGTACTGATCAGTTTTGCTACTGAATTAAGGGTATGGACTTTAGAAAACCTAAACCATAAAACCAATTGACATCTGTCATGACGTTGGCCTGTGGGTAAGGTTTATGACCTCCCCCATAAATACCTTTCTCCCTTCCCCTCTCTTTCTGACCCTACTGAAGGACTGCTGTCCTGAAGGACTGCTATCCTGTTAAATATAGAGAGTCTGTGAACATCAAACAAATGGGGAAAGGAACCATATTTTGGTAATAAAACCAGTTGGAAATATGCTTTGGAACGTAATGAGTATGGATGTCAGTTCGGTTGTCATCTGAGACATTATGACTGATGACAGGACGACATAAACTGTACCTGGGAAAGTATACACCCTCTAGTTATCAGAATCACATGGAATTGTTATGCAATTTAAATGTTTGATATTGAAATTGTTTGTTAGGAGATTAAATGTAATTTTAGCTTCCAAATGAGAGAATTGGGTTTTCATAAGGAAAGTGCCCTGCTTGACCAGTGGCCCACCCCTGTGAAGAGACAGGGGTTATAAACGATGAAACACATCCTTCCCCCTCTCCACTATATAAGCCTTTGATGAAAAGATAACCACATGTTCCAGTACGTGAGGTCTGCAGCCTCTACGTTAGAAGGACACACGTCAAGTACAGAACTAAGCCAACCTCGGTGTGAGCTTTGGTGGCGAATGGTATGAACTTTGAGCTTATTCACTACAGAAGTGATACTTCTTAGCCGTTGAGTTAGCAGCGGCCGCTGTAGACGTGGGCTAGGAAAGGACGGACGACGGATCCAGTCTAACAATGAACAGACGAAGATACCACCACGTATCCAATTTACCACCAGAGACATTCTTCTGAGGACAGGAAGATCTGTTGGCCAACATCATTTACATGATGCTGTTAGCCAGCATCTACGACCAATCTACTGAAGCGCAGCTCAGAGTAAATATTTATTGCATTTTCCTTTTCCAAATGGGCGGTAATTTAGAATGCATAAGATACTGTATTTACGATAGCATAGCTGCTGTTTCTTTGTTCCTAAGTCTTCCCGCTCTTTCATTCAAGCCCAACCCCCTTTCCTTTGTGTAACCAGCCATCATACAGGTTCCGTCCACCAGGGATGTTTTCTGTAAGACATCATTTGTATTCTGTGTATTTGTAATTCTGTGTGATTAGTTAGGTATTTAGTAAATAAATAATTAAACCCAATTTTGTATTGCTGATTCAACTTGTTAGCCAGGGTTCGTGAAGATAACCAAGAATTTACAACTTTCATTATGAGACTGAAAATAAGACAAGGGTTAATATTGACTGTTATCGATGTAAAATATTACTAAGTATTTTAAGAGTTTATTCGGAAGATAACGGCTCTATAAACGTTCTTCCGTGGTGCCCCGACTTTCTAGTTAATTACATTTACATGATTAGCTTAATCAGGTAATATTAATTACAGAGAAATAATTTTATAGGTTAGCATGTCATATCACTTAATCCAGCATAGCCAAAGACATGACACATCCAAACCTGTTTCTGAGGTCATTGATGTTGTATTAAGGATGCTATACTCTCCAAGTAGAAAACCAACGCACTGTTGTCAACATTTTAATACACAAATCATTGGTAAGTAAGGATGGGAAGGTACGTCAAGCATTTTTTAAATGATGCCAGCATATACAGTGCCTTGCAAAAGTATTCAGACCCCTTGGATTTCTTCACATTTTATTGTGTTACAAAGTGGTATTAAAAGGGATTGAATTGTACTTTCTTTGTCAACAATATACAAAACATGCTCTGCAATGTCAAAGTGGAAGAAAAATGCATTACAAAAGTATAGTCATTGCATAAGTATTCAGCCCATTTGTTTTGGAAAGCCAAAATTAGTTCAGGAGTAAAATTTGGCTGAATGAAATAATCGGAGTTGACATGATTTTGGTAAGGTACATCAAGCATTTTCAGATATTTTTTAAATGATGCAAGCATATACAGCGCCTTGCAAAAGTATTCAGATCCCTTGGATTTCTTCAAATTTGATTGTGTTACAAAGTGGGATTAAAAGGGATTTAATGGTAATTTTTTTTGTCAACAATATGCAAAAAATCCTCTGCAATGTCAAAGTGGAAGAGTGGTGCAGCGGTCTAAGGCACTGCATCTCAGTGCAAGAGGCATCACTGCAGTCCCTGGTTTGAATCCAGACTGCATCACATCCGGCGGTGATTGGGAGTCCCATCGGGTGGCGCACAATTAGCCCAGTGTCGTCCGGGGTAGTCTGTCATTGTAAATAAGAATTTGTTCTTAACTGACTTGCCTAGTTAAATAAATATTGTATTTTCTTATATTTTTTATAACTAATCTTTCCTCTGTCCCCAATACATATAACATCTGTAAAGCCCCTCAGTCAGGTATTGAAATTCAATCACAGATTCAACTACAAAGACCAGAGTTCAATGGCTGTGATGGGAGAAAACTGAGGATGGATCAATAACATTGTATTGACTCCACAATAATGACCTAAATGACAGAGTGAAAGAAGACTACAAATATACAGAATAAAAATATTACAAAACATGCATCTTGTATGCAACAAAGCACTAAAGTAAAACTGCAAAAAAGCACAGCAAAGCAATACACTTTTTGGCCTACAGTAAATGCAAAACCTTATGTTCGGGGCAAATCCAACACAACACATCACTGAGTAACTGCCTCCTTACTTTCAAGCATGGTATGCTTGATATCAGCAAATACTGGGGAGTTTTTCAGGATAAAAATAAATGGAATGAAGCTAAGCACAGGCACAATCCTAGAGGAAAACCTGTTCCAGTCTCCTTAACATAACAGATTGGGAGAGGAATTCACCTTTCAGTAGGACAATAACCTACAACACAAGGCCAGTATCCTGACAAAGATTGAAGGATTGTTTTCAAGAATAATGGGCAAAAAATGTGCAATCCAGGTGTGCAAAACTCTTATGGATTTACCTAAGAATGCCAAAGGTGTTTATAACATGTATTGACTCAGGGAGTTGAATACTTTTGCAACAACTATATTTTAGTTATTTAATTGGTATTAATCTTTAATTAAAAACATTTAGAATTTTTCTTCCACTTTGACATTACATAGCATTTTGCGTAGATTGTTGACAAAAAATGAACATTAAATACATTTTAATCCCAATTTGTAACACAATAAAATCTGAAGAAATCCAAGGGGTCTGAATAATTTTGCAAGGCACTGTAAATTGTGGGGCTGTTTGGTGGGAAAGGCATGGATTGGAATTCCCAGAGTTCATCGCTTTTCATCGACTCCAAATCAAGCGGAGAAGTCATGTGGAAATGCTGTGGCATTGACAGGCAGGGAGGGCAACGGTTGGACTTAATTGTGTATTTGTCAGCTTCCTGGAGGCCAAGTGGAAGATAATTGCAAGAAGCACAGGCAGCATGTCAGAGACAAGTGATGGAAGGCCTCCATTTTTTACAGGACAGTGACTCATGTGAGTTTGGAAAAACTTGCACGGATCAGTCGTGCCCTGGAGTCTCCATTCCCCGATAGCTCTCCTGTGTGATATACTGGGCCAAACTGTAAATTTAATTTCCATTACTTGTTCCTCTCTGAATCATCGCCTGTGATTACTTTACGCATTAACATTCTTGGACAATATGCTCTTGAAAATGGTCGGCCTGGACTTGTGAGAACTGCTGCTTCTTGTTTGTGGGTCTTTAGTCAAAGAAGAATCCGTCATACTTTCATGACTCTGCAGCTTTAGCTCTCTTTGTAAATTGATGGGGACAGAATGTACTTCCTAAAGGTATGAGGCATAACTAGAAGCACTGTGTTGTCAGAAGGATTAACATCTCAATGCAGATAATTCAAAGGGACTCCATTGACAGCCTGGTTCAGGTTACCTTGAACAGATATGGGAGAAGGACTTTTCCCCTTCAAGCTTTCCTTATCGGTGTTATGCGGAAGCAAGCAATAGTTCAAGGAAATAGCACAACCCAGCCCTGGTTAAAATCAATATGACTCCACTACAGAGTAGTGCATACCACTTTATTTTTTTATATCATCCACTCTTGTAATCCTTAGAATCACAGAGAAAAGCTTGATGAAATATGCATTATATGTGCGCTGGCATGATTGATTAAAAAGCACCTTGAGTAAATAATTGTATTTGACCATCATTTATGAAGTTAGCTTTAGAGCAGCACCGGTAATTTAAACTCCTCAAAGAGATACGCTAATATTCACATACAGATGCAATGACTGTTTTGATGATCTGGTGATAGAGCACAACAAACCAAACTCAGAGGTGTCCTTCCCATTGAAACAGAAGGGGCACGTGCCCCTCAGTTTCATCCATTTGTAGGATAAAAATATACATGCACAGGCTCCGGTATAAGGTGAAACTGGGGGGGCTGCACGAGATAGCCTCCAACAGCAGTAAAGTCATGGAAGCATTTCTTCCAGAGGATCGCATAAAAGTAGGGGTAGATCCACTACCTCTTCAGCGAAGCTTAGGCATCAGTTGGAATCTGGAAACAGACAGCTTCACCTTTCGTGTATCCCGAGAAGAGAAGCCGTTCACAAGAAGAACATGAACAATGTGAATGGGACACCCCTCTACCAGAAGAGAAAGAGGTGCAGTGGAAAATGTGGAAAGGCTAACTGATGGAACTCGAACAGCTCACTATCCGAAGGCCCTATGTCTCTGTCTCATTATCTTCCACTTTTATTTACATTTTTTTTAGTTCACCTTTACTTAACCAGGTAGGCTAGTTGAGAACAAGTTCTCATTTGCAACAGCGACCTGGCCAAGATAAAGCATAGCAGTGCGACACAAACAACAACACAGAGTTACACATGGAATAAACAAACATACAGTCAATAATACAATAGAGAAAAAGTCTATATGTAGTGTGTGCAAATGAGGTAAGATTAGGGAGGTAGGCAATAAATAGGCCATAGTGGCGAAATAATTACAATTTAGCAATTAAACACTGGAGTGATAGATGTGCAAAATATGAATGTGCAAGTAGAGATACTGGAGTGCAAAGGAGCAAAAAAATTTAATAAATAAATAACAGTATGGGGATAAGGTAGTTGGATGGGCTGTTTACAAATGGGCTATGTACAGGTGCAGTGATCTGAGAGCTGCTCTGACAGCTGGTGCTTAAAGGTAGTGAGGGAGATATGGGTCTCCAGCTTCACTGATATTTGCAGTTCGTTCCAGTCATTGGCAGCAGAGAACTGGAAGGAAAGGCGGCCAAAGGAGGAATTGGCTGTGGGGGGTGACCAGTGAAATATACCTGCTGGAGAGTGTGCTACAGGTGGGTGCTGCTATGGTGACCAGTGAGCTGAGATAAGGCGGGGCTTTACCTGGCAAAGACTTATAGATGACCTGGAGCCAGTGGGTTTAGCGACGAATATGTAGCGAGGGCCAGCCAACGAGAGCATACAGGTTGCAGTGGTGGGTAGTGTATGGGGCTTGGTGACAAAACGGATGGCATTGTAGTAGACGGTATCCAATTTGCCGAGTAGAGTGTTGGAGGCTATTTTGTAAATGACATCGCCAAAGTCAAGGATCGGTAGGATAGTCAGTTTTACGAGGGTATGTTTGGCAGCATGAGTGAAGGAGGCTTTGTTGCGAAATAGGAAGCCGATTCTAGATTTAATTTTGGATTGGAGATGCTTAATGTGAGTCTGGAAGGAGAGTTTACAGTCTAACCAGACACCTAGGTATTTGTAGTTGTCCACATATTCTAACTCAGAGCCGTCCAGAGTAGTGATCCTGGACGGGCGGGCAGGTGCGGGCAGCGATCGGGTGAAGAGCATGCATTTAGTTTTACTTGCACTTAAGAGCAGTTGGAGGCCATGAAAGGAGAGTTGTATGGCATTGAAGCTCGTCTGGAGGTTAGTTTACGCATTGTCCAAAGAAGGGCCAGAAGTATACAGAATGGTGTCATCTGCGTAGAGGTGGATCAGAGAATCACCAGCAGCAAGAGCGACATCATTGATCTATACAGAGAAAAGAGTCAGCCCGAGAATTTAACCCTGTGGCACCCCCATAGAGACTGCCAGAGGTCCGGACAACAGACCCTCCGATTTGACACACTGAACTCTGTCTGAGAAGTAGTTGGTGAACCAGGCGAGGCAGTCATTTGAGAAACCAAGGCTGTTGAGTCTGCCGATAAGAATGTGGTGATTGACAGAGTCGAAAGCCTTGGCTAGGTTGATGAATACAGCTGCACAGTATTGTCTTTTATTGATGGCGGTTATGATATCGTTTAGGACCTTGAGCGTGGCTGAGGTGCACCCATGACCAGCTCGGAAACCAGATTGCATAGTGGAGAAGGTACGGTGGGATTCGAAATGGTTGGTGATCTGTTTGTTAACTTGGCTTTCAAAGATTTTAGAAAGGCAGGGTAGGATAGATATAGGTCTGTAGCAGTTTGCGTCTAGAGTCTCCCCCTTTGAAGAGGGTGATGACCGCGGCAGCTTTCCAATCTTTGGGGATCTCAGACGATACGAAAGAGAGGTTGAACAGGCTAGTAATAGGGTTTGCAACAATTTCGGCTGATAATTTTAGAAAGAGAGGGTCCAGATTGTCTAGCCCTGCTGGTTTGTTGGGGCCCAGATTTTGCAGCTCTTTCAGAACATCAGCTATCTGGATTTGAGTGAAGGAGAAATGGGGGAGGCTTGGGCAAGTTACTGTGGGGGTGCAGGGGTGTTGACCAGGGAAGGGGTGGCAAGGTGGAAAGCATGGCCAGCCGTAGAAAAATGCTTATTGAAATATACAATTATTGTGGATTTATCGGTGGTGACAGTGTTTCCTAGCCTCAATGCAGTGGGCAGCTGGGAGCAGGTGCTCTTATTCTCCATGGACTTTACTGTGTCCCAGTACTTTTTGGAGTTTGTGCTGGGGATGCCAATTTCTGTTTGAAGAAGCTAGCCTTTGCTTTCCTAACTACCTGTGTATATTGGTTCCCAACTTCCCTGAAAAGTTGCATATCGCGGGGGCTATTTGATGGTAATGCAGAATGCAACAGGATGTTTTTGTGCTCATCAAGGGCAGTCAGGTCTGGAGTGAACCACGGGCTATATCTGTTCCTGGTTCTAAATCTTTTGCTTATTTAAGATTGTAAGGAAAGCACTTTTAAAAAATAACCAGGCATCCTCTACTGACTGAATGAGGTCAATATCCTTCCAGGATACCTGGACCAGGTTGATTAGAAAGGACTGCTCGCTGAAATGTTTTAGGGAGCGTTTGACAGTGATGAGGGGTGGTCGTTTGACCGCAGACCCATTACAGATGCAAGCAATGAGGCAGTGATCGCTGAGATCCTGATTGAAGACAGCAGAGGTGTATTTGGAGGGCAGGTTGGTTAGGATGATATCTATGAGGGTGCCTGTGTTTACGGATTTGGGGTGGTACCTGGTAGATTCATTGATAATTTGTGTGAGATTGAGGGCATCAAGCTTAGATTGTAGGATTGTAGGGTGTTAAGCATGTCCCAGTTTAGGTCACCTAACAGCACGAGCTCTGAAGATAGATGGGGGGCAATCAATTCACATATGGTGTCCAGGGCACAGGTGGTGGCAGTAGGTGGTCTATAGCAGGCAGCAACGGTGAGAGACTTGTTTCTGGAAAGGTGGATTTTTAAAAGTAGAAGATCAAATTGTTTGGGCACAGACCTGGATAGTAAGACATAACTCTGAGGCCTATCTCTGCAGTAGATTGCAACACCGCCCCCTTTGGCAGGCGGTGTTGTCGGAAAATGTTATAGTTAAGAATGGAAATTTCAGGATTTTTGGTGGCCATCCTAAGCCAGGATTCAGACACAGCTAGCACATCAGGGTTGGCGGAGTGTGCTAAAGCAATGAATAAAACAAACTTAGGGAGGAGGCTTCTAATGTTAACATGCATGAAACCAAGGGTTTTACGATTACAGAAGTCAACAAATGAGAGGGCCTGGGGAATGCGAGTGGAGCTAGGCACTGCAGGGCCTGGATTAACCTCTACATCACCAGAGGAGCAGAGGAGGAGACGGATAAGGGTACGGCTAAGGGCTATAAGAACTCGTCGTCACGTACGTTCGAGACAGAGAGGAAAAGGAGCAGGTTTCTGGGCACGGTAGAATAGATTCAATGCATAATGTACGGACAAAGGTATGGTAGGATATGAATACAGTTGAGGTAAGCCTAGGCATTGAGTGACGATGAGAGAGGTGTTGTCTCTAGAGACATCAATTAAACCAGGTGAGGTCACCGCATGTGTGGGGGGTGGGACAAGAGGGTTAGCTGAGGTATATTGAGCAGGGCTGGAGACTCTACAGTGAAATAAGACAATAATCACTAACCAAAACAGCAATGGACAAGGCATTTTGACATTGGGGAGAGGCAATCCGTAGCCGAGTGATCATAGGGTCCAATGAGTATCTGGACAGGCTGGAGACATGGCGATTCAGACAGCTAGCAGGCCGGGGCTAGCAGGCTAGCAGATGGGCATTCAGGGGACATCGCGACGGAAGAAATCTGTTGTTGTAGCCCCCTCATGTGGTTACGTCGGCAGATAAGTCGTGGTGGATCAGCAGGTGTCCGTGTAGTAAAAGTCTCCAGGCCAAATGGCAAAATAGCAATAGTAGCCAAAGAAATTGACTGATGGACCACTACAGCTAACAGTCCAGTATGCTCTGGATAGCTAGTGGGCCGTGGCTAGCAGGCTAGCAGATGGGCATTCAGGGGATGTCGCAATGAAGGACCAGTTGAAAAAAACCCTCGGGCGGATTCCGTCAGTAGCCCAGTCGTGATGGATCGGAGGGCTCCGTATCGGCAATAAAAGGGGTCCAGGCCAATTGGCAAAATAGGTATTGTAGCCCAAGGAGTGGCTGATGGTCCTCTTCAGCTAGCCGGGAGACGAGCCTAGCATAGGCTAGCTCTAGGCTAATTGGTGCTTGCTTCGGGACAGGGACGTTAGCCAGGAGAAGCCAATCGGATAGCAGCTAGCTAGCTGCGGCGATCCAGGTGAAGAGGTTCAGAGCTTGCGGTAGGAATCAGGTGATATGGAGAAAAAGGAGTCCGATAAGCTCTGGGTTGAAACATGCTGTACAGACTGTCAGGAGTTGTCCTGGCTAAAGGTTAGCTGATGACCACTAGCAGTGGCTAGCTTCTGTTGGGGGTTCCGTTTCTGAGGTAAAGAAAATAGCAGATCCATACCACATTGGGTGAGGCGGGTTGCAGGAGAGTATGTGGAAGTTGGGGTTAAGAAAAATATTTTTAAAATATATGCAAAGAAAAAAGATATAAAAAGATATATATAAAGATATATACATGGGACACGACAAGACGAAGACAAAAGATGTCTGACTGCTACGCCATCTTGGATTGGATTCTTCCACGCAGCGAAGCGAACTGTGCATTTTCTCAGATGCATCCAGTATGGCCATATCAGCTGTAGCCTACCTCAGAATGGCTGATGTCAAAGGAAAAAGTCATGTTGTGTTCATTATGGGAAATTTCAAACTGGCTCCATGTTCTGCTCACACTGTTCAACGCCTAGAGCGTTGTCTTAGCAGTTGAGATGACAGACCTGATCATTGATGAGATGGACATTGAGATTCATGAAGTGAAGTTCTACATAGACAGCAAGATTATGCTAGGATATATTCACAACACCTCAAGAAGATTCTACGTCTACGTGTCAAACAGAGTAATACGCATAAGGAAGTCCACACAGCCAGACCAGTGGCACCACCTCAGTACAGAGAAAAATCCAGCAGATCGTGGAACTAGGCCTGTGCCAGCAGCTGTCCTCAAACAAACCACCTGGTTCTCAGGCCCACCCTTCCTGACAAAGATAGAGAGAGAAGAGACTACTCAGTCAGAAACTTTCAAACTTGTGGGATAAGATACTGACACAGAGATCCAACCGCAAGTCACAACCTTTACTACCGAAGCTACTGAAGTCCTATTTGGCTCACACAGGTTTGAACTGTTCTCCAGCTGGAAGTCGCTCACCCAAGCAATCCCAAAACTACTCCAAATGGCCAAATTCTTCTCCAGGGCTCCAGACATTGACAAAGGCTACCATCTTAAACAAGCCAAAACCCCCATCATCAGATGTATACAGCAAGAAGTCTTCAAAGAAGAAATCAAGTGCCTCACCAAAAGAGAAGAGGTCACCAAACACAGTCCACTAAACAAGCTGGACTCTATCATCGATAAGGACGGGTTGCTAAGAATCAGAGGTCGCACAGCAGCAGCTGATATGTCATGGGAAGAGAAACACCCTTTCATCATGCCCAAGAACCACCATGTCACTACTCTGTTGGTGAGGCAATACCACGAGCAACTTGCACATCAGTGTTGTCACTTCACTGAAGGCGCAGTCCGGTCAGCTGGATTGTGGATCATTGGAAGTAAAAGACTGGTATCCAGCATAATTCATAAGTGTGTGATCTGTAGAAAACTTAGAGGAAAACTGGATGAGCAAAATATGTCAGACTTACCTGCAGACAGAATTTCCTCTGATCCTCCCTTCACTCATGTTGGACAGGACATCATTGGACCCTGGAGCATCACTTCTTGTAGGACCAGAGAAGGCAGTGCTGAAAGTAAAAGCTGGGCCATCCTGTTCTTCTGCATGAGTACAAGAGCGGTACACATCGAAGCTTTGAGAAGATTCTTCTCTATCCGAGGACCTGCAAAGCAACTACGCTCGGATTGTGGCACAAACTTCATTGGAGCCTGCAAAGAGCTGAAGATCAGAACAGATGACTCAGAGATGAGTACTTACCTTCAAGACCAAGGATACACGTGGACTTTCACATATGGGAGGAGCTTGGGAGAGGATGATTGGAATCGCTCGTCGCATTCCGGATGCCACGCTTCTGGAAGTTAGTTCTATTCATCTCACACATGAAGTCCTCACCACACTCATGGCTGAAGTCATAGCAATCATGAACGCTCAACCCATAGTTCCAGTGTCCATGGATCCAGAGATGTCAGCAGTTCTTACACCTGCAATGCTTCTGACACAAAAGATTGAAACTACAACAGCACCCCCAGGAGACTTCAACCTCAAAGATCTCTACAGCAAGCAATGGAAACAAGTTCAGAGCCTAGCAGACACATTCTGGAAAAGATGGAGACAAGAATACCTGGTGACACGCAGAAAATGTCAAGTTGGCAAGCCAAACCTGCAAGTTGGAGATGTCGTCTTACTAGAAGACACACAAGTCCACCAAAACAAATGGCCTGTATGACTCATCGTCAAAACTGTATCAAACGGTGACAACAAAGTCAGGAAAATGGATGTGAAAAGTCAGGAGACAGGGTACCCTCCACCAAAAATAAACATAGTGACATAAAAGGTCATTATGCTAAGCAAGGAGTGTTCTGATTGCTGTACTTCTGTAAAAGTATTATATTGTCCTATGTTGTCATCTAGTGGAGAATTTGGGTACTGTAGCTTTTCATTTGCTATCTTTCGGTTTAGAGCTATTTCCTGTCAGAACAATTCGAGCGATCTTACTAGGCCTTGGTTAAAGATAAGTCTGTAAGTACTTTCAAGTTATTAGAGCATGCTTTTGCTAATTCAAATTGTTTCTAGAATATTTATCTTTTTTACAAGTGTATTCTAGTTTTCTAAGTTCTGATGATGCTAAGCTAATTGCGCTAACTATTACTTAACATTGTGTGTTAGCATGCTAGCTATTTTTTGTGATGGAATTTAGCTTCTTTGGTTTTTGGATGTATCTGTTACTATTAGTGTTCAGATATCTTTTGTGACAGAGCTAAAGTATAGTTAGGGCAAGGTGTCCCATCAGCGGGACACCTGTTGACAACTTCCGGTGGAATTGGAATGCAATTCAAATAAATAATCATACAAATGATGAAAATTAAACATCTAGGTACATACAAGTGTCTTATATTGGTTAAAAGCTTAAATTCTTGTTAATCAAACTGCATTGTCCGATTTACAATAGGCTTTACAGCGAAAGCATGCCATGCGATTGTTTGAGGACAGCGCCCCATATCAAAATATTTTTCAACCAGCACAGGCTTCGGAAAATCATAAATAGCGATTAAATATTCACTTACTTTTTGAAAATCTTCCTCTGATTTGCAATCCCAAGGGTCCCAGTGTCACACTGACCTAGGAGAGCTGTGTTTTCTCTATTTAGCTAGGCCAGGGTGTGATAGGTGGGTGGGCATTCTATGTTTTGTGTTCTATGTTTTGGCCGGGTATGGTTTCCAATCAGAGGCAGGTGTCTATCGTTGTCTCTGATTGGAAGCCATACTTAGGCAGCCTGTTTTTCCTTTTGTTTTTTGTGGGCAGTTATTTTCCGTTTAGTTGTAAGTACCTGACGGAACTGTCTGCTGTCATTTTTTGTTTAATTTATAAAGTGTTCATTCTTTTGCATTAAATGACAAGATGAACATATTCCATACTGCACCTTGGTCTACTCACTTTGACGTCTGTGACACCCAGCAACAACATGCATGATCATTTTGTTAGATAAAATCCTTGTTTATATCCCAAAAAGTCTGTTCAGTTGGCGCCATCGATTTGAGTAATCCACTCGTTCAACATGCAGAGAAAGGAATCCAAAAAGCTACCGGTAAACTTTGTTAAAACAAGTCAAAATATGTTTCTATTTAATCCTCAAGTACCCTAAAATGTAAATAAACTATAATATTTCATACGGAAAGATGTATGTTCAATTGAAAAGATAAATTAGCAAGTGTGCGTCCTCTTCGTCGTGCGCGCACAGACTGATTTCCAACTCTGACTCCCAGTACCAAAACTCTTATTCTTCCTCATTTGGGAAGAAACAAGCCTGAAACCTTGAAAAAAGACTGTTGACATCTAGTGGAAACCATAGTAATTGCAATCTGGGAGCTGGAATTGCATAAGACCATCAGCTTTCAATTTTTTCTTTTTTGGGGGATTTTCTCCTACCAAATCAATTGTGTTACAGTCTCATACATTATTGTAACATTTCTACAACCTTCTAAGTGTTTTCTATCCAATGGTACCAATTATATGCATATCCTGGCTTCTGGGCCTGAGTAACAGGCAGTTTACTTTGGGCACGTCAGTCAGACAGGAAGTGGAGAAAAAGAGACCCTAGCATGAGCTATATGGACTCTAGGATTGTGTGTATATGTTTAGTGGCACCTTTCCTGTGATGTAAATTGTCATAATCTCTACACTGTCATGTTGACTAGATAGGCTCGTTTTCTTGTTGATAACTCGTGATAGAGATGCTGTATTTTATTTGTATCAATTTGTGTGAATGTACACTTCCGGTCAAAAGTTTTAGAACACCTACTCATTCAAGGGTTTGCCTTTATTTGTACTATTTTCGACATTGTAGAATAATAGTGAAGACATCGCTCTCCAAGATGGCGTAGCAGTCAGACGTGTGTTTTGTCTTGTCCCGTCCTGTCCCGTGTAAATATCGTTTTCCCTTGTTTTTTTCTGTATATATTTCGTATATATTTCAATCTCACTTTCCATCTACTGACTGAATATACTCTCCCGCAACCCCCCTCACCCAATGTGGTACGGATCTGCTATTTTTATACTTTAGAACTGGAACCCCTATCAGAGCTAGCCAGCTAACTAGCTACTAGCTAGTAGTCAGTTAGCCACTGCTAGCGGTCTTCACCGTTAACTTAGAAATCAGCCAGCCTCCGCTCGGTCACTATCTGCCAGTCTGCACAGCGATATCAACCCAGAGCATATCGGACTGCTTTTCTCTACTACAGCTCCGGATTCCTACCACAAGCTCTGAACCGTTACACCGGATCATCGCAGCTTGCTAGCTGCAATCCGAATGGCTACTCCTGGCTAATGTCACTGTCCCGAAGCAAGCACCAGTTAGCATGGAGCTAGCCTTGAGCTAGGCCCATCTCCCGATTAGCCAAAGAGGTCCACCAGCCAATTCTTGGGCTACAATACCTCTTTTTCCAATTGACCTTGACCCTTTACTGCCGACACGAAGCCCCGCCGATCCATCATGACTGGTCTGCCGACGTAACCGTCTGAGGGGTTTCAACAGGCTCTTCCGTTGCGACATCACCGGAGGCCCATCTGGTAGCCCTGGCTCGCTAGCTGTTTGAATCACCGTGTCTCCAGCTCGCCTAACGTAGTAGCGACTACTGAATCGGCTCCCTGACTCATCTATTGCTACTCGTTGGACCCTATGATCACTCGGCTACACATGCCTCTCCCTAATGTCAAAATGCCTTGTCCATTGCTGTTTTGGTTAGTGATTATTTTCATATTTCACTGTAGAGTCCCTAGCCCTGCCCAATATTCTTAGATAGCCCTTTTATTCCACCCCCCACACATGCGGTGACCTCACCTGGCTTAACTGGTGCCTCTAGATACAAAACCTCTCTCATCGTCACTCAATGCCTAGGTTTACGTCCACTGTATTTACATCGTACCACACCCTTGTCTGTACATTATGCCTTGAATCTATTCTTCCACGCCCAGTAATCTGCTCCTTTTTCTCTCTGTTCCGAACGCACTAGACGACCAGTTCTTATAGCCTGTTGTCACGTCCTGATCAGTAAAAGGGTCATTTGTCATTGTAGTATGGTCAGGGTGTGGCAGGGGGTGTTGTTTCTGTGTGTTTTGGGGTTTGTTTCCAGGGGATATGTTCTAGTTTTATTTTTCTATGTGTGGCCAAGTATGGCTTCCAATCAGAGACAGGTGTCTTTCGTTGTCTCTGATTGGAGGCCATACTTAGGCAGCCTGTTTTTCCTGTGTTTTTGTGGGTGGTCGCTTTCTGCATAGTCTGTGTACCTTGCAGAACTGTTGATTGTCGGTTTATTGTTTTCGTTTAAGTGTTCACTTTATTAACCTGTTTAGGATAGGGGGCAGTATTTTCACGGCCGGATAAAAAACGTACCCGATTTAATCTGGTTATTACTCCTGCCCAGAAACTAGAATATGCATATAAAAAAGGCTTTACAGCGAAAACAAAACATTAGATTATGTCAGGAGAGTACCCAGCCAGAAATAATCACACACCCATTTTTCAAGCTAGCATATAATGTCACAAAAACCAAAACCACAGCTAAATGCAGCACTAACCTTTGATGATCTTCATCAGATGACACGCCTAGGACATTATGTTATACAATACATGCATGTTTTGTTCAATCAAGTTCATATTTATATCAAAAAACAGCTTTTTACATTAGCATGTGATGTTCAGAACTAGCATTCCCACCGAACACTTCCGGTGAATTTACTAAATTACTCACGATAAACATTATTATAATATTATATGCTAGCTTGAAAAATGGGTGTCTGATTATTTCTGGCTGGGTACTCTCCTGACATAATCTAATGTTTTGTTTTCGCTGTAAAGCCTTTTTGAAATCAGACAATGTGGTTAGACTAACAAGAGTCTTATCTTTAAAATGGCGTAAAATAGTTGATTGTTTGAGAAAATTGAATTGTGGTATTTTAGTTGTTTTTGTATTTCGCGCCATGCGATCCCATTGGCTGTTGGCCAATGGGATCGCTGGCAGAAACGAAACGGTCCCGCTGGCAGAAACGAGGTTCCGCTAGCGGAACACCTAGATGCAAGAGGTTAACCCAGGCCCTGCAGCCCCCAGCACCGCTCCAATTCCCCAAGCACTCTCATTTGTTGACTTCTGTAACCTTAAAAGCCTTGGTTTCATGCATGAACATTAGAAGCCTCCTCCCTAAGTTTGTTTTATTCACTGCTTTATAAATAAAAGTTCAATCTGTACTTTAATGCACATCTGGTGTGCATTATATAAACAGAGGAAGAAAGAGGAGGTGGCGAGAGAGGTGTAAAAGACAAAGGCAAAGAGGTAAGAACAGAGGAGCAGGGAAAACAGCATATGATTAATGAATCACAGTGCTACCCTAATATTCTCTCAGTTCATCACAATTACATAATAGAGTCTCTAGTGGTGTCTCCTAAACAGTCCTTGGCTCCCAGTCAGCCCGAAGGTTATTTTAAGATAACCTTCGTGAGGTGGCGATGACAGGACTGGGGGTTGGCATCCTCTCTCACATCAAAACATACCTGCAGGTGAGAGACAGATGGAGAGAGAGAGATAGCATGTTTAAGCCTTGTGTTTTTTTATAACGCTGCCAGTCATCATAATCATCAGGAGGTGAAATGCAAAACTGACCTTGGATCATTAACTTTGCGACTACTACATCTCTATCTGTATTTCAGTGTAAAGCATCTCTTTAATAATACTTCTTGTTGACCCGACCAAGTGACCTCTCACCATGCTGTGCCCTCTATGTAGCCAGTTCAGATGCGGGAGGGGTCACCGACACAGCTGATATAACCTAGAGGATTTAGGGAGAAGGGGAGAGAGGGATGAAGTGAAGGACAGCGACTGTTATTGAGAAAATAAGGTAGTTAAAGCGACAGTGTTCAACAGGAATCTGTGAGTGTGGCCTCACCTGATGTCCACGGTAAGTGGCTGCGGAGTACTATATGCTGAAAAACATGCACAGACACACGAGGACAAAAAATATAGCGTAGTTATAGAAATAATGATGTGTCTTACTATTCTCTATTGTTGCCTATTCTTTGAAGGTGGAAGGAGCCACAGCTTACACCTGAGCCTGCTTACTGCACAACACAATTCATCAATCAGATTGATACATGAGTGTGTAGGTGGGGGTTATATGGTGTCTAATTGTTTTAATTTTTTCAATATGGGTGACTTAAAATAGCCTGTTTTGTTTTTGTACAGATATCACACCCTTACCTAAATAGCACCATCACCTGAGAACTAGAAATCAAAAGGTAGAGAAACTGTGAATTAAATAACTGCAGTTGACATAGGTAAGTAAATAGAAGAATACTCTTATTGCAATGTGGATGGCTCTTAAAAGAGCCTTTGGTTGTGCATAGTGTAGTCTATGGTGTTGCCAGGGAACAGCACACTCTTCGAAGAAGTAGGAGGTGAAGATCTCCCACACACGGATTGCCTCTCTTGCTGTGTTGTTGGACCCCATCCTTGAAATATCCTGCAGAACAGCAGACTTCTCCTCTGGCACATGGCGGCAAGCTGCAGATCCCCTTCTGGTCCTCGTGTCCATCCTCATGAAATTATGCAGGACACAGGTAGCCTTCACACGCCTGAATTCCCCCAGGAGGCTGTCCCAGATGGACCTGGTCAACCAACCTTGCACTGCCCTACACGGTAACTGTAGGCAATCGTTTTGAAGGAATCTCCAGTTACAAGGTGTCTGTAGGAATATGGAAGGTAATTAGACTTTTACATCACCAGGTCATTGTGGACTACTAAAGTATAACATCCCTTATAACAAATCATAATAACATTGGATAGATAGATGCGCACACACGTGCATGTGCAGCATGTGACAATAGCAGGATCATATATATTTTTAATTTGACCTTTATTTAAGTAGTCAAGTCAGTTAAGAACAAATTCTTATTTACAATGACAACCTACCCCGGCCAAACCCGGACGACGCTGGGCCAATTGCGCACCGCCCTATGGGACTCACAGTCACGGCTGGATGTGATGCAGCCTAGATTCGAACCAGGGACTGAAGTGACACCTCTTGCACTGAGATGCAGTGCCTTAGACCGCTGCCACTCGGGAGCCCATATCAAGGATAGCATCACAAATTAATACATAAATACCACTTGAAGCTTGATGATGAATGAGTTGATCACTTGAATCAGCTGTGTAGTGCTAAGGCAAAATCTAAAATGTGCACCCCTATGAGTTCCCAGGATTAGGACTGAGAACAACTGCTCTTCATTGGGACTTGGGAAAACCTCACAAGAAACAGACTTCATTATACTCAAATTAGACCGCACTGGATATTATGTTACTATTATCTCAGTCCTTGCTTCTAGGGACTGGAACTACACAAAAGTACCTGCCCAATCCAGAATAGCCTACTCTCTCACTCTCACAGTTGGGTGTGCTGTCCTTTCACCCTCATCCATGGCTGTTAGCTAGCTAACTACAAATGTATTTGGAGTTTGTTTTTTACAATGATAAATACATCAAGATAGCTAGCTAATATAGAGTTATGTAGCTGGTGATATTTAATTTACTTCGTTAACTATCTATACAGTATGTAAAGTTGGCTAGATAGCTAAGAAGCTACGTTAGCAGCTCATTTACATTAGCCTGGACTGTAGCTAGTTAGCTAATAATACTTTTTTTTTTTTCGAAATATATTTACTTACTTGAAAAGGTTCTCCCAGCCATGTGGACGATTGGAAGAGCGTTTTAGAGCATATTACTATTTACCTGTGAATAAATTCATGAAATGGAGAACGGATTTAACTATTTACCCATTTATTAACCAGATCTTCATACAAACTTGCTATAGTGAATTATTGACGGACTTTCGAACGTGCTGCTATGTACTGCCATATGCTGCCAGCACGCCCACAAGTGAGGCACTCTGGGCGGCCTAAGCGGCAATTTACCGCGTGCTAGTGTACACGAGCCGTCAAGCTCTGTCAGGTTGGATGGGGAGCGTCGCTGCACAGCTATTTCAAGGACATTTAGAGACTTGTCCCAAACCACTCCTTAAGCTGTGTGCTTAAGGTCATTGTCCTGTTGGAAGGTGACCTTTTGCCCCAGTCTGAGGTCCTGAGTGTTCTGGAGCTGGAGGTGGAGGTGACCAAGATCCCGATGGTCACTCTAACAGAGTTAAAGAGTTCCTCCGTGGAGATGGAGGACCCTTCCAGAAGGACAACCATCTTTGCAGCACTACACCAATCAGGCCTTTATGGTAGAGTGGCCAGACGGAAGCCACTCCTCAGTAAAAGGCACATGACAGCCCGCTTGGTGATTGCCAAAAGGCACCTAAAGACTCTCAGACCATGAGAAACAAGATTCTCTGGCCTGATGAAACCAAGATTGAACTCTTTGGCCTGAATGCCAAGCGGAATCCTGGCACCATCCCTACGGTGAAGCATGGTGGTGGCAGCATGTGGGGATGTTTTTCAATGGCAGGGACTTGGAGGCTAGTCAGGATCGACGCTGTCACGTCCTGACCCTAGTAAGATGTCATTTTCTATAGTAGAGTAGGTCAGGGCGTGACAGGGGGTGTTTTGGGTTTTTCTATGTTTAAGTTCTAGTTTTTCTTTTTCTATGTTGGGGTTGTTTGGGTTGATCTACAATTGGAGGCAGCTGATGCTTGTTGCCTCTGATTGGAGATCATATTTAAGTAGGGGTTTTTCTTCCTGGGTTTTTGTGGGTAGTTGTTTTCCGTTTTGTATGTGTTACCTGACGGAACTGTTGTCAGTCGTTTGTTGTTTTGTTTAAGTGTCTTCATTAAAGTTAAGAAATGAGCACTCTACACGCAGCGCCTTGGTCCCCTTTATACGACCCGCGTTACAGACGCAAAGATGAACGGAGCAAAGTACAGAGAGATACTTGATGAAAACCTTGTCCAGAGCGCTCAGGACCTCAGAATGGGGTGAAGGTTCACCTTTCAATAGGACAACGACCCTAAGCACACAGCCAAGACAACGCAGGAGTGGCTTCGGGACAAGTCTCTGAATGTCCTTGAGTGGCCCAGCCAGAGCCCGACTTGAACCCGATCGAACATCTCTGGAGAGACCTGAAAATAGCTGTGCAGCGACGCTCCCACACCCAACCTGACAGAGCTTGAGAGGATCTGCAGAGAAGAATGGGAGAAACTCCCAAAATACAGGTGTGCCAAGCTTGTAGTGTCATACCCAAGAAGACTCGATGCTGTAATTGCTGCCAATGGTGCTTCAACAAAGTACTGAGTAAAGGGTCTAAATACTTATGTAAATGTGGTTCAGAGGCCTATTATCAGCAACCATCACTCCTGTGTTCCAATGGCACGTTGTGTTAGCTAATTCAAGTTTATCATTATAAAAGGCTAATTGATCATTAGAAAAGCCTTTTGCAATTATATTAGCACAGATGAAAACTGTGGTGCTGATTAAAGAACCAATAAAACTGGCCTTAGACTAGGGTTTTCTAATGATCAATTAGCCTTTTAAAATTATAAACTTGTATTAGCTAACAACATGCCATTGGAACACAGGTGTGATGGTTGCTGATAATGGGCCTCTGTACGACTATGTAGATATTCTATAAAAATCTGCCGTTTCCAGCTACAATAGTCATTTACAACATTAACAATGTCTACACCGTATTTCTGATCATTTTGATGTTATTTTAATGGACAAAAAATGTGCTTTTCTTTCAAAAACAAGGACATTTCTAAGTGACCAAACTTTTGAACGGTAGTGTGTGTGTGTGTGTGTGTGTGTGTGTGTGTGTGTGTATATATATATATATATATATATATATATATATATATATATATACTCAAAAAAATAAAGGGAACACTTAAACAACACATCCTAGATCTGAATGAAAGAAATAATCTTATTAAATACTTTTTTCTTTACATAGTTGAATGTGCTGACAACAAAATCACACAAAAATAATCAATGGAAATCCACTTTATCAACCCATGGAGGTCTGGATTTGGAGTCACACTCAAAATTAAAGTGGAAAACCACACTACAGGCTGATCCAACTTTGATGTAATGTCCTTAAAACAAGTCAAAATGAGGCTCAGTAGTGTGTGTGGCCTCCACGTGCCTGTATGACCTCCCTACAACGCCTGGGCATGCTCCTGATGAGGTGGCGGATGGTCTCCTGAGGGATCTCCTCCCAGACCTGGACTAAAGCATCCGCCAACTCCTGGACAGTCTGTGGTGCAACGTGGCGTTGGTGGATGGAGCGAGACATGATGTCCCAGATGTGCTCAATTGGATTCAGGTCTGGGGAACGGGCGGGCCAGTCCATAGCATCAATGCCCTCCTCTTGCAGGAACTGCTGACACACTCCAGCCACATGAGGTCTAGCATTGTCTTGCATTAGGAGGAACCCAGGGCCATCCGCACCAGCATATGGTCTCACAAGGGGTCTGAGGATCTCATCTCGGTACCTAATGGCAGTCAGGCTACCTCTGGCGAGCACATGGAGGGCTGTGCGGCCCCCCAAAGAAATGCCACCCCACACCATGACTGACCCACCGCCAAACCGGTCATGCTGGAGGATGTTGCAGGCAGCAGAACGTTCTCCACGGCGTCTCCAGACTCTGTCACATCTGTCACGTGCTCAGTGTGAACCTGCTTTCATCTGTGAAGAGCACAGGGCGCCAGTGGCGAATTTGCAAATCTTGGTGTTCTCTGGCAAATGCCAAACGTCCTGCACGGTGTTGGGCTGTAAGCACAACCCCCACCTGTGGACGTCGGGCCCTCATACCACCCTCATGGAGTCTGTTTCTGACCATTTGAGCAGACACATGCACGTTTGTGGCCTGCTGGAGGTCATTTTGCAGGGCTCTGGCAGTGCTTCTCCTGCTCCTCCTTGCACAAAGGCGGAGGTAGCGGTCCTGCTGCTCCTGATGTACTGGCCTGTCTCCTGGTAGCGCCTCCATGCTCTGGACACTACGCTGACAGACACAGCAAACCTTCTTGCCACAGCTCGCATTGATGTGCCATCCTGGATGAGCTGCACTACCTGAGCCACTTGTGTGGGTTGTAGACTCCGTCTCATGCTACCACTAGAGTGAAAGCACCGCCAGCATTCAAAAGTGACCAAAACATCAGCCAGGAAGCATAGGAACTGAGAAGTGATCTGTGGTCCCCACCTGCAGAACCACTCCTTTATTGGGGGTGTCTTGCTAATTGCCTATAATTTCCACCTGTTGTCTATTCCATTTGCACAACAGCATGTGCAATTTATTGTCAATCAGTGTTGCTTCCTAAGTGGACAGTTTGATTTCACAGAAGTGTGATTGACTTGGAGTTACATTGTGTTGTTTAAGTATTCCCTTTATTTTTTTGAGCAGTGTATATACAAAATACATAAATGCTATTCTAACACACCCCCCCAAAACAAAAAAAACAAAAAAATATATATAATTTTTTTAATATAAAATAACAAGGGTAACTATTTACACACGTTCTATTTACAATATTGTGAAGACCCTCAGTCCTCTACACAAAATTGTGCTGCTGATGCCACGGCCCATAGCAGTCTCTTTCTGCTGTAACGCAGAGGGTTACTGAACAAGTGGTGCAGGTGATGGTGCATTTCCTGTGACAAAGCGCACAATGACGCCTCCCTACTGTGCCCTTTTTGCCCTGAGGCACATTCATGCCTGCAGAGATGAATTTGGGCAGGTGAACACCACTGGTTGAAGGAGCAGAAGGGACAGAGGTAGAGGGGACAGAAGGTGATGCAGTGGACTTGCTGTAGCTAGCAAGCTCCTGGATGAGCATCTCCCTGAAGGCTAGCTGTGAGATGGGGGGCTGTCCACAGCTCTTAGCCATTTCCTTCTGGAAGATGAAGGCATTCACCACAGCAATGTCGATGAAATGATAGAAAAATGTCTTGTACCATTTCATTGTCTTGTGGAGAACATTGTAGTATCCTAACAGTGCGTCTGACAGGTCCACACCTCCCATGCCCTTGTTGTAGTCCTTTACAGCAGCTGGAATGGGGACATTTTTTGTGGTCCATGCCCCGGTACTGTCCTTCACACGCCTGACGACATGATCGCCACTGAAGGACTTGTGGATGGTTGTGCACATGACCACCTCTCTGGTATCCATCCACTTCACAAAGAGCAGGCCATCTTCACGAATCAATCACATGGTACCCCGCTCAGCCCGCTTAGGCATGTCGTTCACCTTTTTTTTGGAAAGGTCACTCTGTTGGTCCGAATGGTTCCACAAGCCCACACATCCCGCTTCCTCAGGTCTGTGAACAGGGTAGGGCTTGTGTAGAAGTTGTCCACAAACAGTTTGTAGCCCTTCCCCAGCAGTTGAAAATCCAATAACTCCATAACAGAATCATAACTAAGTCCATTACCGGTAGCGAAACTGTTTTTCCCCTCATAAACAAAATAATTGCAAGTGTAGGCACACACAGAATCAGCCAAAACAAACAGTTTGTAACCCCATTTTGTTGGTTTGTTACACATGTATTGTTTGAGGCTGATTCTGGCCTTTGAGGCTACCATCCTCTCATCTATGTACAGGTTCTGGGCGGGCTGAAAATAGGTCTTGCAGGCCTCAACGATGTTGGTGTAGAGAGGTTTGATTTTGCAGAGCCTATCAAACCTTGGTGTGCCTCTCTTCTTGTCATTCTCCCCATCAACTTCTGGGTCACTGATGTGAAGCACCTGTGACATAGCCAGAAATCTTTTACAAGACATAACAGTCATGGGGAAAGGCAGTTGGTAGAGAGCTGACGGTTTCCAGTTGTCCCTCAGAGTTTTCAACTTCACCAGCCCCATCTAAATGACCAGTGAAAGGTAGCAGAAATGGTCTGACATGGAAATGGTCTTCCATACCCCTTTCTTTTCTGCCTGCTTACTTATTTGTGTTAGACACCAGGGAATCAATAACAGACGAGGTGAAATACAGTTGAAAAAGTTGAAGGGGGCTGTACTTTGCAGTCATGTCTAGTTGAGGTCCTGGCTGCCTTTTTGGTCTAAATACTGGTGGAATTGGATCAATGTCATCTTCTAGCACAGAGTGCCAACGACCCTCTGCAGGTTTCACTCTTCCCCACCTCCGCTTCTTTGTAACTGTCTTCACACCTCTAGATGGCCGGGTAGGTGTGGAGCTGGAGACAGCAGGGGTCCGGCTGGATGAACCAGCTTCAGAGGGGGATGGACACCTAGACATTGGAGGCTCATAATCAGAGTCACTGCCACTGTGAAAGAAAAACAAATCTGTAAGAATACTTTCACGTATGAGCCCTGAATCAACACGAAAAAGAAACAGATATGTATTATATAGAGTACAGGGAGCATAATCACTATGGTGAAGTGCTGTTCCATTCCATGTTTATATAAAATAAATAAATATATATAACACACACATCCACAATGTATAGCCAATGTGTACTTTACACATTTCATTACCGATGATAAGAAAATCTCCCCCCAAAAATCTCAAATGAATAATATTTGATATTATTAATTTCAAACAACGACATTAGCATGACAAGAACTCTTACCAGTCCAAAATATCATCTTCTCTGTGGAGAAACATGTCTTCCGCCTGTGAGTCAAAACTAGCCTCGCTGAAAGATTAATCTTCCTGAAGCAACTCGGTCTCGCTTTTTCTATCAATTTCCTCTATAATTTGGGTTAAATCTGTATACCTAGACTTTGTTTTCGCTTTTCCTGATTTATTCGCCATAATTTAAATATATAAAATTGCTGAAAATGCTATTGACTATGTACTGCTATGCGTAACACTCGTGGCTCCGTCAAGTAGAATTTTCAATGGCGAATGAACCTCTTTTACGCCAGAGTTTACGACAAAGGCTGGTCTTCGAACGTATAACCATTACATATCGCCATTTACCTCAGCTCATTGGCTATCTTTCAAGCTAGATTTCAAGATTATCAGTGGTCACTGGGCCAAAATACAGTCAATCAACAATAGACCGGTCCTACCATTGGTGCGCAATGAGCTTATTGATTGGTGTCTTCAAAACGGTTTGTTTCGGTCAATACGTCCCGGGAAAAGAACCATGATGTTTGGTTGTGTTACTAACACCCAGAGGATTGCAATGAAACCAACCATGGCTGGATAAACGTTTGTTTAGTGTGTGTAATTACCACAAATGTTTCGTCCAAAGTTGAATGAGACGGAAATGACGACGCAAGCGGTTTACAAATGTTTTGTGTTAGGCTATAAAAATAGATTTTATCAAACAAAACGAACATTCACTGTGTAGCTTATACACTTGGCATTGCCACCAGAGGAAGATCTTCAAAGGTAAGCGATTTATTTGATTGTTATTTCTGACTTTCGTGATGCTAATGCTTGGTTGGAAAATGCTAGTAATACTATTGTGTGCTGGGCGCTGTCCTCAGATAATCGCCATAAAGCCTTTTTGAAATCTGACACAGTGGCTGGATTAACAAGAAGTTAAGCTTTTAAATTATGCAAGATACATGTATTTACAAGAATGTTTAATATTACGAATGATGTATTTAGAATTTTAGCACTCTGCAATTTCACCGGATGTTGGCCAGGTGGGACAGTAGCGTCTCACCTACCCTAGAGAAGTTAAAGCATTCCGGGTGAGGTAAACAGGGCTCCCAGGAAGGTGGAGTGGACGATGGGGGCAACGCTGCTAACCGCCGAGGTACTGAGGGGCGGTGGGGTTACCACCTTGGCAGGCTGCCCCCAGACAACCTTCGGAATTGCTCCAGCAGCATGTCCAACGCCGGGTCATGGCGCTCAGCCAACGTTTGGACCCCCTACATAAGACCATGAAGCAATTTTTCGTGCCTACCAATGGAGGCTCCTTGGGTGGATATGTCATTGCACAGCTGGCACGGGTCTACTGGGTCAGTCATGGCCAGTTCGTACTATCAGATATGAAGGTAAGACCCAGATGCAGACAATGTCAAATTAACAATGGTTTAATAATCCAACAGGGGCAGGCAATAGACAGGACAAGGCAGGCAGGGGTCAGTAAACCAGAGGTGGGGCAACTGTACCGGACTGCAGGCGCGCTCAGGGTAGGCAGAGGTCAATAATCCAGAGGTGGGGCAAAGATACAGGTCTGCAGGCAGGCTCAGGGTCAAGGGCAGGCAGAGTGGTCAGGCAGCCGGGCTCAGAGTCAGGACAGGCAAGGGTCAAAACCAGGAGGGCAAGAAAAAGAGAGACTGGGAAAAGCAGGAGCTGAGACAAAAATGCTGGTTGACTTGACAAACAGGCAACAGACAAACAGAGAACACAGGTATAAATACACAGGGGATAATGCGGAAGATGGGCGATATCTGGAGGGGGGGGGGTGCAACCATAAAGACAGATGAAACAGATCACGGTGTGACACATCTAGCAATAGATGCCCTTCTTTGCCAGGTGTTGGAAAACCTGCTTGATCTTTGTGTTTGAATCTGTGTTTGAAATTCAATGCTTGACAAGGGACCTTACTGATAATTGTACGTGTGGGGTACAGAGATGAGGTAGTCATTCAAAAATCATGTTAAACACTATTATTGCACACAGAGTGAGTACATGTAACTTATTATGTGACTTGTCAAGTAAATTTTTACTCCTGAACGTATTTAGGCTTGCGATAACAAAGGGGTTGAATACGATTATGGCAGCCCCCCTGCACCTCACTGATTTCAGTTGAATGCATTCAGTTTTACAACTGTCTAGGTATCCCCCTTTCCCTTTACTTTCCTTATTGACTCAAGACATTTCAGCATTTAATTTAATTAATTTGTAATAATTTCGATAAACATAATTCCATTTTGACATTATGGGATATTGTGTGTAGGCCAGTGACAAAGAAAATCTCAATTTTATGCATTTTATCACAGTTAAATGTGGAAAAGTTCAAAGGGTGTGAATACTTTCTGAATGCACTGTATTGGATAGGTAACACAATAAAGTATAATGCAGAGCGTTTCCTATGAAACATATAATTCACAATTTACCATGTCAACAAATAATTACAGAAATATTTAGTCCCTTAGCAGTGTCTGCATGCACACCTATAAGCCCTAATAATATCTGCACAAGATAAATGATATTTAGCCAATTCATATTTAATATTCAACGTCTTGCCCTCAAGATAAATAGGCATAATGCATGATGGGAGAAGTCAGAGTTCAGGGGCAAGTCGGAAGCAGAAACCAGAGTATTGTATTGTTTATAAAATTAAAATCAAAATTAAATATGGCATATGATTTTTTTAACACAGAGGACTTCAGATTGAATTTGTCATGACATAGGAGTCAGCAGAATTAATCATGAAATAGAACCTATTATGAAGAGATGTTTGGTTCCATAATGTTTTACGCTGCTTCTGTTTATGTCAACTCGTAAATACAGCTTTATTTGCTCAGGTTTTTCTTTTGTGTAAGTGACTGGCACACTTATTGATCGATTGTTGACAGCCTCAAACGCAATAGTCAAAAGATCTATGATGCACCAACTTGTTTGCCTTAACATCCAATGCTACATAAATGACCCAGGACAGAAGGCATAGAAAATGGATTGCAACGTCTCAAGCTCTTAGTCCATTTATGGACAATTCGCATTTTCCATTTCAACCATAACATAGAGCAATAATCTGTATTTATACCCTAGTTATGTTCTCTCTGCAAAGAGAAGCAATGGATTTCACAGCTTTTGGAGGGGGAATTATTGGCTCAGTTGTGAAATATGACCTTGTTTATTTTAGTATCTGTTCAAAATCAATTTCAGATCCCTCACGTCATCTTGTCCTGGGCAACTTGTGAAGAAAGATATGTGGTATTATTTCCAGAGCAGACACAGTGATTCAAGAAGATACGTGGTATTATCCCAAGACGCAGTGATTCAGGGACAATAAAAAGACAATGTCCCTTTTTGGCATTGCCTTTTTATTGCAATCCCTTGTCCTTAAGATATGGCCAATATTACCAAGAAGACATTCAATGTTGTTCCATTTAAGCCATTCATAAGTGTAAAACCTTCATATATAGAAAAGGGACTGGTGTAATTTGAAAGTCAGTTTCTAAGGGATTCTTAAGGAGCTCTTAAGACATCCATTCTTCTCCCCACATGATCCATGGGCAATAGAGCCCCACAGTGGATGCATCATAATACCCATAAAACCTAGCGGTCAAACACACAAAAAAAAAATTCTAATCCCCTATGAGAAAAATGAATGGTGGAAAAATTATTGGAACATGGTTTCATGTAAACTTTCCCTGGAGTGACATTTTGATAACTGTAAATCCCTCTCGGACAAGGTGACTTTTCTCAATATACTATTTTCTATTTACTCTGAGATTTTAAAATGCTAATTAGCATCAAAGTAGTAATCATGCAATACTAAGAATCCCTACAAGATCCTGCACGTCTAGCTGACACCTTTCCTGTCAGACAGCTAGCTACTGAACTACTGATCCAAAACAAAAGATTTATTGAACATTTTCATTTACTGTTCCATATTTTATTTAACTAATATTTGTTGGCTTATTCATGCGTGAAGAGGGCACGACAAAACCTATTCCCCCTCAGGAAATAAAAAAGACTTGACATGGGTCCTGAGATCCTCAAAAGGTTCTACAGCTGCAACATCGAGAGCATCCTGACTGGTTGCATCACTGCCTGGTACGGAAATTGCTCATCCTCTGATCGCAAGGCACTACAGAGGGTAGTGGGTACTGCCCATTACATCACTGGGGCTAAGCTGCCTGCCATCCAGGACCTCTACACCAGGCGGTGTCAGAGGAAGGCCCTAAAAATTGTCAAAGACCCCAGCCACCCCAGTCATAGACTGTTCTCTCTACTACCGCATGGCAAGCGGTACCGGAGCGCCAAGTCTAGGACAAAAAGGCTTCTCAACAGTTTTTAACCCCAAGACATAAGACTCCTGAACAGGTAATCACATGGCTACCTGGACTTTTTGCATTGTGTGCCCCCCAACCCCTCTTTTACGCTGCTGCTACTCTCTGTTTATCATATATGCATAGTCACTTTAACTATACATTCATGTACATACTACCTCAATTGGGCCGACCAACCAGTGCTCCCGCACATTGGCTAACCAGGCTATCTGCATTGTGTCCCGCCACCCGCCAACCCCTCTTTTACGCTGCTGCTACTCTCTGTTTATCATATATGCATAGTCACTTTAACTATACATTCATGTACATACTACCTCAATTGGGCCGACCAACCAGTGCTCCCGCACATTGGCTAACCAGGCTATCTGCATTGTGTCCCGCCACCCGCCAACCCCTCTTTTACGCTACTGATACTCTGTTCGTCATATATGCATAGTAACCATATCTACATGTACATACTACCTCAATCAGCCTGACTAACCGGAGTTTGTATGTAGCCTCGCTACTTTTATAGCCTCGCTACTGTATATAGCCTGTCTTTTTACTGTTGTTTTATTTCTTTACTTACCTATTGTTCACCTAATACCTTTTTTGCACTATTGGTTAGAGCCTGTAAATAAGCATTTCACTGTAATATACACTGTTGTATTCGGCACACGTGACAAATAAACTTTGATTTGGTCTTGTGTCTTGTACAGAATACTATCCTAATAGCAGTCAGATATTTACAATGTGCCATGAATACTAGATCCTCTTTTCCTTCTGCCGATGGAGGTATATATTAAATAATCCCTTATCATTTCTGCCAACTATATGAATTAGGTGAAATCTATTTCAATTCATGGTGTCAGAATTTCCTGCTGTATTAAACCAATTCAGAACTAACTTGTTGACATGTTCTTTTGCAGATACAAAGCCAGATTAACACATTGCACAATGTATCCATAATCATGAATGAATAGGCATATTTATTTGACAAGAATGCACTTAGTCACCCATCAGTCACATCAAACATTTGAATTGGAGAAATTATAATAGTAAAAACTGCATACAAATGCCTTTTATACATAATATAACAAATAAACATCTGACTTGAAGTAAAGAGTACATGGTGTATTCATCAATGCCACAAACCTGGGACATCAAAGAACACCATATGAACTATTATTACTATCTGAGAGCACACAGATTATTCTGTTTTTCCATTTTAGGAATTAGCACAAATAACACAACGTAAACAGCATATTGTGATTGTCGGTGGGTGAGTTACAAAGGGAGAAACAATTGGATGAATAAGGTAGATTTAATATAAAATACTAGGTCAACTCCAGCAGAATGAGAAACACACTTAACAGACTCAAAACAAGGAAGCCATGCCTAAACGCATCTATATCAACCCCCTTCTGGTCAATTTAGCAGGTCCATGTTGTTGCTGTCAATTGTGAGCAGCACATTTACCATTTCATTCATTCTGAACCCCAGAATAAGCAGGACATCAATACATAGGTAAAAACAGAGTGTTGATGGCCTCTATTAAAAAGAGGAGGATCCCATCAGCTTTCTATTGGCTAGGCTTACTATATTTATTTATCAACTTTCCTAATATTAACCACATTGCTTCACTTTACAACAGGAGTATAGACTACCTGGCTGGTATTAAAAATAATACATGGGAAAAGTGTCCTCCACTCACTATTTAAGTGCATAGATTTTTAATTTTTTCCCATGCCCCTGTTCCAAGACAGGTGAATGATAATGGTCCATTCTACTGAATTCTTACTGGTTGGTAGGGGATCAAATACTTATGTCATGCAATAAAATGCAAATGAATTACTTAAAAATCATACAATGTGATTTTTTGGATTTTTATTTTAGATTCTGTCTCTCACAGTTGAAGTGTACCTATGATAAAAATGACAGACCTCTACATGCTTTGTAAGTAGGAAAACCTGCAAAGTCGGCAGTGTATCAAATACTTGTTCTCCCCACTGTATATTATTTAGTGTACTGTATGTAAAGGCACCATTAAATTAAGAATAGTCTGATGGGTGACAATATTAGCCTATCACTTGTGAATGATACCCAGCATGTGTAATAAGAAAAGAAACAGCACATTATTTTTTTTGCTACTTTTTCAAATCATAGTCGCACACCTCATGTAGCCTAGCCTATATGTTTTGATAAGGTTTGTATCCCAACTAAAGTGGCCAAATAGCTTCCTAAAATTGAGCACATTAATCCACTTTACAACCGGTCTAGAGCCTAACTGGCAGTTTCAAGTTCGGCCAAGATAATTTTCACCATAGAAATGCACCATTATAATAAAAAAGCATTTACACTCATAATCGCATTTGCGGTCACTTTTGAGAATAGTGTTTTTCTGCTAACTGATTGAGTTTTTGAACATTTGCACTTATAGCCTACTGCCGTGTGTGCATTGATGCGCTTATAATGTGATGGACCATTATCATTCACCTGTCTCGGATAGCCTAATAGTTAATCAACATTTTTAAGCTAAATGTTCTGATCTGTTGCATCAGCCACATTGCTTTTAAATGTTTTTTTGATGCAAGTGGTTGTATTAATTTAATTTAAAGGGGGATGCCGGCGGCAAATTCGAGGCCTGTTGAGAATATTATCAAGTGCTTGTCAAATTGTGAATGAGAGACTGATGAAGTGTTTGCAGCTTGCACAAGAAACAAATCAGAGCTCATGCCATTCATGTAACTTTAAAAAAATCCTCATGCAGCCTTAGAAGGCATTAAAAATCAAAACATATAGCCCAACGTTTGTATCACAACTAAAGTTGCATAAATAACTCTAAATTAAGCATACTGTATAGGAGGACCTGTTTCTTTGTTAACTGCTCAACACAGAATAGCCGCATGTGCACACTTCCTTGGAATTCGTTTGGAGAAAATAGTATTTCTAAACTATTCAGCTATGTTCAATTGCATTTTTCATACTATAACATTTTAAAAAAATAGCTAGGCAAATCGTGTCTGCTAAATGAACTAGTGTAGCCCACAGCCATATGGCATAGCCATATCAGGGCCAAACATAAGGACAACTCAGAGTATGCTATTCTGCTCTTCTGAAATAGATTACATTTTCTTCATATCTTGTTTCTTGAGACCTGACAAAAAAAAAATATTTATTGTGATGGTGTAGGCTATATTAAATGGATGTATTAGGCTTTTTAAAATGTAGATGTTTGAAAGGTCAGCATCAGTAGCTTGTAGGCTATGTGTGGAAGTGTGCTAAAGGTGTTTACGTTAATTTATGGTCAATTACCGTGAGACTGGCAGTTATTTACTTGACAATCAAGGCTGACAAAATGTCATGACCGCCACAGCCTTAGTCATGAACAGTGCTTGTGCCCATAGCAATAGACATGTGCATGCGAATGTACGGGGGGAAGGAGGTCCTGAGGGAAAAGGTTTGTGAACCCTGTCCTAGAGTGATGGTCATAGCCGCGGGAATTAGGGGTGCTGAGGTGCTGCAACACTCCCTTTTGGTGAGATGGTAAAACTGCAAGAATTTGTGTTGTTGCAATACAAAACATGGGATATTTATATATGGGCCCCATTCTGCATGGAGATGTCTCAGCTCTGTTTTGTAAGCGCTCATCAAATGCTCTTATCTATTCAGTTGTGGGCGTTTGGAGTCGGATACACGCTCTGCTGTTGAATTCCTTAGACAAGACAACACAAAGGAGACTGAGTTGAGCCCATTTTAATCTGTTATATTGTGTAATTAGCCTAGCAGTAGTAATTATTAGATGGGTTAGATGGAATGATCTATGTGCATTGTATTTGAGGCAGTAGTAACTATCGTGCTATGGGTTAGATGTAATGATCCATGTCCATTGTATTTGAAGCAGTAGTACCTATCGTGTTATGGGTTAGATGGAATGAACTATGTGCATTGTGTTTATGCAGAGGGAAAGGAGGCCTGTCTCTGGGGGAAAGAATGAATCATAAGGGTGGAATAGGAACCATGTGTCTGGAGTTAGAACTGATAGATCATAATTACTGTTCTAATATCTTTACTGAGGGGAAGTCAGAAATAATACATATATGTATAGGGTAGTCCAGCCCTCGAAGTTACTCTTATCAACTGTTTGCAAGAATTTCCTTTTGTGTTGTCTTATCTAAGGAATTCAACATTCTCTGTGCTGATCTTGCCAACCATGATGGAGAGGTCTTTGAGCAGGCAAGGCTTCCCTGGGAGGAAGAGCATCTCAGTCTTGTCTAGGTTGAATTTGAGATGGTGGGACAAAATCCAAGCTGAGATATCTACCATGCATGCAGAGATGCGTCACCACCTGGGTGTCAGAAGAAGAAAAGTAGTTCAGTATCATCCATGTAGCAATCATATGAGACACCATGTGATGATATGACAGAGCAGAGTGACTTGATGCATAGAGAGAAGAGGATAGGGCCTAGAACTGAGCCCTGGGGGACACGAGTCGTGAGAGTTTGTGGTGCAGACACAAATCCTCTCCACATCACCAGGTAGGAGCAGCCTGCCAGGTAGAATGCAATCCAAGAGTTTGTAGAGCATGAGACTCCCACCCCTTGGTGGGAGTCTCAACTCCCTTGGTGGGAGTTGGTAGAGCATGGTGTTTGCAACACCAGGGTTGTGGGTTCGATTCCCACGGGGGGCCAGCACAGAAAAAAAAAAAATGTATGAAATGTATGAAATTGTATGAAATGTATGTATTCACTACTGTAAGTCGCTCTGGATAAGAGCGTCCGCTAAATGACAAATGTAAAATGTAAATGTAAAATGAGCATCTGATGGTTCATGGTGTCAACGGCAGCAGATAGATCTAGGAGGATGAGAACAGAGGACAGGGAGTCAGCTTTGTCGGCGCGGAAAAACTCTGTGACACAGAGAAGGGCAGTCTCGGGTTAAGTGACCAATCTTGAAGCCAGACTGGTTAGGGTCAAGAAGATCGTTCTGAGAGAGATAGCGAGAGAGTTGGTCAGAGACAACACGCTCAAGTGTTTTGGAAAGAAAAGAAAGAAGGGATACCGGTCTGTAGTTTTAGACATCAGAGGAGTCGAGTGTTGGTTTCTTGAGGAGGGGAGCAACTCAGGCTGGTCTAATGTCCCTTGCTCATGTTCCTTGTCCCAAGCATGTCTCTTCTTCTTATTGGTGTCCTTTAGTAGTGGTTTCTTTGCAGCAATTTGACCATGAAGGCTGGATTCACGCAGTCTCCTCTGAAAGGTGATGTGTCTGTTACTTGAACTCTGAAGAATGTATTTGGGCTGCAATTTCTGAGGCTGGTAACTCTAATGAACGTATCCTCTGCAGCAGAGGTAACTCTGGGTCTTCCTTTCCTGTGGCGGTCCTCATGAGAACTAGTTTCTTCATAGCACTTGATGGTTTTTGCAGCTGCACTTGAAGAAACTTTCAATGTTCTTGAAATGTTCCGTATTGACCGAACTTCATGTCTTAAAGTAATGATGGACTGTCATTTCTCTTTGCTTGTTTGAGCTGTTCTTGCCATAATATGGACTTGGTCTTTTACCAGATAGGGCTATCTTCTGTATACCTTGTCACAACACAACTGATTGGATCAAATGCATTACGAAGGAAAGAAATTCCACAAATTAACTTTTAACAAGGCACACTTGTTAATTGAAATGCATTCCAGGTGACTACCTCATGAAGTTGGTTGAGAGAATGCCAAGAGTTTGAAAAGCTGTCATCAAAGGCAAAGGGTGACTACTTTGAAGAATCTCAAATATGAAATATTTGTTTAACACAAAAAAATATTTGTTTAACACAAATGTTGTTTAAAATGTTTTTGGTTACTACATGATTCCATATGTGTTATTTCATAGTTTTGATGTCTTCACTATTATTCAACAATGTAGAAAATAGTCGAAATAAAGAAAAACCCTTGAATGAGTAGGTGTGCCCAAAACTTTGACTGGTACTGTAGCTGTTTTGCTGTTTTGTTCAGGTATTTTATGATGTTTCCACTGGACATATGGGATACCTGGTGATTATCGAGGGAAAGAGTGATGGAAACTACACTGCTCAAAAAAATAAAGGGAACACTTAAACAACACAATGTAACTCCAAGTCAATCACACTTCTGTGAAATCAAACTGTCCACTTAGGAAGCAACACTGATTGACAATAAATTTCACATGCTGTTGTGCAAAAGGAATAGACAACAGGTGGAAATTATAGGCAATTAGCAAGACACCCCCAATAAAGGAGTGGTTCTGCAGGTGGGGACCACAGACCACTTCTCAGTTCCTATGCTTCCTGGCTGATGTTTTGGTCACTTTTGAATGCTGGCGGTGCTTTCACTCTAGTGGTAGCATGAGACGGAGTCTACAACCCACACAAATGGCTCAGGTAGTGCAGCTCATCCAGGATGGCACATCAATGCGAGCTGTGGCAAGAAGGTTTGCTGTGTCTGTCAGCGTAGTGTCCAGAGCATGGAGGCACTCCCAGGAGACAGGCCAGTACATCAGGAGACGTGGAGGAGGCCGTAGGAGGGCAACAACCCAGCAGCAGCTGCACCGCTACCTCTGCCTTTGTGCAAGGAGGAGCAGGAGGAGCACTGCCAGAGCCCTGCAAAATGACCTCCAGCAGGCCACAAATGTGCATGCGTCTGCTCAAACGGTCAGAAACAGACTCCATGAGGGTGGTATGACGGCCCGACGTCCACAGGTGGGGGTTGTGCTTACAGCCCAACACCGTGCAGGACGTTTGGCATTTGCCAGAGAACACCAAGATTGGCAAATTCACCACTGGCGCCATGTGCTCTTCACAGATGAAAGCAGGTTCACACTGAGCACATGACAGACGTGACAGAGTCTAGAGACGCCGTGGAGAACGTTCTGCTGCCTGCAACATCCTCCAGCTTGACCGGTTTGGCGGTGGGTCAGTCATGGTGTGGGGTGGCATTTCTTTGGGGGGCCGCACAGCCCTCCATGTGCTCGCCAGAGGTAGCCTGACTGCCATTAGGTACCGAGATGAGATCCTCAGACCCCTTGTGAGACCATATGCTGGTGCGGTTGGCCCTGGGTTCCTCCTAATGCAAGACAATGCTAGACCTCATGTGGCTGGAGTGTGTCAGCAGTTTCTGCAAGAGGAAGGCATTGATGCTATGGACTGGCCCGCCCGTTCCCCAGACCTGAATCCAATTGAGCACATCTGGGACATCATGTCTCGCTCCATCCACCAACGCCACGTTGCACCACAGACTGTCCAGGAGTTGGCGGATGCTTTAGTCCAGGTCTGGGAGGAGATCCCTCAGGAGACCATCCGCCACCTCATCAGGAGCATGCCCAGGCGTTGAGAGAGGTCATACAGGCACGTGGAGGCCACACACACTACTGAGCCTCATTTTGACTGGTTTTAAGGACATTACATCAAAGTTGGATCAGCCTGTTGTGTGGTTTTCCACTTTAATTTTGAGTGTGACTCCAAATCCAGACCTCCATGGGTTGATAAATTGGATTTCCATTGATTATTCTTGTGTGATTTTGTTGTCAGCACATTCAACTATGTAAAGAAAAAAGTATTTAATAAGATAATTTCATTCATTCAGATCTAGGATGTGTTATTTTAGTGTTCCCTTTATTTTTTGAGCAGTGTATTATCATACACAATGGATTTAAAAAAATGGACTTCGTGGACTTACGCTGTGAGGTGAAGAGAAGTTAAAGCTTATTAGTGGTGGTGATTTAAGACCATCAGAAATCAGACAAATGGGCACTTTCCTACATTTGCCTGCAGCAGGCCAGTTAGCCTACTTCTAGCAGTGCTCAGGCACGCGCTCTGTCAACATTAAGAGGACAGAGAAACCAGACACATGCTCATTGCTCTCATGCAGCACTCTAAACAAAATACTATGAAAACATTTACAAAACTAGTAAATAATGGTATGAAATAAATCCAAACTTATTTCTCACAAGTGTAGCAGGTTGTGAACTCTGCAAACAACATTTCCACTCTGAGAATGAGAACGGTAAATGACTCTAGATCTAATTAATCCATACAATAACAGAAATGAATGTAACCAAATTACGTGGAGTAATGGTAAATGTAATACTGGTGATGTATGTAATGGGAAATTGATAAAAAATAAACAATCAAAGGGCAAACAATTAACACCATAAAACAATGAATGCACAAGAATTTTCGGGAGACAGCTCAGAGCATTCTGGAGAGCTGAGTGCATGAATTCTGGAGAGAGACACCAATATCTTCACCACAGACCCCTCCCCTTCTTCTTGTGTCAACATTTCAAATAATACTCAAGACACATTATCGTCACACATGGTTTAGATGCACTGCTTTTCACTGACACTTTACAATAAGGTAATGGTCCTCTGTGGCTAATTCATGCTCTCTGGTGAAGTATTTTTGAATGATTTTATATATTTATGTATAGAAAGGGGAAATTATAACATTTTTGCAAATATATTTCAATTTATTTCAGGCTGCAGTGACATTTACCGAATCTTGTCGTATGCTTATATCCGGCACATGTCCAGTCATACTTGGGGTCTCAATGCGTGTCCCTCGACGTGTGTCCCTCAGCATCATTCTCTCTCAGTTGCAGCATTCAAATTGTGGTCATCATGTGTCTGTTAATCACAACATTAAAAAAGGTGAGTGATCATAGAATTTCAACAAATTGAGCCATACACAAGCATTGAGTACAGCATTTTGTTGACAACATGGTTATTTACACTAGGCCTACTGTGTGTGAATGATGGCAGAACCGTACCCCAGCGGTAGACCCATTTGAGTGTGTGTGATCACTTAGGCCTGCAAATCAACCGATACTGGGACCATTGGAGACTTGGGATGCTTGCTCCATTCGTCTTAGCAGCTGACGCCTTGGCAGTAGTCAACAAGTTCAAGTTCAACTTAAGAGTGGAGCATGCGTTATATATTAATACCATCTAAATACTCCCCCTCCCCTTTTGTTCCAGCCCAGCTCATACATGATTACAAATCATAGTCTATCGCTGTGATTTGTTATGCTGATTATTTATTTAAGTCAGGTGTTAGTGACATCTCTGAAACCTCTCAAAAAGACAGAACATAATAATACAGCTAGCTAGGGTAGCTACAAGTACTTGAAGTAGGCTACCCACCCCTCACCCACAGACACAAACAAACATTATCAAAAACGCCTAGCTTCACTATCTAAGTTAGCAATCTATATTCATTTGAATGAGTATCTCAAGGATTGAAATGGCTAGATAAATAGACGGCTAATGTAACCATCTACTATAGCCAGGCTAAACCATGAGCTAGCTAGCTAGATAACAGGTATTGTGTCAATGTAAAACTTGCACAAGATAGTTCACAGAATTGTCCAGAGATTAATCCAGAGATTCTTACCTTTGCTTCGATTTGGAAGTCTCGTCCATATCATCATGGCCCTGGTGAGTGACAGGAAGCTTGAGACATTCATTTGTAGTTCTGTATGCTATTGAAATGATTTAATATTTAACCTTTCCCTAAGAGCTCAAAATGTAAAAAAAAAAAAGTTTGGAACTTGTCAATGCTTGCAGTATATTCTAAAACATTTTACTTTTAAATGGAGTAGATACTCTGAGAAAGACATAGTGCAAATGTCCTACTGCAGATCCTAATGAGATTAGTAGTGGCAGCCTCTGTGCTGAGCTGCATTGTTCTCTTGCCAATCCTGCAATCTGAAAACTGTCACACGAGGGGCAGAGCATTCCTGGTGGGCTAGCCGTGGTCGAGAGGAAGCTGCCAGGGTTAATCTGACCGATTCTGCCATGTCAAACCCTTAGGAGTCCCACACAAGATTGGCCCTATTGTCCAAGGTTCGGTGCCATAGTGAATTCAGCCTAATGGAATCATTGGATGAAAATTGGATCAGACTAGAAGATGGGTTTCGAGGAAATATTGATAATCACTTTGGTTTTCTCACCTAGGGCGGGTAGGCCCATGGTGCCCAGTGAATCACATTTCCTATTATGTTTTCCACCTGGATCCATTATCAGTGGACAGCTTGTGATAGGATATGCTTCTGAGCTTTAAATCACTACTGCTATTTTTTTCCATTCAGTCATACCAGGTGTCTGATCTAGCTGCATGACATCCGAATAAGGCTTGGTGACACGTCTTTCTATTCACTTCCTTGGTTGGGGGAGTATGAAGTAAACATCTCAGGAGATGCTGCTTGGAACCAGCAATGCACTCCTAACTCTGCTGCACATTGTGTGCCTGTGCTCATCAGAATATGGCTTCCAATGCCACAAATCTCAGAGGGTTACTACTGAATACAAAATGTGGTTATTTTGAAAAGACAGATTGTGACAAATAATCATTTTCAGTGATTCATTTTCAAACCCAATTCAGAAATGACATTGATGTAGAGTAAATGTGCTAATGCACTCTGCATAATACTTGTGGTCAGAGGAGGTGGTCAGGAAAGGCAAATGTATTATTACCAGAAGCATCCCATCTTCTTTCATTAGGCCCTGATTGGAAATATCACAAGATATTTATGGCAATGCATCTAGAAATTCAGAGAGAGCCAAATGTAATACAACCCCATTATTCAGAGACTCTATATTGCTGATCTACCATTACTTGGCATTCCTTCCAGAGGTATTGTAGTGGAAGAATGAGAGCAGGTGATAGTCGTGAGTGGTGACTTTCAGGCACTGATGCACAGCGTGATGACTCAATCACCATTTATGACATGGTTTAGATGGCTGACCATCTGCGGACTATCATAGGGATCAAACACTATCTGTGGCAATATCAAGGAAGAGACATGGTCGCATACACATATTTAGCAGATTGCGGGTGTAGCAAAATGCATGTGTTCGTAGCTCCAACAATACACACAAATCTAAAAAGGAAAAGAATGGAATTAAGAAATATTAGGATGATTACAGAGTATATACACTGCTCAAAAAAATAAAGGGAACACTAAAATAACACATCCTAGATCTGAATGAAAGAAATAATCTTATGAAATACTTTTTTCTTTACATAGTTGAATGTGCTGACAACAAAATCACACAAAAATAATCAATGGAAAACCAATTTATCAACCCATGGAGGTCTGGATTTGGAGTCACACTCAAAATTAAAGTGGAAAACCACACTACAGGCTGATCCAACTTTGATGTAATGTCCTTAAAACCTCTTACATCTAGACGTTCCGCTAGCGGAACACCACTCCAATATCCAATGATAGGGCGTGGCGCGAAATACAAACTCTTCGAAAATCCGAAAACTTCCATTTTTCAAACATATGACTATTTTACACCATTTTAAAGACTCTCCTTTATCTAACCACACTGTCCGATTTCAAAAAGGCTTTACAACAAAAGCAAAAGATTAGATTATGTCAGCAGAGTACCCAGACAGAAATAATCAGACACCCATTTTTCAAGCTAGCATATAATGTCACAAAAACCAAAACCACAGCTAAATGCAGCACTAACCTTTGATGATCTTCATCAGATGACACTCCTAGGACATTATGTTATACAATACATGCATGTTTTGTTCAATCAATTACATATTTATATAAAAAAATAACTTTTTACATTAGCATGTGACGTTCAGAACTAGCATTGCCACCGAACACTTCCGGTGAATTTACTAAATTACTCACGATAAACGTTCACAAAAAACATAATTATTTTAAGAATTATAGATACAGAACTCCTTTATGCAATCGCGGTGTCCGATTTTAAAATAGCTTTTCGGTGAAAGCACATTTTGCAATATTCTGAGTAGATAGCTCGCCATCACGGGCTAGCTAATTTGACACCCACCAAGTTTGGTACTCACCAAACTCAGATTTACTATAAGAAAAATTGGATTACCTTTGCTGTTCTTCGTCAGAATGCACTCCCAGGACTTCTACTTCAACAACAAATGTTGGTTTGGTTCCAAATAATCCATAGTTATATCCAAATAGCGGCGCTTTGTTCGTGCGTTCAAGACACTATACGAAGGGTAACATGCGGACGCGTATCGTGACAAAAAATTACAAAATATTCCATTACCGTACTTCGAAGCATGTCAAACGCTGTTTAAAATCAATTTTTATGCGATTTTTCTCGTAAAATAGCGATAATATTCCGACCGGGAGTCTGTTTTCGTTCAAAGACTGAAAAAGTAAAATGGACTCTTTATGTGCACACGCGCACCCGTCTCATTGTTCTCAGATCGACCACTTACCAAATGCGCTACTGTTTTTCAGCCAGTAACTGCAGAGTCATCATTCAAAGTTCTGGCGCCTTCTGAGAGCCTATGGGAGCCTTAGAAAGTGTCACGTTACAGCAGAGATCCTCTGTTTTGGATAGAGATGACAAAGAAGGCCAAAAAATGGTCAGACAGGGTACTTCCCGTACAGAATCTTCTCAGGTTTTGGCCTGCCATTTGAGTTCTGTTATACTCACAGACACCATTCAAACAGTTTTAGAAACTTTGGAGTGTTTTCTATCCAAAGCTACTAATTATATGTATATTCTAGTTTCTGGGCAGGAGTAATAACTAGATTAACTCAGGTACAATTTTTATCCGGACGTGAAAATACTGCAACCTATCCATAACAAGTTAAAACAAGTCAAAATGAGGCTCAGTACTGTGTGTGGCCTCCACGTGCCTGTATGACCTCCCTACAATGCCTGGGCATGCTCCTGATGAGGTGGCGGATTGTCTCCTGAGGGATCTCCTCCCAGACCTGGACTAAAGCATCCGCCAACTCCTGGACAGTCTGTGGTGCAACGTGGCGTTGGTGGATGGAGCGAGACATGATGTCCCAGATGTGCTCAATTGGATTCAGGTCTGGGGAACGGGCGGGCCAGTCCATAGCATCAATGCCCTCCTCTTGCAGGAACTGCTGACACACTCCAGCCACATGAGGTCTAGCATTGTCTTGCATTAGGAGGAACCCAGGGCCAACCGCACCAGCATATGGTCTCACAAGGGGTCTGAGGATCTCATCTCGGTACCTAATGGCAGTCAGGCTACCTCTGGCGAGCACATGGAGGGCTGTGCGGCCCCCCCAAAAAATGCCACCCCACACCATGACTGACCCACCGCCAAACCGGTCATGCTGGAGGATGTTGCAGGCAGCAGAACGTTCTCCACGGCGTCTCCAGACTCTGTCACGTCTGTCACATGTGCTCAGTGTGAACCTGCTTTCATCTGTGAAGAGCACAGGGCGCCAGTGGTGAATTTGCCAATCTTGGTGTTCTCTGGCAAATGCCAAACGTCCTGAACGGTGTTGGGCTGTAAGCTCAACCCCCACCTGTGGACGTCGGGCTCTCATACCACCCTCATGGAGTCTGTTTCTGACCATTTGAGCAGACACATGCACATTTGTGGCCTGCTGGAGGTCATTTTGCAGGGCTCTGGCATTGCTCCTCCTGCTCCTCCTTGCACAAAGGCGGAGGTAGCGGTCCTGCTGCTGGGTTGTTGCCCTCCTACGGCCTCCTCCACGTCTCCTGATGTACTGGCCTGTCTCCTGGTAGCGCGTCCATGCTCTGGACACTACGCTGACAGACACAGCAAACCTTCTTGCCACAGCTCGCATTGATGTGCCATCCTGGATGAGCTGCACTACCTGAGCCACTTTTGTGGGTTGTAGACTCTGTCTCATGCTACCACTAGAGTGAAAGCACCACCAGCATTCAAAAGTGACCAAAACATCAGCCAGGAAGCATAGGAACTGAGAAGTGGTCTGTGGTCCCCACCTGCAGAACCACTCCTTTATTGGGGGTGTCTTGCTAATTGCCTATAATTTCCACCTGTTGTCTATTCCATTTGCACAACAGCATGCGACATTTATTGTCAATCAGTGTTGCTTCCTAAGTGGACAGTTTGATTTCACAGAAGTGTGATTGACTTGGAGTTCCATTGTGTTGTTTAAGTGTTCCCTTTATTTTTTTGAGCAGTGTATATCAGTGTTTCATTTTTCATATCAATTTTTTTTTATTCCACTTTGACACAAAAAATGACATTTAAATCCATTTCATTCCCACTTTGTAACACAACAAAATGTGGAAAAGCTAAGGGATGTGAATACTTTGCCAAAATTGTTGCAACCCCTATTACTAGCCCGTTCAACCTCTTTCGTGTCGTCTGAGATTCCCAAAGATTGTAAAGCTGCCGAGGTCATCCCCCTCTTCAAAAGGGGTGACACTCTAGACCCAAACTTCTACAGACCTATATCTATCCTACCCTGTCTCTCTAAGGTCTTCGAAAGCCAAGTTAACCAACAGATGACTGACCATTTCGAATCCCACCGTACCTTCTCCGCTATGCAATCTGGTTTCATAGCTGGTCATGGGTGCACCTCAGCCACGCTCAAGGTCCTAAACAACATCATAACCGCCATCGATAAGAGACAATACTGTGCAGCCGTATTCGTCGACCTGGCCAAGGCTTTCGACTCTGTCAATCACCACATTCTTATTGGCAGACTAGACAGCCTTGGTTTCTCAAATGATTGCCTCACCTGGTTTACCAACTACTTCTCTGATAGAGTTCAGTGTGTCAAATTGGAGGGCCTGTTGTCCAGACCTCTGGCAGTCTCTATGGGGGTGCCACAGGGTTCAATTCTCGGGCCGACTCTCTTCTCTGTATACATCAATGATGTCGCTCTTGCTGCTGGTGATTCTCTGATCCACCTCTATGCAGACGACACTTCTGGCCCCTCTTTGGACACTGTGTTAACTAACATCCAGACGAGCTTCAATGCCATGCAACTCTCCTTCCGTGGCCTCCAACTGCTCTTAAATGCAAGTAAAACTAAATGCATGCTTTTCAATCAATCATTGCCCGCACCTGCCCGCCCGTCCAGCATCACTACTCTGGACGGCTCTGACTTAGAATACGTGGACAACTTCTGCACATCTACCATTCCAGTGTTTAATTGCTATATTGTAATTACCTCGCCACCATGGCCTATTTATTGCCTTAACTCCCTTATCTTACCTCATTTGCACTCACTGTATATAGACTTTTTGTTTTCTTTTTTTCTACTGTATTATTGACTGTATGTTTTGTTTATTCCATGTGTAACTCTGTGTTGTTGTGTCGAATTGCTATGCTTTATCTTGGCCAGGTCGCAGTTGCAAATGAGAACTTGTTCTCAACTAGCCTACCTGGTTAAATAAAGGTGAAATAAAAACATTTAAAAATACATTTAGAGGTGGACAGACATTTTTCACTTAAATATCATAGGACAACTTATCACCTTTGATAAAATGTCACAAAAAATATGATAAGCCCAGGGTCTATCTTATCCTCCGGTCATTGAATTATCCTTTTGAAAAAAGCTTGCAAGGGAATGATATGAGAGGACATTTTTAAGATTAGTGGCATATGACAGATCCTGCCCAACACTGTGGGGAGTGGTTCGGTTACAGTGCCCTCCATAATTGTTGGGACAGTGACACATTTGTTGTTGTTTTGACTCTGTACTCCAGCACTTTGGATTTGAAATTATTCAATGACTATGAGGTTAAAGTGCAGGCTGATAGCTTTAATTTGAAGGTATTTTCATCCATATCGGGTGAACCGTTAAGAAATTACAGCACTTCTTGGAAATAGTCCCCTCATTTTAGGGGACCAAACGTATTGGGACAAATGTACTTATATGTGTATTAAAATAGTCAACAGTTTAGTATATGGTCCCAAATTCCAACACGTAATGATTACACAAAGCTTGTGACTCTACGAACATGTTGGATGCATTTTCTGTTTGTTTTGGTTGTGTTTCAGATTATTTACCATTCATTTCTGTTGGGCACAATAATGTATTGTGTCATTTTGGAGTCACTTTTATTGTAAATGAGAATGTAATATGTTACTTAACACTTCTACTGTACATTAATGTGGATGCTACCATGATTAAGGATAGTCTCAAATGAATTGTGAATAATGATGTGTGAGAAAGTTAGATGCACAAATATCATACATCCCAAGAAAGGTTAGCATGTCTTGGGGGTATGATATTTTTGCGTCTGCAACTTTCTGATTGTGAGGGATTTCGGGGGAGAAGGGCCTTGGTCAGGGAGGTGACCAAGAACCCGATGGTCACTCTGACAGAGTTCTAGAGTTCCTCTGTGCAGATGGGAGAACCTTCCAGAAGGACAACCATCTCTGCAGCACTCCACCAATCAGGCATTTATGGTAGAGGGGCCAGACGGAAGCCACTCCTCAGTAAAAGGCACATGCCAGCCTCTCTTTGAGTTTGCCAAAAGGCACCAAAAGACTCTCAGACCATGAGAAACAAGATTCTCTGGTTTGATGAAACTAAGATTGAACTCTTTGGCCTGAATGCCAAGCGGAATCCTGGCACCATTCTTACGGTGAAGCATGGTGGTGGCAGCATCATGCTGTGAGGATGTTTTTCAGTGGCAGGGACTTGGAGGCTAGTCAGGATCGACGCAAAGATGAACGGAGCAAAGTACAAAGAGATACTTGATGAAAACCTGCTCCAGAGCGCTCAGGACTTCAGAATGGGGTGAAGGTTCACCTTTCAACAGGACAACGACCCTAAGCACACAGCCAAGACAACACAGGAGTGGCTCTGGGACAAGTCTCTGAATGTCCTTGAGTGGCCCAGCCAGAGCCCGGACTTGAACCCAATCAAACATCTCTGGAGAGATGTGAAAATAGCTGTACAGCAATGCTCCCCATCCAACCTGACAGAGCTTGTGAGGATCTGCAGAGAAGAGTGGGAGAAAATCCCAAAATACAGGTGTGCCAAGCTTGTACCCAAGAAGACTCAAGGCTGTAATCGCTGCCAAAGTTGCTTCAACAAAGTACTGAGTAAAGGGTCTGAATAATGTAAATGTGTTATTTCATTTATTTTTATTTTAAATTAGCAAAAATGCCCAAAAACCTGTTTTTACTTTGTCATTTTGGGGTATTGTGTGTAGATTGATGAGAATTATACTTTTTTTAAATACATTTTTGAATAACCTAACAAAATGTCTAAAAGGTCAAGTGGTCTGAATACTTTCCAAAGGCACTGTATATATATATATACACACACACACACATACATATATACACACACACACACATACACACACACACACTACCATTCAAAAGTTTGGGGTCACTTAGAAATGTCCTTATTTCCCATGAAAATATACATGAAATGAGGTGCAAAATGAAATATATTCAAGACGTTGACAAGGTTCTAAATAACGATTTTTAATTGAAATAATAATTGTGTCCTTCAAACTTTGCTTTTGTCAAAGAATCCTCCATTTGCAGCAATTACAGTCTTGCAGACCTTTGGCATTCTAGTTGTGAATTTGTTGAGGTAATCTGAAGAGATTTCACCCCATGCTCCCGGAAGCACCTCCCACAAGTTGTATTGGTTTGATGGGCACTTCTTACGTACCATACGGTCAAGCTGCTCCCACAAGAGCTCAATAGGGTTGAGATCAGGAGACTGTGCTGGCCACTCCACTATAGACAGAATACCAGCTAACTGCTTCTTCCCTAAATAGTTCTTGCATAGTTTGGAGCTGGGATTTGGGTTACTGTCCTGTTGGCTCCAATTAAGCAACGTCCACAGGGTATGGCATGGCGTTGCAAAATGGAGTGATAGCCTTCCTTCTTCAAAAATCCCTTTTACCCTGTAAAATCGACCACTTTACCACCACCAAAGCACCCCCAGACCATCACATTTCCCCAACCATGATTGACAGATGGCGTCAAGCATCTTTTCATTTTTCTGCGTCTCACAAATGTTCTTCTTCGTGATCCGAACACCTCAAACTTAGATTTGTCTGTCCATAACACTTTTTTCCAATTTCTCTGTCCAGTGTCTGTGTTCTTTTGCCCATCTTAATCTTTTCTTTTTATTGGCCTGTCTGAGATATGGCTTTTTCTTTGCAACTCTGCCTAGAAGGCCAGCATCCCAGAGTCGCCTCTTCACTGTTGAGACTGGTGTTTTGCGGGTAGTATTTAATGAAGCTGCCAGTTGAGGACTTGTGAGTCGTCTGTTTCTCAAACTAGACACTAATGTACTTGTCCTCTTGCTCAGTTGTGTACCGGGGCCTCCCACTCCTCTTTCTATTCTGGTTAGAGCCAGTTTGCGCTGTTCAAACAGTTTTAGAAACGTCAGAGTGTTTTCTATCCAAATCTACTATAATATGCATATCCTACCTTCTGGGCCCGAGTAGCAGGCAGTTTAATTTGGCCACGTTATTCATCTGAATTTCCAAATACTGCCCCCTGTCACCAAGAAGTTAATGCAGACAGAGAAGAGCTAGAACTTCTTAAACATAGCCTCAACTTTGTCCCACACATTGAATATAGTTGCGGCAAGTCCCTGGTATCCTAGATTCAGATCATTGGAATACAGGAGTGCTGGTTGCTACAATTGGCTGTGCATCATGCAAGCGGTCAGACAAGTGAAAATGATGGTCAGTAAAGAAAACTTTAAGCTCGTGTCTCAATTAAAAAAAAAACATGTAAATACTTTGCCCCTTGATAACCAGTGCACTTCTGTATGTTGTAAAGGCATTACATGGTGGCTGCCCATATCATTGCATAGTGCAGAAAATACACAAGAGTTCAGGGGCCTCGCTTCAACAAAGTTAACCATTTTCACTGTAGTGTCCAAAATATCTTTCAAGCTGTCAGGCATTCCCTTGGCAGCAAGAGCCTCTCGGTGGATGCTGCAGTGTACCCAAGTGGCGTCGGGAGCAACTGTTTGCACGCGCATTACCACTCCGCTATGTCTCCCTGTCATGGCTTTTGTGCCATCAGTATAGATACCAACATATCTTGACCACCAAGTCCATTTGATGTCACAAAGCTGTCCAGTACTTTAAAAATATCCTCTTCTGTTGTCCCGTAACAGACATATACCAGGAGCTGTGCCAGGCCCGCCACGTCTTTAGACTCATCCAGCTATAACGCATAGAATTCACTGGCTTGTATGCAAAGCAGTAATTGTTTCAAAACATCTCCTGCCATGTCACTGATGCGTTGTGAAACAGTGTTGTTTGATGAAGGCATTGTCTGTATAGTTTTTTGGGCCTTTTCTCCCAGCATTGTCCCAGCCATATCCGCGGCAGCAGGAAGATTTAAGTCCTCCACAATAGTATGGGGATTGCCTGTCCTAGCCACTCGGTAGCTCACCATTTAAAACGCTTCTAGCCCCTTCTTATTAATGGTATCTGTTGCTAATGTACATGTCTTACTACTCGAAAGTCATCTTAATTATCGCTCAAAACTCCCGTGGCTTATAAATGGACTGTTTGAAAATCTGAAGAATCTTAAAAAAAAAAATGTGAATCAGATTTTTATTTGGCGTACCTCCGACAGCATTGCGCGTATCCGTACACCAGTTTGGGAATACCTGCCGTAGAGGTTTTAAGACATGGAAGTCAGTCAATAAGAAACATTTCAAGAATTTCAAGTTTCTTGTGCAGTTTCAAAAACCATCAAGTGCTATGATGGAACTGGCTCTCATGAGGACCGCCACAGAAAATGAAGACCCAGAGTTACCTCTGCTGCAGAGGATAAGTCCATTAGAGGTAACTGCACCTCAGATTGCAGCCCAAATAAATGCTTCACAGAGCTCAAGTAACAGACACATCTCAACATCAACTGTTCAGAGGACACTGCATGAATCAGACCTTCATGGTTGAATTGCTGCAAAGAAACCACTACTATTTATTTATTTGATTTATTTCGCCTTTAATTAACCAGGTAGGCCAGTTGAGAACAAGTTCTCATTTACAACTGCGACCTGGCAAAGATAAAGCAAAGCAGTGCAACAAAAACAGAAACACAGAGTTACACACGTGATAAACAAACGTACAGTCAAAAACACAATAGAAAAATCAATGTACAGTGTGTGCAAATGTAGTAAGGTTAGGGAAGTAAGGCAATAAATAGTCCATAGTGGCGAAATAACTACAATTTAGCATTAACACTGGAGTGATGGATGTGCAGATGATGATGTGAGATACTGGGGTGCAAAAAGAGTAAAAATAAATAAATAACAATATGGGGATGAGGTAGTTTGGTGTGCTATTTACAGATGGGCTGTGTACATGTACAGTGATCGGTAAGCTGCTCTGACAGCTGATGCGTAAAGTTAGTGAGGGAGATATAAGTCTTCAGCTTCAGTGATTTTTGCAATTCGTTCCAGTCACTGGCAGCAGAGAACTGGAAGGAAAGGCGGCCAAAGGAAGTGTTGGCTTTGGGGATGACCAGTGCAATATACCTGCTGGAGCGCGTGCTACGGGTGGGTGTTACTATGGAGACCAGTGAGCTGAGATAAGGTGGGGCTTTACCTAGCAAATACTTATAGATGACCTGGAGCCAGTGGGTTTTTTGCTTTCGCTTTTTTGTCATCAATTTTAGAATAAGGCTGATACGTAGCAAAATGTGGAAAAAGTCAAGGGATCTGAATACTTTCCGAAGGCAGATGAACTGCAAATCAGTTAAGTTTATATTTTTGTTCAGTATAATTTAGGCTTGCCTAAACAAAGGGTCTGAATACTTAGGCAACGACTATACTTTAGTTATAATTTATTTATTTTTTTATAACTTTTGACAGCAAATGACAATTAAATACATTTTAATCCACTTTGTAACACAAAAATGTGAAGAATATTTTTGCAAGGCACTGTATACTTATAGTGAACTTGATCACTCACAATCTTTGCTTCAACTCCAAGTGTATTTTGAATGAATATACTTATTTACAATTAAAGCATTTTCAATTTAAATAAAGTTTTAATGTGTGTGAAATTCAATGATAGTGAACATGTAGTATAATTTAAGACTGATTTTTTATTAATTTAGAGTACACTTAATAAATGAAAAACAATTAATTTAAAGTACACTTTTAATAAGTGTATTAAAGGTTGATAATAGTATATTTATAGTATAGTAAAAGACAAAAAAACAATGCATTGAAAGTATACTTTTAATAAGTGTATTGAAGGTTGATAAGTATATTTATAGTATACTAAAAGACTGAAAACTATTAATTTAAAGTACACTTTTAGTAATTTTGTTGAAGTGTAATTATATTACAGTTATAGTATACTTAACATATAGTAGAAAAGTACATCGCATATTTGAAGTATATTATTTGAATTGTTTGCATATTTAATGACATTTTCTGCATATTTAAGTATACTTTAGTATATAAAATAAAGTATACTTTTTTTCCCCTCTTGGGCTTAAACGGTAAATGTCTTCGTTATTTGAAATGCCGTGAATTTCCTTTCATTCATGGGAAAGGACTGCTATCAAGAGCAATAGCATTGCATTTAAGTAGGCATGAAACATTTTAAAGCAAATAGCTCCATGACCAGTTTGCCTAAAGCAGAGACTGTCTGTAGTCAGGTTATATTATTGGATGAATCGCTGATCCCCATTACTGACAAATAATTCTGAATCTTCTTGAACTAAAAACTCTCAATACCTCTCTCTACATTCAACATGAAGATATTATTTCTTTGTATTTATGACTTAAACTTTTTACCACTCTCTAATCTTTTCCACCATCGCCATTTTTGTTGTTGTTGAGAGTGCCATGTAATACCATGTAAAACCAACTTTTGGTTTTGCTCATACCTGCACCTGTAGCTATTGCATTCCATTCTCAGGGTTATATGTAATGGATTAAAAAAAAAACTGTAATTGTGATCAGTTATGTTACCAGAAAAAATATTGTTATCAAATTACAAATATTTTTGAATAACTAGATGATCACTTCTAAGATTACTTTTAAATTCAGAAAGGATGTTTGCGGAAACATTCTTTGACACCTTTCTGTTTTCAAAATTACATTCAAATAATCAATTCAAATTTGTTCCGCCTGAGCGAGTCTGACCACAAGTCAGAGACCACTATAATGACACACCAAATGCGTTTGATGGATCACGGGAAAAGAGCAGGAATAGGCTTTTGTAGTCCAAGCTACACTATATATACAAAAGTATGTGGACACCACTTCAAATGAGTGGATTTGGCTATTTCAGCCACACTCGTTGCTGACAGGTGTACATAATCGAGCACACATCCATGCAATCTCCATAGACAAACATTGGCAGTAGAATGGCCTTACAGAAGCGCTCAGTGACTTTCAGCGTGGCACTGTCATAGGATGCCATCTTTCCAACAAGTCAGTTCATCAAATTTCTGCCCTACTAGAGCTGCCCCGGTCAACTGTAAGTGCTGTTATTGTGAAGTGGAAACATCTAGGAGCAACAACGGATCAGCCGCAAAGTGGTAGGCCACACAAGCTCACAGAACGGGACCATCGACTGCTGAAGCAAGTAGCGCGTAAAAGTGTCTGTCCTCGGTTGCAACACTCACTACCAAGTTCCAAACTGGAAGCAACGTCAGCACAAGAACTGTTCGTTGGGACCATGAAATGTGTTTCCATGGCTGAGCAGCCGCACGCACACAAGCCTAAGATCGCCATGTGCAATGCCAAGCGTTGGCCGGATGGGTGTAAAGCTTGCCGCCATTGGAGTCTGGAGCAGTGGTAACGTGTTCTCTGGAGTGATGAACCACGCTTCACCATCTGGCAGTCCGACGGATGAATCTGGTATGGCAGATGCCAGGAGAACGCTACCTACCTGAATGCATAGTGCCAACTGTAAAGTTTGCTGGAGGAGGAATAATGGTGTGGGGTTGTTTTTCCATGATTCAGGCTAGGCCCCTTAGTTCCAGTGAAAGGATATCTTAACGCTACAGCATACAATGACATTCTTGACTATTCTGTGCTTCCAACTTTGTGGCAACAGTTTCGGGAAGGCCCTTTAATGTTTCAGCATGAAAATGCCCCTGTGCACAAATTGAGGTTCATACGAAATGGTTTGTTGAGATCGATGTGGAAGAACTTGACTGGCCTGCACAGAGCCCAGACCGCAACCCCATCAAACACCTTTGGGATGAATTGGAACGCCGACTGCGAGCCAGGCCTAATTGCCCAACATCAGTGCCTGATCACACTAATGCTCTTGTGGTTGAATGGAAGCAAGTCCCTGCAGCAATGTTCCAACTTCTAGTGGAAAGCCTTCACGGAAAAGTGGAGGCTGCTATAGCAGCAAATGGGGGGGACCAACTCCATATTAATGCCCATGATTTTGGAATGAGATGTTCGGCGAGCAGGTGTCATACATTTGGTCATGCAGTGTGTCTTCCAATGGTGCGACTGCTGTTGGCATCCAAAGATTATCTAACTTGAATAAATGCTTAGAGATCAGGACAATAGCAGTGGTGTCGCCTACGGTCAACACTGATATAAATAATTCTTGATTTCTACACAGCGCATTGATGTGAATCACGCTGCTCCTCTCATTTACTTATTTGCACCTTACGGATTGTGGTTGATGTAGATGGCTGTTCACAAATGTATATGTGTATTTTAACACAATAATGGTTGAATTGAAGAAGTTTCAGCTGCCTATCAATCATTTTTTTGCTACCTAGTGGACAGCCAGTGAAAAATGTGCTCTTGCAACAGCTCCCAGCCTAAGGTTCATACCTTCTCCTCCATGGTGTTGTGCTTTATACTGTCAAAAACAAGTTTCATTTAAGAAGACCATGAGTGGGGATTTTATTGCTCAATCTACACTGAATAAAAATATAAAACGCAACATGCAACAATTTCAAGTAACTAATGCAAGCAGTAAAATCTGATTTAAAAAACACAAAACTACTCCTTATGGAACAATACGGACTGTGAAGAGACACACACGCACACTGTATATATGGTTGTATTACACTGAAGAAAAATATAAACACAATACTTTCAAAGATTTTACTGATTTACAGTTCAGATAAGGAAATCAGTCAACTGAAATACATTCACTAGGCCCTAATCTATGGATTCAGATATGCATTTGTTGGTCACAGAAGAAAAAAGTAACAGCGTGGCTCAGAAAACCAGTCAGTATCTGGTGTGATCACCATTTGACTCATGCAGCGCGACACATCTCCTTCGCAGAGAGTTGATCAGGCTGTTGATTGTGGTCTGTGGAATGTTGTCCCAATCCTCTTCAATGGCTATGTCAAGTGTCAATCCAGAGTAGGCTAAACATGCTCAATGGGTGGTAACACGTCTGGTGAGTATGCAGGCAATGGAAGAACTGGGACATTTTCAGCTTCCAGGAATTGTGTACAGATCCTTGCGACCTGGGGCCATGCATTATCATGCTGAAACATGAGCCGATGGTGGCGGATGAACAGCACGACAATGGGCCTCAGGATCTCGTCACGGTTTCTCTGTTCATTCAAATTGCCATTGATAAAATGCAATTGTTTTCGTTGTCTGTAGCTCATGCCTACCCATATCATAACTCCACCACCATGGGGCACTCTGTTCACAACGTTGATGTCAGGAAACCATTCGCCCACACAACACGCGGTCTGCGATCTGCCTGGTACAGTTGAAACCGGGATTCGTCCGAGAAGAGCTCACTTCTCCAGCAGCCTTCGAAGGTGAGCATTTGCCCACTGAAGTCAGTTACGACGTTGAACTGTAGTAAGGTCAAGACCCTGATGAGGACGACGAGCACGCAGATGAGCTTCCATGAGAATGTTTCTGACAGTTTGTGCAGAAATTCACAGTTCCATCAGCTGTCTGGGTGGCTGGTCTCAGATGATCCCACAGGTGAAGAAGCCAGATGTGGCGGTCCTGGGCTGGCGTGGTTACACGTGGTCTGCGGTTGTGAGGCCGGTTGGACGTACTGCCAAATTCTCTAAAACAATGTTGGAGGCAGTTTATAATAGAGAAATGAACATTCAATCCTCTGGCAACAGCTCTGGTGGACATTCCTGCAGTCAGCATGACAATTGCACGCTCCCTCAAAACTTGAGACATCTGTGGCATTGTGTTGTGTGACAAAACTACACATTTTAGAGTGTCCTTTTATTGTCCCCAGTTCAATCAGCTTCTTGATATGCCACACCTGTCAGGTGAATGGATTATCTTTACAATCTATGTTCCCCACATATATAAAACCACGAAGACTGCTGGAAAGGCCAGAATTCAAGATTGTCATTTTGATGGCACGGTGAGCCTACTGTACATGGTAAACTGGTGTGCACAAAGTTATACTTGTTTTAGTATGGAAAACAGCTGCGAGGATTTTTCTTAAATATTCACAACATTTTAACACAATTACAATCTTTATAGAATTAAAATGTAATTTCATAATCTCCACAATCCACCCCTCAATAGAAAACCTGGTTCTTTTCTCTGAAATGTTACCCGATCCACGATTGAATATAGTATCGCATTTCGGTTTAGCTCTCCATCCACACACAGCCACAGGGCTCTATAGAGAAACATTGACCTCCATGTTTGTAAACATTGTAAATGTAAACAAACACCCTGTATAGCCTCAAAACATGGTTTAAACTATAATTTTGATATCAGTCCTTGCATTCATAGCTTTGTCTATTAATCTCAGAGGTTGCATTTCTCCAAGTCCATCCCTCAGCTTTTTACCAAAGAAGAGGGAGGGTGTCGCTTTGTTACTCTTTCAACTGTGGAGTCGCGCTTTAAACAGCTGCAAAGTATAGAGAAGTGTCACCAACATAAATGTGAACAATAGGCCTATAGCAAATGTAGCATATGGCGTACATTTTTCACATGCAAATAGCACTTTTCGGCAGTGCTCAAATTATGCCATTCTAGCATTTATTTTTCAACTCGAAGCAATGAGCCAATCAGTCCTCCATGACAACAAAATCATAAACAATAAGTATTTCGTTTTTGGGATACGCTCGGGTAAAACCATTTGGCTAATCTTCCATATTTCAAGTCCCATTCTTGAAGATCAATGGGTATTTAATTAATTGGAATGACTGGAAATCTGACAGACTTCGGTTTTTAATTTAAAGATACAGTGCATTCGGAAAGGATTCAGACCCATTTTTCCACATGTTGTTACATTACAGCCTTATCCTAAACTTGATTTCATAGTTTTTTCCCCTCAACAATCTACACACGATACCCCATGATAACAAAGCAAAAACAGGTTTTTAGACATTTTTGCTAATTTAAATTAAAAATGAAATATCACATTTACATAAGTACTTAGACCCCTTGCTATGAGACTCAAAATTGAGCTCAGGTGCATCCTGTTTCCATTGATCATCCTCGAGATGTTTCTACAACTTGATTGGACTCCACCTGTGATACATTTCATTGATTGAACATGATTTGGAAAGGGAAGGGGTCTGAATACCTATCGAATGCACTGTATGACCTAATGATATTATTATCGGTAGTAGAAAGCAATGATTTAGAAGAAGCCTACATAACCAACACATAAAGTAAAATGCAACATCCATTTATGGTAATCTATGTAAACTAATGCTTCTTAAGGGGAAAGTAATCTAATTACGTTACTGAGTTTGTGTAATCTGAAAGTTACATTACTGATTACTATTTTGGACAGGTAACTAGTAACTAACGGATGACAGTTAAAAGTAACCTTCCCCACAGTGTCCATTCTACAGTATAAGTAATCGGGAAGGGAAATGTCATCTGCTGAGGCTCTGACTTTCACTTAAGGTTGTAAGTTGCCTTTCCCTCCCTGAAATATTTGCATTCTCATCCTAGCACAGCTTGATATGATATGACAGTGATGAATGCCTCATCCGAATGCAGACTAAAGATAATTCTCATTACATTAAGTGCAAATACAGGAAGATTATGATGATTTATGAGGGTTTGTGTTTGTGGCTGACACCAGGGTGGGTGACAATGGTGATGTTCCTAGTCTACAGATATTCTGTCTATTAACCATCTACTTTAGAGCATTATATTTACTAGCTAAATCTACTAGAAAAATGTACTATGATAAATGCAAGAAAAAAATGTTTTTAGAAATGTTTACAAATTAATTTAAATGAACAGCTGAATGTGTTTTTATATTCGTTTTTTTTTCATTGTTTGTAACTTATTTTGTACATAATGTTGCTGCTACTGTCTCTAATGACAGAAAATAACTTCTGGATATCAGAACAGCGATTACTCACCACGAACTGGCAGAAGTTTTTTTTCCCTTTAACGAGTCCGACGAGTCCGAAATACTGCTTTCTCGGGAACAGGTCCAAATCCTGGTAATTTGCGTGAAGAGACAACAAAGAAAAAGAGGACGGAGGTCGGGCTGCATTCTGAGAATTCGTAGGTGATCGAATAACCCCCCTGCCTTCCGTTCTACTAGCTAACGTACAATCATTGGAAAATAAAATCGACGACCTACGAGGAAGATTAAACTACCAACGGGACATTAAAAACTGTAATATCTTATGCTCACGGAGTCGTGGCTGAACGACGACATTGTCAACATACAGCTTGCTGGTTATACGCTGTATCGGCAGGATAGAACAGCGGTGTCTGGTAAGACAAGGGGTGGCGGACTATGCATATATGTAAACAACAGCTGGTGCACGATATCTAAGGAAGTCTCAAGGTTTTACTCCCCTGAGGTAGAGTATCTCATAATAAGCTGTAGACCACACTATCTACCTAGAGAGTTTTCATCTGTATTTTTTGTAGCTATCTACATACCACCACAGACTGATGCTGGCACTAAGACCACACTCAATGAGCTGTATTCCGCCATAAGAAAACACTCATCCAGAGGCGGTGCTCCAAATGGTCGGGGACTTTAACCTGTTTGGGATAGGGGGCAGTATTTTCACGGCTGGATAAAAAACGTACCCGATTTAATCTGGTTACTACTCCTGCCCAGAAACTAGAATATGCATATGATTAGTAGATTTGGATAGAAAACACTAAAGTTTCTAAAACTGTTTTAATGGTGTCTGAGTATAACAGAACTCATATGGCAGGCCAAAACCTGAGAAGATTTCAAACAGGAAGTGCCCTCTCTGACCATTTCTTGTTCTTTTTTGTCATCTCTATCCAAAACAGAGGATCTCTGCTGTAACGTGACACTTTCTAAGGCTCCCATTGGCTCTCAGAAGGCGCCAGAACGTTGAATGATGACTCTGCAGTTACTGGCTGAAAAACAGTAGCGCATTTAGTAAGAGGTTGATCAGAGAACAATGAGACGGGTGCGCGCGTGCACGTGAAGTGTCCATTTTAGATGTTGAGTCTTTGAACGAAAACAACTTCTCCCGGTCGGAATATTATCGCTATTTTACGAGAAAAATCGCATAAAAATTGATTTTAAACAGCGTTTGACATGCTTCAAAGTACGGTAATGGAATATTTTGAATTTTTTTGTCACAATATGCGCCGGCGCGTCACCCTTCGGATAGTGTCTTGAACGCACGAACAAAACGCCGCTATTTGGATATAACTATGGATTATTTGGAACCAAACCAACATTTGTTGTTGAAGTAGAAGTCCTGGGAGTGCATTCTGACGAAGAACAGCAAAGGTAATCCAATTTTTCTTATAGTAAATCTGAGTTTGGTGAGTACCAAACTTGGTGGGTGTCAAAATAGCTAGCCTGTGATGGCCGGGCTATCTACTCAGAATATTGCAAAATGTGCTTTCACCAAAAAGCTATTTTAAAATCGGACACCGCGATTGCATAAAGGAGTTCTGTATCTATAATTCTTAAAATAATTATGTTTTTTGTGAACGTTTATCGTGAGTAATTTAGTAAATTCACCGGAAGTGTTCGGTGGGAATGCTAGTTCTGAACGTCACATGCTAATGTAAAAAGCTGGTTTTTGATATAAAAATGAACTTGATTGAACAAAACATGCATGTATTGTATAACATAATGTCCTAGGAGTGTCATCTGATGAAGATCATCAAAGGTTAGTGCTGCATTTAGCTGTGGTTTTGGTTTTTGTGACATTATATGCTAGCTTGAAAAATGGGTGTCTGATTATTTCTGGCTGGGTACTCTGCTGACATATCTAATGTTTTGCTTTCGTTGTAAAGCCTTTTTGAAATCGGACAGTGTGGTTAGATTAACGCGAGTCTTGTCTTTAAAATGGTGTAAAATAGTCATATGTTTGAGAAATTGAAGTAATAGCATTTCTAAGGTATTTGAATATCGCGCCACGGGATTCCACTGGCTGTTGACTAGGGTGGGACGCAATCGTCCCACCTAGCCCAGAGAGGTTAAACATGCAAAAGGACAGTATAGGAGCAAGGTGGAATCCTATTACCCGGAAGCTTATAAGATATCCCGCTATGTCCTCCGACAAACCATCAAACAGGCAAAGTGTCAACACAGGACTAAGATCAAATTGTACTACACCGGCTCCGATGCTCGTCGGATGTGGCAGTGCTTGCAAACCATTACAGACTACAAAGGGAAGCACAGCCGAGAGCTGCCCAGTGACACGAGCCTACCAGATGAGCTTAACTACTTCTATGCTCGCTTCGAGGCAAATAACACTGAAACATGCATGAGAGCACCGGCTGTTCTGGACAACTGTGTGATCGCGCTCTCCACAGCCGATTTGAGTAAGACCTTAAAACAGTTCAACATTCACAAGGCCGCAGGGCCTGATGGATTACCAGGACGTGTACTGTGAGCATGCGCTGAGCAACTGGCAAGTGTCTACACTGACATTTTCAACCTCTCCGTGTCCGAGTCTGTAATACCAACATGTTTTAAGTAGACCACCATAGTCCCTGTGCCCAAGAACACTAAGGTAACCAGCCTAACTGACTACCGACCTGCAGCACTCACGTCTGTAGCCATGGAATGCTTTGAAAGGTTGGTCATGGCTCACATCAACACCATTATCCCAGAAACCCTAGACCCACTCCAATTTGCATACCGCCCTAACAGATCCACAGATGACGCAATCTCTATTGCACTCCACGCTGCCCTTTCCCACCTGGACAAAAGGAACACCTACGTGAGAATGCTATTCATTGACTACAGGTCCGAGTTCAACACCATAGTGCCCTCAAAGCCCTGGGACTAAACACCTCCCTCTGCAACTGGATCCTGGACTTCTTGATGTGCCGCCCCCAGGTGGTAAGGGTAGGTAACAACACATCCGCCACGCTGATCCTCAACACAGGGGCCCCTCAGGGGTGCATGCTCAGTCCCCTCCTGTACTCCCTGTTCACTCATTACTACACAGCAGGCACGACTCCAACAACATCATTAAGTTTGCTGATGACACAACAGTGGTAGGCCTGATTACCGACAACAACGAGACATCCTATAGGGAGGAGGTTAGAGACCTGGCCGTGTGGTGCAGGGACAACCACCTCAACGTCTTCAAGACAAAGAAGATGATTGTGGACTACAGGAAAAGGAGGACTGAGCATGCCACCTTTCTCATCGACGTGCTGTAGTGGAGCAGGTTGAGAGCTTCAAGTTCCTTGGTGTCCACCAACAAACTAACATGGTTCAAGCACACCAAGACAGTTGTGAAGAGGGCATGACAAAACCTATTCCCCCTCAGGAGACTTAAAAGATTTGGCATGGATCCTCAGATCCTCAAAAGGTTCTACAGCTGCACCATCGAGAGCATCCTGACTGGTTGCATCACTGCCTGGTATGACAATTGCTCAGCCTCTGACCGCAAGGTACTACAGAGGGTAGTGCGTACGGCCCAGTACATCACTGGGGTTGAGTACATCAGCTTCCTGCCATCCAGGACCTCTATTCCAGGCAGTGTCAGAGGAAGGCCCTAAAAATTGTCAAAGACTCCAGCCACCCTAGTCATAGACTGATCTCTGCTACAGCACGACAAGCGGTACCGGAGTGCCAAATCTAGGTCCAAGAGGCTTCTAAACAGCTTCTACCCCCAAGCCATAAGTCTCCTGAACATGTAATCAAATGGCTACCCAGACTATTTGCATTGCCACCCCATCTCTTTTACGCCACTGCTACTCTGTTATTATCTATGCATAGTCACTTTAATAACGCTACCTACATGTACATATTACCTCAATTACCTCGACTAACTGGTGCCCCCGCCCATTGACTCTGTACCGGTGCCCCTTGTATATAGTCTCGCAATTGTTATTTTACTATTGCTCTTCAACTACTTGTTACTTTTATTTCTAATTCTTATTTGTATTTTTTAAACTGCATTGTTGGTTTGGGTCTTGTAAGTAAGCATTTCACTGTAAGGTCTGTTGTATTCGGCGCATGTGACTAACACGATTTGATATGTCTCATTTGTTCTTACTTTTTCCACATTTTGTTGTGTTACAGCCTGAATTTAAAATTACATTGAGATTTTGTGTCACTGATGTACACACAATACCCAATAATGTCAAAGTGGAATTTTGTTTGTAGAATCTTTTTTTTATTAATAAAAAATGTGAAGCTGAAATGTCTTGAGTCATTGAGTATTCAACCCCTTTGTTATGGCTAGCCTAAATAAGTTCAGCTGTAAACATTTGCTTAACAAGTCACACAATTAGCTGCATGAATTTTTAACATGAATTTTGAATGACTACCCAATCTCTGTACCCCACATGTACAATTATCTGTAAGGTCCCTCAGTCGAATAGTGAATTTCATGCACATATTCAACCACAAAGACCAGGGAAGTTTTCCAATGCCTTTACAAAGAAGGGCACCCAGAGGCCAATGGTGATTTTAAAACAGTTACAGAGTTTAAAACCTCTTAGATATAAAGTCCCCTGTTTTGGGAACTGCGTGGTTCTGGTACCGGTTCCGAACTACATTTTCACTTATAAATCGATATGTGGACACCATAGATCGAAATGGCTCGCACACAGGAGTATGTCTCTTCTGCCTGTGTGAAGCAGGCTGTGAAATCTGACACCACTTGAAGCTCGGATGCCCCTCCTACCATTTAATTTGCTCCTGGCTGAACCATACGTCAGAGTGGTTTCGTCGCTGTAGGACATTCAGAAATTGATTTACAGTTGAAGTCGGAAGTTTACATACACCTTACCCAACTACATTTAAACTCAGTTTTTCACAATTCCTGACATTTAATCCTAGTAAAAATTCCCCGTCTTAGGTCAGTTAGGATCACCACTTTATTTTAAGAATGTGAAATGTCAGAATAATTGTAGAGAGAATGATTTATTTCAGCTTTTATTTCTTTCATCACATTCCCAGTGGGTCAGAAGTTTGCATACACTCAATTAGTATTTGGTAGCATTGCCTTTAAATTGTTTAACTTGGGTCAAATGTGTCGGGTAACCTTCCACCAGCTTCCCACAATAAGTTGGGTGAATTTTGGCCCATTCCTCCTGACAGAGCTGGTGTAACTGAGTCAGGTTTGTAGGCCTCCTTGCTCGCACACACTTTTTCAGTTCTGGCCACAAATTTTCTCTGGGGTTGAGGTCAGGGTTTGTGATGGCCACTCCAATACCTTGACTTTGTTGTCCTTAAGCCAATTTGCCACACCTTTGCAAGTATGCTTGGGGTCATTGTCCACTTTGAAGACCCATTTACGACCAAGCTTTAACTTCCAGACTGATGTCTTGAGATGTTGCTTCAATATATCCACATAATTTCCCTCCCTCATGATGCGATATATTTTGTGAAGTGCACCAGTCCCTCCTGCAGCAAAGCACCCCCACAACATGATGCTGCCACCCCTGTGCTTCACGGTTAGAATGGTGTTCTTCGGCTTGCAAGCATCCCCCTTTTTCCTCCAAACATAATGATGGTCATTATGGCCAAACAGTTCTATTTTTGTTTCATCAGACCAGAGGACATTTCTCCAAAAAGTATAATCTTTGTCCCCATGTGCAGTTGCAAACCGTAGTCTGGCTTTATGGCGGTTTTGGAGCAGTAGCTTCTTCGTTGCTGAGCGGCCTTTCAGGTTATGTCGATATAGGACTCATTTTACTGTGGATATAGATACTTTTGTACTTGTTTCCTCCAGCATCTTCACATGGTCCTTTGCTATTGTTCTGGGATGGATTTGCACTTTTCGCACCAAAGTACACTCATCTCTAGGAGACAGAAGGCGTCTCCTTCCTGAGTGGTATGATGGCTGAGTGGTCCCATCGTGTTTATACTTGCATACTATTGTTTGTAGAGGTGCATGTGGTACCTTCAGGCATTTGGAAATTGCTCCCAAGGATGAACCAGACTTATAGAGGTCTACAAATCTTTTTCTGAGGTCTTGGTTGATTTATTTTGATTTTCCCATGATGTCAAGCAAGAGGCACTGAGTTTGAAGGTAAGCCTTGAAATACATCCACAGGTACACCTTCAATTGACTCAAATGATGTCAATTAGCCTATCAGAAGTTTCTAAAGCCATGACAATTTTCTTGAATTTTCCAAGCTGTTTAAAGGCACAGTGAACTCAGTGTATGTAAACTTCTGACCCACTGGAATTGTAATACAGTGAATTATAAGTGAAATAATCTGTCTGTAAACAATTGTTGGAAAAATTACCTGTGTCATGCATCCTAACTGACTTGCCAAAACTATAGTTTGCTAACAAGACATTTGTGGAGTGGTTGAAAAACTAGTTTATGTAAACTTCCGACTTCAACTGTAATATATACTGCTCAAAAAAATAAAGGGAACACTTAAACAACACATCCTAGATCTGAATGAAAGAAATAATCTTATTAAATACTTTTTTCTTTACATAGTTGAATGCGCTGACAACAAAATCACACAAGAATAATCAATGGAAATCCAATTTATCAACCCATGGAGGTCTGGATTTGGAGTCACACTCAAAATTAAAGTGGAAAACCACACTACAGGCTGATCCAACTTTGATGTAATGTCCTTAAAACAAGTCAAAATGAGGCTCAGTAGTGTGTGTGGCCTCCACGTGCCTGTATGACCTCCCTACGACGCCTGGGCATGCTCCTGATGAGGTGGCGGATGGTCTCCTGAGGGATCTCTTCCCAGACCTGGACTAAAGCATCCGCCAACTCCTGGACAGTCTGTGGTGCAACGTGGCGTTGGTGGATGGAGCGAGACATGATGTCCCAGATGTGCTCAATTGGATTCAGGTCTGGGGAACGGGCGGGCCTGTCCATAGTATCAATGCCTTCCTCTTGCAGGAACTGCTGACATACTCCAGCCACATGAGTTCTAGCATTGTCTTGCATTAGGAGGAACCCAGGGCCAACCGCACCAGCATATGGGCTCACAAGGGGTCTGAGGATCTCATCTCGGTACCTAATGGCAGTCAGGCTACCTCTGGCGAGCACATGGAGGGCTGTGTGGCCCCCCAAAGAAATGCCACCCCACACCATGACTGACCCACCGCCAAACCGGTCATGCTGGAGGATGTTGCAGGCAGCAGAACGTTCTCCACGGCGTCTCCAGACTCTGTCACGTCTGTCACATGTGCTCAGTGTGAATCTGCTTTCATCTGTGAAGAGCACAGGGCGCCAGTGGTGAATTTGCCATTCTTGGTTTTCTCTGGCAAATGCCAAACGTCCTGCACGGTGTTGGGCTGTAAGCACAACCCCCACCTGTGGACGTCGGGCCCTCATACCACCCTCATGGAGTCTGTTTCTGACCGTTTGAGCAGACACATGCACATTTGTGGCCTGCTGGAGGTCCTTTTGCAGGGCTTTGGCAGTGCTCCTCCTGCTCCTCCTTGCACAAAGGCGGAGGTAGCGGTCCTGCTGCTGGGTTGTTGCCCTCCTACGGCCTCCTCCACGTCTCCTGATGTACTGGCCTGTCTCCTGGGAGTGCCTCCATGCTCTGGACACTACGCTGACAGACACAGCAAACCTTCTTGCCACAGCTCGCATTGATGTGCCATCCTGGATGAGCTGCACTACCTGAGCCACTTGTGTGGGTTTTAGACTCCGTCTCATGCTACCACTAGAGTGAAAGCACCGCCAGCATTCAAAAGTGACCAAAACATCAGCCAGGAAGCATAAGAACTGAGAAGTGGTCTGTGGTCACCACCTGCCGAACCACTCCTTTATTGGGGGTGTCTTGCTAATTGCCAATAATTTCCACTTGTTGTCTATTCCATTTGCACAACAGCATGTGAAATTTATTGTCAATCAGTGTTGCTTCCTAAGTGAACAGTTTGATTTCACAGATGTGTGATTGACTTGGAGTTACATTGTGTTGTTTAAGTGTTCCCTTTATTTTTTTGAGCAGTATATATATATATATATATATATATATATATATATATATATATAAATAAAATGACAAAAATAATATATATAATCTTTTTGAAACATTTTTCCTTCCACTTTGACATTAGATTATTGTGTCGATTGCTAACGAAAAAATACAATTAAAACTTTGTAACGCCACAAAATGTGAAAAACGTGAAGGGGCGTGAATACTTTCTGATTGCACTGTCTACCATATTTCTAAGATACTATTGGGAGGCAGTGAGAGCTGTGATAACACCACAACATCAACGATTTTGCACCCAAGACAGTGAGAAAACTATTTCCTGAACTTCATCATGGTCGATGGCTAGATCCTGTGTTGCAAAAACATTACAGCAGCGGCACAGGGATGGACGAGAGCATAATATTACATGACGTACTAAATATTGTGAAGAGTGTATGGATATGCTGTAATTGAGGCTTACCATGGGGAAATGGAGCTGAGAGTGTCAGGGATGTGGAGTTATTAATATCTGCCATCAGTCATCATTCCCACAAGTCATCAATCTCAGTTAGCAATGCTTGCCACAAGCACACATGCAATTATGCATATTGTAGAGAAAATGAGACAGAGAAAATATTAATGTTGAGTTAGGGCTAGATTCAACCGCAGCCTGCGATATCTGCTCGATAGCTTGATTAAAATTTAAACGCAATATTCCCGCCTTTGTGGAGACTGCGGTAAACGCTGCATATGTCAGCTCAATCGGGAATCAATTTTCAACCACGCAATAGCACAGATCTTCCACTTTATGGAATGAATCTAGGCCAAAAAGTGGTTTACGAGAGAGATACAGAGACACACAGAGAGAGCTACACTTCAACTATTTATGGTAGAGGAAGTAGCTAGAATAGTAAAGAATTAGAGGCTGCAGCAATGCCATGGCACAATATAAAATATGCGCACGCAAGATCTTATGAAATAAACTGAGGAGGAGAAACAATGTTATAAGCCAAAGTAGATGCTGACTGCAATTTAAATAGCTTGTCAGTGGACCTGTTGCGTTGCATTCTCAACAGATTGACACCTCTTAATTACAAATTAAGGGCTTTTCAGTGTAACATGATACATCCCTTCAATGTACTTATTTCAATTCCAGGGTTATGATTTTCCGCTTTCCTTAAGCAGATGAAGATTTATCACTGGTGTCAAGCACGTTCAGATATCCCAATCAAAGTGGATTGCTATGCCTTTGGGAGTCATTGCCTCCTTTAATATGCTGTATCCTTCACTTAGCAAGCCTGTAAAGAATCCTTGTTGGATGAGGCTTCCAAGGAGCTGTGATCACAGTTGTGTCACTGGTTCCTTCCAAGGTGCACAGTGATGTCACTAGTTCCTTCCAAGGTGCACGGGGCAAAGAGATGCCTAGGCAGAACACTAGATACTCTAGCAGGGGTGCCCAAACTTTTTATAGTCCCATACCCCTTCAAACATTCAACTTCCAGTTGTGTACCCCATCTAGCACCAGGGTCAGCACACTCTCAAATGTTGTTTTTTTGCCATCATTATAAGCCTGCCACACACACACTATACAATACATTTCTTAAACATAAGAATGAGTGTGACTTTGTGTCACAACCCGGCTCATGGGAAGTGACAAATGGCTCTTATAGGACCAGGACACAAATAATATAATAATAAATCATTTTGCTCTTTATTTAGCCATCTTACATTTAAAACCTGATTTGTTCATCAAAATTGTGAATAACTCACCACAGGTTATTGAGAAGGGTGTGCTGAAAGGATGCACATAACTCTGCAATGTTGGGTTGTATTGGAGAGAATCTCAGTCTTAAATAATTTTCCACACACAGTCTGTGTCTGTATTTAGTTTTCATGCTAGTGACGGCCAAGATTGTACTCTCACTACAATTCAAAAGTTTGGGGTCACTTAGAAATGTCCTTGTTTTTGAAATAACACATTTTTTGTCCATTAAAATAACATCAAAATGATCAGAAATACAGTGTAGACATTGTTAGTGTTGTAAATGACTATTGTAGCTGGAAACGGCTGATTCTTAATGGAACATCTACATAGGCGTACAGAGGCCCATTATCAGCAACCTTCACTCCTGTGTTCCAATGGCACATTGTGTTAGCTAATCCAAGTTTATTATTTTAAAAGGCTAATTGATCACTAGAAAACCCTTTTGCAATTATGTTAGCACAGCTGAAAAATGTGGCGCTGATTAAAGAAGCAATAAAACTGGCCTTCTTTAGACTAGTTGAGTATCTGGAGCATCAGCATTTGTGGGTTCGATTACAGGCTCAAAATGGCCAGAAACAAATACATTTCTTCTGAAACTTGTCAGTCTATTCTAGTTCTGAGAAATGAAGGCTATTCCATGCGAGAAATTGCCAAGAAACTGAAGAGCTCGTACAACACTGTACTACTCCCTTCACAGAACAGCACAAACGGGCTCTATCCAGAACAGAAAGAGGAGTGGAAGGCACCAGTGCACAACTGAGCAATTTTTTTTTTATTTGTAATTTTTAAATGTGAATCACATTTTTATTTGGCGTACCCCCGACGGCATTGCGTGTACCCTTGGGGGTACCCCAGTTTGGGAATACCTGTTCTAGTGCATGCAGTATAAGTGGAGGAGGAGAGAGAGAGTGACACACAGCGTTTGATTTGATTTTAGCTGCCGGTGATGGGCAGGAGGTATGTTTTTAAATTAATTTGATCAGAAGATGTAACCTATTGATTCCTTCTTGATGAATAAATACATTGATTTTAGGAAGTTGGAAATTCCTAGAAATTCAGCACTGTAAAACACATAGATAGATCTATGCATGCAAAGACTGACACACATTTAGATTAGGGGTGGCCGGTAGCCTAGTGGGAGAGTTGGGCTATTAACTGAAAGGACGCTGGTTGGAATCCCCAAGCCAACTTGGTGAAAAATCTGTTGATGTGCCCTTGAGCAAGGCAGTTAACCTTAGTTGCTTTGGATAAGAGCGTCTGCTAAATGGAATAATTATTTTATAATGACAGTAAATATACCAGTGTGGCAGTTGTACTAAAGGCATAAAAAAGGTGTAAAATGATTAAAATGATTAAAAATTAAAATGATAATTATACAGGTAAAGAGGTATGCTTAGATAACATATGCAGAAAATACATATTTTAGACAAAACTCAACTCCAACAAAAACAATAACATAGCCCCCCTGCGGACCACGCTCCATCATCACGTACTTCGTGCCCCCTCTAAAATAGTGGTTGCATGACGCCACTGTGTGAGCACACCAATGCAAACACACCGCCTGCCCATCTCTGTGCTCCACATGAAACTGTCCCTCTGCTCACCTCTGTTAAAGAGACGCTGTCACGGGTGTCGTAGGGTAGAGACCAAGACACAGCGGGAAAATGTACACTCATCTTCTTTTTTATTTGGTGAAGAAGGAAAACACAATAAACGTATACAACACAAAAACGACCTTGACAGTCTCATCAGGCAAACAGCTAAACAAGAACAATCTCCCACAAAAACCCATGAAAAACAAACTCCTAATTATAGGACCCTCAATCAGAGGCAACAATAACCAGCTGCCTCCAATTGAAGGTCCAACCCCAATTAACTAAACATAGAAATACAAAAAACTAGATAAAACATAGAACTATACTAACATAGAACAATGACTAACAAACCCCGGACTAATAAATCAAATACCCCTCTATATAAACACATACACAAAACACACCCTGAACCACATAAATCAAACACCCCCTGCCACGTCCTGACCAAACTACAATAACAAATAACCCCTATACTGGTCAGGACATGACAGACGCATGAGAAACCATCCTACCTTAAAGTGCGCAAGCCAGCTCCAATCAGTGTCACACGCCAGCCCTGACAGCCACATGCGGACCAATATTAAAGCTTGGTAAACGCATGTCAGTGTTGAATCTGACAATCATATCAGATGATGGGCTAAAATGGAGGAGAGAGGTATGGATGCTATTGAAGTATGGGGCTATAAAGGGGCGCTGAAATAATGTCTGTGTTGGCGGAGCCAGATGCTAATGCATCATTGACAAGGGAAGGCTGTGAGGCTGTAGCCATCTGTGACGAAAGCAAATGTACGTAATCTTCATCTCACAAAAAAAAGCATACGTTAAAAGCAGGAGGAAATCTGTGATGCAGGCATGTAAAATGTGTATAGAGTGGCAGGTGGCCTAATAGTTAGAGACGCGAGCCAGGACCGGAGGGTTGCCAGTTTGAATCCAGGGTCTGAAAGGAAAAATCTGCCAGGAAGTTAGCTGGCAACTGTAGGATTTCTGGCGTGAAATCCTAAATGTCAATAGATGCCCAATGTGGCAGCACCCTGCACCTCTCCAAAACGTGTATGTATGTTTTGGAGAGGTTAAAAGCAGAAGTCAAATTTCAGTTGTACCTTGAGTGCAATAAACCACTAAAGCAATCTTAATATCATAACAGTGCTGTAATTATCTCTTCTCTTTTTGTACAAACACAATAGATTGAGAGGCAAATTGAGAGGCTGTGTTGCTCATGGAACAGGAAGATTCCTCATTAACATACATGATATGTTCTGTGATTCATCCGATAGCATGGAGGGGTTTACCACAACAGTCATGGGCTTCATCAAAAAGTGCATAGACAATGTTGTACCAACAGTGACTTTGAGAACTTATCCAAACCAAAAAACATGAATTACAGGAAATATCGGCTCTGGGCTAAAGGCTAGAGCTACCGCTTACAAGGAATGGGACACGGACATGGACACATACAAGAAAGCTCGCTACAACCTCTGAAGAGACATTAAACATGCAAAAGGATAATATAGGAGCAAGGTGGAATCTTATTACACCGGCTCCAATGCTCGTCCTATGTAGCAGTGCTTGCAGACGATAACAGATTACAAAGGGAAACCCCTCAGCGGTGTGTACTTAGTCCCCTCCTGTACTCCCTGTTAACCACAACTGCGTGGCCACACACTACTCCAATACCATTATCAAGTTTGCTGACAACACGGCTCACCAACGGTGATGAGTCAGCCTACAGGGAGGAGGTCAGAGACCTAGCAGTGTGGTGCCAGGACAACAACCTCTCCCTCAACTTCAGAAAGACCAAGGAGCTGATCGTGGGCTATAGGAAAAAGTGAGGAGAGCACGCCCAGATCCACATTGACAGGGTTGTTGTGGAGCGGGTCGAGAGCTTCAAATTCCTTGGCTAAGAACATACCATGGTCCACGCACACCTGCAGAGTTGTGAAGATGGCACAGCAGCGCCTCTTCCCCCTCAGGAGGTTGAAAAGATTTGGCATGGGCCCTCAGATCCCCAAAAAGTTCTACAGCTGCACCATCGAGAGCATCTTCACTGGCTGCATCACCACTTGGTATGGCAAATGCCCTGCCCTTGATCATAAAGTGTTACAGGGGGAGGTGCAGGCCCATTACACCATTGGGGCTGAGTTCCCTGCCGTCCAGGACCTCTATATTAGGAGGTATCAGAAGAAAGGCCCAAAAATTGCCAAAGACTCCAGCCACCCAAGCCATAGACTGTTCACTCTACTACCGTCCGGCAAACGGTACCAGAGCATCTGCTCAAATGGTCCCGGAGCATCGGCTCTATCTTGCACTGACCCTACGCACACTCACTACACTATATACTGTACATACACCAAATACACACTCCCACACAATACCCAGACACATTCACATACACAACATAAGCACACATACACTTAACACACACACGCATACCGACACAACACAAACACAGATATATACACATTAGACTGACGCACACTCACACACACACTTTTACACTCAACATTTGCTGCTGCTACTCTGTTCTTTGTTTTACTTGAATTATTATCTATCCTGATGCCTAGTCACTTTACCCTGCCCCCAAGTACACATCTACCTCAAATACTTCGTACCTCTGCACATTGATCTGGTACTGGTACTCACTGTATATAACTCAATTCTTGTGTATTTTATTTTATTCCTATTGTGTTACTATTTATTATTATTTTTAAACTCTACATCATTGGGAAGGGCTCGTAAGCAAGCATTTCACGGTAAAGTCTACACCACTTGTGTTTGCTGCATGTGACAAGTAAAAACATTTTCAGTTTGTGAAATTCATTAGTCAATTATCCATACTATTGAGTGTACACATCTGACAAAAATATCTAGTCAGATATGCCATCATTAAATTACAATTTACAGTATATTATTTTTCTCTTTTGTTTTTGCCCTTTTCTTCAGTCTGGGAGACCCATGTGAAATTAATTAGTTTAATCTGTAATAGTAGATGTGTGTTGTTGCACATACAGTATCTCTATTCAGTCAAAGTAATTCATGAACGCAATACAAGGAATCAGTCTTGAAGCAGATGTTATTGGCTCACTCATTTCCATCTTGCATGACCTTGAGGCAAATATGTCCACTCTATTTCAGTGCATGAAATCATTGATTCCCTGATTCTCTCATTTAATAACTGAAAAAGTGCTATTTGAGAGAAACTCCACTAACTGGGATTATGTGAAAAAAGACCCTCTCAATTGCTTCAAGCTTGATTAATCATAAAATACAAGTCATGCTTTATCCTAATGGCCTGTTACATATTTTTGGTTCTTTTATCAAATGTATTGATGACCTTACCTTTCAATAAGCTGATCTGATACTTTCACATTGGTATTCTGAGCACTCGTGTCTTTACAACTTGTAAACTCACATCTACTGTGCATCTACAAGAGCAGTTTGCATTCAACTCTATCAAAAGGGTTCTATGACCAGAGAGAACCATGTCAGAGCACTCTAGCTTAGTCAGCAAGTAACCTTCATTCAGAGTTAGTCATGAAACGTATCTCATGATGTAGTTTTAAAGCATCACAGACTCAGAATCTCATGATTTGTGATTGGTTTGTTCATTTCCTGCAAGCTCTCTATAAAATCAAATACTGGATAAAACAATAAAAAATAATAACAATAGGAATGGTTGTTACATTGTGGGATGGGGCCCGTTACACATGCTTGTATTGGTCAATACAATATCTAAGTACATGTATATGTTTTGTACACTGAGTGTACAAAACATTAAGAACAGCGGATATTTCCATGACATAGACTGACCAGGTGAATCCAATTGAAAGCTATGATCCCTTATTGATGTCACATGTTAAATCCACTTCAATCAGTGTAGATAAAGGGGAGGAGACAGGTTAAAGAAGGATTTTTAAGCCTTGAGACAATTGAGACATAGATTGTCTCATTCAGAGGGTGATTGGGCAAGTCAAAAAGATTTAAGTGCCTTTGAACAGGGTATGGTAGTAGGTGCCAGGCACAAGAACTGCAACGCTGCTGGGTTTTTCACGCTTAACAGTTTCTCATGTGATTCAAGAATGGTCCACCACCCAAAGGACATTCAGCCAACTTGACAAAACTGTGGGAAGCATTGGAGTCAACATGGGCCAGCATCCCTGTGGAACGCTTTCGACACCTTGTAGAGTCAGTCCATGCCTCGTCGAATTGAGGCTGTTCTGAGGGTGACAATAGGGGGTTCAACTCAATATTAGTAATGTGTTCTTAATGTTTTGTATACTCAGTGTATACCACTGAAGTGTATACTACTGATACTGTCTCCCATTTTGTATTTCTTCATCCACGTTATCTGGTATCACAGTAACAAAGCTAAATGGAAATGAATGCACACATAGCGCTTGCCGTATAATTTCCAGGTAAAACATTAGATTAAGCTATTGAGTACATTTAAGGCTGATTAAAGTCATGTCTCTGTCCCACCTTGTCTCACCTTGGCTCTGTGCTGGAAATTAAGCCATATCAACGTGCCCCCTGGGTGCCTGTTGGAGTGCCAACAAGGATGACTCACATCACACTGTCTTCCTGAAGTGTTTATGCATTTTACTGACGCTACAGCGCCGGTGCCAAACTCCACAATCTCCATGCAGAAACATTAATGTTCAGCCACAGGACAATGATGTGATGAGACAGCAGAAAACATGGTGTGTGAGTGGTACATGGCTAGGGGGTAGCAAAGTGTTTCAAACTGTAACTGACCAAATTATAGTGAGGACCACACCCAAACAAACAAATACAAAACAAAGTACACATTGTGCCTTGCTACAAGAGACCACTTAACAAACCAGAAGCAACCCTTCTGCTGAAATGGTACCCAGTTATGCAACTGGAAGTTTGCATAATGAACAGTTTAAATGTTAAGATCATTAACTCCTTAGATTACAGATTTTTTGCCTTCAACCAGATTTTTTTTTTTACAGTGGGAGTACACTGCATGACTTTGACACCACATGCTCTGCAACACTGTTAGGGAACTTGGCTGCCAACTCAACCACCCCAGTTTGTACTGCACTGTTCCAGGAAGATGAGCACTGCCTGACATTACACATGGGGCATTTCATCTGATTTCCAATGCCCCTGTGTTATGACTTTCCTTGTTGTCAGATATAATGAGGACAGATAACAGAGAACTCACCTCATGCCTTGTTTTTTCCTGGTAAGCATTCTGTGCCTGCTGCCAGTCTGTTTCTCCCTGGACAGCAGTCAGTGGCAGCATATCTAAAGCGCTGAAGCTCACATTGACTATTTTGCCGATAGTAGCAACAGCTAGATGCTTTGGGCCAGAATCCCCTGTTGTGTTTACAGGCTTGCCTAGAGCCCTGTGAAAATAAGACAGTCTGGGTGCAATGGGTACATCTTGCCCAGGATAGCCTGGCATTATAGTGCTCACACAGTAGACCTGTGACGCAACAATTTCCAACTACCAATTTACTCATCTGCAAGGGCATCACTTAATGACCCATAACCACCATGCTGACCCCCCAGCCAGTGGAGCGGTAGTTTAGCCACAGCCATCATCCCATGCATAGTGTCAGTTGCATCTCAAAGTGCCTTCCTCTCCTTTATCTGCACGCATCTGAAAACACATACTGGTGAAAGTATTGTGGTAGAGGCCTTTCCGGGGGTTTTGCTAACATTTACCCAGTTCTGTCAGGTCAGTCCAAATGAAAGAAAATATATTAATTTAACAGGCTTTTAAAATTCAATATGTGTGCACAATTTCCACTTAAAATACAAAAGGGATGCAAAATGCACTCATTTCATGGAACGACCCTTTTACCACATAGCATGCCAATTGCTGAATGGCTATGCTTTTTTGTGTCATATTTTGACTTTATCATTACTCATCATTAATTCTCTCCTCTTCAATATAGATTTTTCTTACTGCAGCAAAACAATGGACAATATAGATTTATGCCAAACTGCAGGCTCGAATCTTATTCAACCAAATAGTTTTTCTTCACAGGAATACAGTACATTGTGAATATGTAAGCCTTCTCTGCTTAATTATTTATGGGAGTAAAATGACTTGGAGAGCAGGGATTTGTAAACTTAGTGAAGATAAGACTCAGTGATCCCACCACTGTGACATGCCTGCGGCCGTGAAGACCCTCCAATGCCAGGTGAAAGATGTTCAGATGCTACCATAAACTGGATGATGTTTAAATCCAATCCCAGTGGCGTTGTCACTAAAGTAATTGGGGATGTCTGTTGGAGAAATACAGGTTATTGCCAAAATAAAGGAAATACTTCAGTAAATGAGGGATAGACGTGGTTCCTTAGTAAATTTACCAATCAAGTCTAATCAAATTGTATTTGTCGCATGCTTCTTAAACAACAGGTGTAATCTAACAGTGAAATGCTTAAAATATAAATATATATACAGTACCAGTCAAAGGTTTGGACACACCTAGTCATTCAAAGGTTTTTCTATCTTTTTACTATTTTCTACATTGTAGAATAATATTGAAGACATCAAAACTATGAAATAACACATACGGAATCATATAGTAACCAAAAAAGTGTTCAACAAATGAAAATATATTTTAGATTTAAGATTCTTCAAAGTAGCCACCCTGTTGACGTTGAGACACTAGTCTCAACGTCAACAGTGAAGCGGCGACTTTGGGATGCTGGCCTTCTAGGCAGAGTTCCTCTGTCCAGTGTCTGTGTTCTTTTGCCCATCTTAATCTTTTATTTTTATTGGCCTGTCTGAGATATGGCTTTTTCTTCGCACCTCTGCCTAGACACTCTAATGTACGTGTCCTCTTGCTCAGTTGTGCACCAGGGCCTCCCATCCCTCTTTCTATTCTGGTTAGAGCCAGTTTGCACTGTTCTGTGAAGGGAGTAGTACACAGCGTTGTACGACATCTTCAGTTTCTTGGCAATTTCTCGTATGGAATAGCCTTCATTTTTCAGAACAAGAATAGACTGACGAGTTTCAGAGGAAATGTGTTTGTTTCTGGCCATTTTGAGCCTGTAATCGAACCCACAAATGCTGATGCTCCAGATACTCAAGTAGTCTAAAGAAGGTCAGGTAATTGGTAATTGCAAAAGGGTTTTCTAATGATCAATTAGCCTTTTAAAATGATAAACTTGGATTAGCTAACACAACGTGCCATTGGAACACAGGAGTGATGGCTGCTGATAATGGGCCTCTGTACACCTATGTAGATATTATATTACAAATCTGCTGTTTCCAGCTACAATAGTCATTTACAACACTTAACAATGTTACACTGTATTTCTCATCCATTTGATGTTATTTTAATGGACAAAAAATGCGCTTTTCTTTCAAAAACAAGGACATTTCTAAGTGACCACAAACGTTTGAATTGTAGTGTACTTCTCCCTCATAATTCTTGTTTGCCTTGTTTGTTGTATTCTGACCGCCCCCCAGTCCTCATTACTAGAGCCAACACAGCAAGGGAGAGAAACTGAGAAATAATCATTAATCAGTTTCAGATAGAGGGAGAGAGGATTGAAGGATACTGTATGCTTTCTCCCTGGGTATGTAGCTAGCTAGCTAACATTGGTCAGAAAGTTGAAGTCAGAGGAGAGAGATTGACAGGCAGAGGTGAGAACAGAGAGGAACCGATTTGATAATCTTGTTTACTGGCTAGACACAATTCTACACTCAGAATGCCAGGTAAATCGGCAAAATATGGGTGAAATTATTGGGAAAGAGAAGGGGGTATAATGGTGGATTAAGAGTATGCCAGGAGATGACATAAAAGTTTACTGTAGGTATTACAAATCAGAAATGCGAGACTACCACAACAATTTTATTTCTCATGCACAAACTGAGTAACTGAAATGCTGCTCTGTTTTCTATTGCAAAAACATTGACATTACATTTTATTTATTTTACCTTTATTTAAAGATCCAAAACAGTGAGAATAATTAAATTGGATGATATTAGGAGGGTGACCCAAGTATGAATGACTGTCACTGGTATATTGATAAAGTTTGATCAGAAAGTACTGGTCACCTCCCCTGTGTCAAACACTTGGATTCAGGAGACAGGCATTAACAAGGATTTACTTCCGGCTTTATGCAACGTCACATAAAACCAGAAATGTTATGCACCATTGGAAGCATCTTATCATCTTAACTTTGGCTTTGTTTACAAACCGCAAGCTACTAGTATCATGCTCAAGCAGAACATATGACCAAAGATACGGGTGACCTTTCATCTGTGGTGTGACTTAACTAGCAAGCTACTTACCAGAATGTTGTGAATGAATGCCATAGTTTTAACCTTACACTATTTTCAGAAGACAGCCGACAGCAGTGACTGCTTTTCATTTCGGGTGGACAGGCTGTATGGCTAAATTACGATCATGTCATGCGTGTCCAATGCACATTTCGAGTGAAGTTGCTTTATCAATTTGGGAGAACATTCGATGGGTCTTGCCAGTAAGCTAATCCTGAAGACAGATGCTGTACAATCGACAGTGGATCTTACAAGAGCTGACTATAACGTAAGTATCAGAGTTTATTGAGTCTGACACTGTAACCAACATTTTGGGGGGATCGGGGGGCTAACGTTTGATAATGCAACTGTGGCTGCTATTGCTTTTATGAACAGTATATTTTCTGTAACACACCCGATAGTCACTATATAGTTTTAGTTCTTCCATCCCAAATGTAACGGCTGTCGTAGAGAGGGGACCAAAGCGCAGCGTGTTGATTGCTCATGATGAATATTTATTTTAACTCAGAACACTAAAGGGAAAAAATAACAACGCGAAAGCGCACAGTTCTGTCAGGTACAGAAAACTAAACAGAAGACAACTACACACAAACACAGGTAGAAAAACCCCTACTTAAGTGTGATCTCCAATTAGAGACAACGAGGACCAGCTGCCTCTAATTGGAGATCATCCCAAAAATACAACAACATAGAAATAGAAAACTAGAACTTAAACATAGAAATACAAAACATAGAAAAACACAAAACACTCCCTGTCACGCCCTGACTTACTCTACCATAGAAAATAACATCTTACTATGGTCAGGACGTGACACCTAAGCTCTCTACATTGAGTCTTAGAACTTCCAGCACACAGCTGACATGAAGGAATGTCCACATAAGGATTTGCTGTGTGTATAGTATTTGTAATTTACCCCTAAAAATCATATTTTGCCATTCCATTGTGTGGATTTTTGTCTTACAGTTGATGTGGCTTGTGTCATTGGGACTAACCATGATGATTAGGTCCGTGGGTATTATTATTTAACTTTTTCTCTTTCCACTATCATCAAGCTGTAATGATAGACATTTTAGAAAATTCAACATCTAATCTGTCTGCACAGCTTCCGAGGCAACCACCGCAGCAGGAATGCTGTGATACAAAATCAGCTTTCCCATAGCAAAGAACAAGGGATATGCTGTGTAGACTGTGAAGACAGACCCAACATACTGAAAGTCATAGTTATTCATTTCAAATCTCCATCAATTGAGCGATTCAGGCACACAAAATGTCTAAATACAAACATTGAAAAGTTTCATTAAAAGGTGCACAACCAAATATTGCATTTTTTAAATTGAGTAGTTCAAAAACACCAGAAAAGACATAGTAGAATAAGTAGATCACTACATCAACGAAATGATAGCATCATAACTCAGAAGGACAAAAAAGAAAATTAAATTCACTACCCATTTAACAAACATTTCCCTTTTCAAAAACATTACAGGCTATATACGTAGACAGGTTCCTGGATCTCCTCCTCAACGAGGTCACCCTTGATCCAGCGTCCTATGTGGTGAAGATGTATGAGCTGTCCATCCCAGGAGCCTTGTCTGCCCTCTGTGAGAGGCCTGACAAGGAAGAGGCCATAGCTGGATTTGTCTCCTGCTAATATTTTTGGAGTGACTGAAGCCAAGTGGGTGACTGAAGCCTGCTTGATTGAAGCGGGGTACATGGGTCCCCCTCCTCTCCCGCTCCCCTCCCTATCAATCTCTGTAGTTGGTCGCATTTCCTAAAGCCTAAGTCATTTCGTTTTACATGATATGATATTACATTTTGTTACTTTGTATTGTTTTTTTCAAGCATTCGGACGAGACATGAGTGTTACAAATTGTACGAATCAACGGGGTCTTGCACACTGTAGAGCGACCGGGTGGCTATATTAGGCTTATGGCTCTAATAAGTTTTTTTTTATGTCAAATCATGTCTCACCATTATTTTTTTTCACCTTTATTTCTCTCATGAATGTTCATGTTGATCAATATTTTGGCTATGCTGGCCTATTGTAAAATATAAAATGTCTGATCAATACATACAATTCTGAACATTTTGTCATTTATAATGCTAATGCAGAGCAACCAATAAATTGTCCAGTACTACTTATTGCATGATGTTTTCATGTACATTCCCTTATGTCTAAGTTTCTAATGTGACTCAGGCTTTACTAATTATTGTGAAGTGTGTCAGTGAACTGTATTCTGTAATTAGTTACAAAACAATAGAAATGAAATAGTGTATTGCTGCTGTTTGTCTGATATTCAACAGTCCATGATCAGCTCTGTTGACCATGAGAGCATTTTGCAGAGAAAATGGGTTGAGGAATACTATTTATGCTCGAAATGACATGTTGCCTATTGTTTACCTTGTCATCAATGACATGTTGTTTGTCATGTTACCTGGCAACGAACAAAAGGGCATTTCCAAGAGCTGTCAGTCAAGGCTCCCTGATAGTTAGAGATGAGAGAAACATTTCTTCAATTCTGAACATTTTAATAGCGTAAAGAAATTATGGCTGATGTTTTGATCATTCAAAGGCTATTTTTACTTGGCAAATAGGATGTGTACTGAACCTATTGCCCGTAATAAAGCTAATTGAGCTATAACGAACTGCGTCCAATGGCTTCAATACAGTGGCAGTTGCATTTATATAGACGATTTTGCCATAATCAATAACCGGAATGAATGTTGACTGAATTATTTGTTTTCTGCTATTTAAAAAAAAATATATATATATATTTATTTAACCTTTATTTAACTAGGCAAGTCAGTTAACAACAAATTCTTATTTACAATGACGGCCTACCCCAACCAAACCTGGACGATGCTGGGCCAATTGTGGGCCGCCCTATTGGACTCCCAATCACGGCCGGTTGTGATACAGCCTGGATTTAATGAAGGACAGGATCTGTTCCTATAGAACAGTGGTATTCAAACTTCTTCAGGAAGGACCCAATCTGCCCGAATGTCTGGGGACCCAATTTTTTTCAGCAAGAATTTACCCACCTAATGACACAACCTTAAAATTGGTACATTTCGATTTTTACATAAACAACCTTCAGTTCATTACATTTTTATCTTATCAAAATGAAAAGAAACCAATAATACAATCTACTCAATGTTATTTTTCAAAACAAAACATTAGTATTGTCCCATACAATAATCTGTACACTGAATTTTGGAAACCATGTGTTTGATGTATCTGATACAATTTCTCTTACACCACTCCAGCCATTACCACAAGCCCGTCCTTCCCAATTAAGGTACCACCAACTTCCTGTGATCCAGATGCCCAGAAATGTATAAGCAGGGACACGCTCAATGAGGGCACCATCCAAAATACATATGCATAAATAATCAGATACATTTGTACATGATTTGGAAAATAACATATACTTAGTTTTAAATGCATTATGTCACGCCCTGACCATAGAGAGCACTTGGGGTTCTCTATGGTGCAGTAGGTCAGAGCGTGACTAGGGGGTGTTCTTGTATTATATTTCTATGTTGGTGTGAGTATGGTTCCCAATTAGAGGCAGCTGATTATCATTGCCTCTAATTGGGGATCATATTTAATGTGGTCCTTTTCTCACCTGCGTTTGTGGGATATTGTTTTGTGTGAGTGCATTCAGCATCACGTAGTTCACAGGCGTTGTATGTTTGTTTTTTGTTTAAGTTTTCCCTGCAAATAAAGCTGTGGACCTCAACACACAAGCTGCACCTTGGTCCGTCCATTGTCACGACCGTGACACATTAAGTACCAATTTCAGTTCAACAAAGGCTTTCTGCAGAGCCTGGTTAGCTGTGGGGGCAATAACATACACCACGGTGTCATCTGCATACAGGTGAAAATGTTTTTATTTTTTAATACAGATAAACCAAAATTGCTCATGTAAATAGTGAAAAGAAACAGACCAAGAATCGACGCTGTGGAACACCCTATTTTTTATTAAATACCATCGGTAAATACACACTGTTTACACACACTGTTTGTAAGAGAGAATAACCTAGCTACTGTATCTTAAGATGAATGCACTGACTGTAAGTCTCTCTAGATAAGAACGTCTGCTAAATGACTAAAATGTAAAATATAAAAACATCAGTCACAGATCGCTGCACATATTGCATGCCACTCCAGCATTGCAACTGTAGATCACCTGGGATGTATTGTTGAATACATTGCAAAGAACGGAATCAACATCCACAGGAAAAAAAATGCACAGAGGTAATAAATGCAGTTAAGAGGGCCTGCAGTGAATAAGGAACTAATAAAGGACATTGGGAATTAGTTTTACTTGTTGATTATTGATTTAAGTACTGATGTTACGACCAAGAAGCAGCTGTGTTTGGTGATAAGATACCACAGCAAGAAACTCTCAAATCATAAGCACATTTGGAGGAATAATCAACATTCTAGCTGGAGAATCACTGACTATTGCCAATGCCTTATTCAAGTTTCTTGATGACAATACATTTCCCATTGACAACTGCATCGGTCTAGCCACAGATGGCTGTGATACAATGTGTGTCCAAAACAATTCCGTCCTGACAAAATTTCAAGCACAGAATATGGATATCGTCTACATTAAATGTGTGAGTCATTCCCTGTGCCTCCAAAGCAGGGAATGTTCTTCCACACAGACGATTATAATGGTTCTCCAATGCCACCCAGCGACTCTCGAAATATGAGGACATATATACCACCATCAATTTTGGTGAAACCCCTCTGAAGATTTTGCAACCAGATGGCTTGCAGTCAGTGAGTCTGTCAATCGGGTACTGTCACAGTATGATGAACTGAAGCTGCACTTTCAGATCACCAAAGACAATGAGAGAAACTATGCTGCAGAGCTGCTTTACCAGATGTACACTGACTCAGCCAACCTTGTGTACCTGAAGTTTCTGCAGCCAACCGTTGGAGAGTTGAACAGGATCAACAAACTTTTGCAGCTAGACTCCGCTAGAATCATGGTGCCACAAGAAATCCACACCTGAAGCAAAGTCATGGAATTCAACTTGACAGATGAGCTTTGCCTGCCGCTCAAATCTGTGGATTTCGGAGATCAGTTCCGCCTTGCCCTCTCTAAAGCCAGAGGAATAAACCCGCTAATAGTACAGGACATGATAACCCACTGCAGAGACTACATGGTACAGGACACAATAACCCACTGCAGAGACTACATGGTACAGGACATGATAAAACCACTTCAGAGACTACATGGTACAGGACATGAAAACCTGTTGCAGCGACTACATAGTATTTCTGACAAGGGAGCTCAAGAAGAGACTTCAGTATAACTGGAGGCACTCAAGTCTCTCTCCCTGAGCGTTGTGCTCAGTAGCATCAAGCCACGTCTAGATGTGCTCTCCTTCTTCCCTCTATTCAAAGGAGATCCTGGAAAGGCTGACTAACAGTGAAGAGTGATCCACACTCAAGAATGGAACAACAAAGAAGATTGTAAAATAGAGGGGTTCTGGTTAGAGGTGGTTAAACACGCTGATGCTGCAGAGGAAAAAAATTCAGGAACTTGACAATTTTGCTCTCTCCAAGCTCTCTTTGCCATTCAGACATGCTGCTGTTGAACACACCTTTTTCCAGATGGCATTGATAACAAAATAAGCTGAGAAAAATAATGCAGGAAATATCCCTTGAGATCATCATGAGATTCCAAGCCCACATGCAAAAGAACAAGATATGCTGCCTCAAATTCAGGCCTTCAGCAAGGATGCTCTTTATTGTTCACTGCTGACACCTACTCAGCACAACAAGCTGAGGACAACACTCTTAATTACTGTAAAAGAAGAGAAACTTGCCCTCCAAATACACCTCTGCTGTTTTCAATTAGGATCTCAGCGATCACTGCCTCATTGCCTGCATCCGCTATCGGTCCGCGGTCAAATGACCCCCCCTCATCAGCCATGCTTTCCTCCTGGCTACCCCAACCCCGGCCAACAGCTCCGCACCCCCTGCAGCTACTTGCCCAAGCCTCTCCAGCTTCTCCTTCACCCAAATCCAGATAGCAGATGTTCTGAAAGAGCTGCAAAACCTGGACATGTACAAATCAGCTGGGCTAGACAATCTGGACCCTCTCTTTCTAAAATGATCCGCCTACATTGTTGCAACCCCTATTACTAGTCTGTTCAACCTCTCTTTCGTATCGTCCGAGATCCCTAAAGATTGGAAAGCTGCCGCGGTCATCCCCCTCTTCAAAGGGGGTGACACTCTAGACCCAAACTGTTACAGACCTATATCCATCCTGCCCTGCCTTTCTAAAGTCTTCGAAAGCCAAGTTAATAAACAGATCACTGACCATTTCGAATCCCACCGTACCTTTTCCGCTGTGCAGTCCGGTTTCCGAGCTGGTCATGGGTGCACCTCAGCCACGCTCAAGGTACTAAACGATATCATAACCCCAATCGATAAAAGATTGTACTGTGCAGCCGTCTTCATCGACCTGGCCAAGGCTTTCGACTCTGTCAATCACCGTATTCTTATCGACAGACTCAACAGCCTTGGTTTCTCAAATGACTGCCTCGCCTGGTTCACCAACTACTTCTCAGACAGAGTTCAGTGTGTCAAATTGGAGGGCCTGTTGTCCAGACCTCTCGCAGTCTCTATGGAGAAGCCACAGGGTTCAATTCTCGAGCCGACTCTTTTCTCTATATATATCAACAATGTCGGTCTTGCTGCAGGTGATTCCCTGATCCATCTCTACGCAGACGACACCATTCTGTATACTTCTGGCCCTTCTTTGGACACTGTGTTAACAAACCTCCAAACGAGCTTCAATGCCACACAACACTCCTTTCGTGGCCTCCAACTGCTCTTAAATGCTAGTAAAACTAAATGCATGCTTTTCAACCGTTCGCAGCCCGCACCTGCCCCCCCGAATAGCATCACTACTCTGGACGGTTCTGACTTAGAATATGTGGACAACTACAAATACCTAGGTGTCTGGCTAGACTGTAAACTCTCCTTCCAGACTCATATCAAACATATCCGATCCAAAATTAAATCTAGAATCGGCTTTCTATTCCGCAACAAAACCTCCTTCACTCACGTCGCCAAACATACCCTAGTAAAACTGACTATCCTACCGATCCTCGACTTTGGCGATGTAATTTACAAAACAGCCTCCAACACTCTACTCAGCAAACTGGATGCAGTCTATCACAGTGCAATCCATTTTGTCACCAAAGCCCCATATACCCCCCACCACTGCGACCTGTATGCTCTAATCGGCTGGCCCTCGCTACATAGTCGTCGCCAGACCCACTGGCTCCAGGTCATCTATAAGTCTTTGCTAGGTAAAGCTCCGCCTTATCTCAGCTCACTGGTCACGATAACAACACCCACCCGTAGCACGCGCTCCAGCAGGTATATCTCACTGGTTACCCCTTAAGCCAACACCTCCTTTGGCCACCTTTCCTTCCAGTTCTCTGCTGCCAATGACTGGAACGAATTGCAAAAATCGCTGAATATGGAGACTTATATTTCCCTCACTAACTTTAATCAGCTATCCGAGCAGCTAACCGATCACTGCAGCTGTACATAGCCCATCTGTAAATAGCCCATCCAATCTATCTACCTCATCCCCATATTGTTTTTATTTACCTTTCTGCTCTTTTGCACACCAGTATTTCTACTTGCACATCTACATCTGCACATCTATCACTCCAGTGTTAATTTGCTAAATTGCAATTACTTGCTACTATGGCCTATTTATTGCCTTACCTCCTCACGCCATTTGCACACACTGTATATAGCCCTTTTTTCTACTGTGTTATTGACTCTACGCTTGTTTATTCCATGTGTAACTCTGTGTTGTTGTTGGTGTCACACTACTTTGCTTTATCTTGGTCAGGTCGCAGTTGTAAATGAGACTTGTTCTCATCTAGCCTACCTGGTTAGGTAAAGGTGAAATTAAAAAAATAAACTAAAGAAAGGAAACAAACTGTAAATAGTTCATTTCTATGTGAATAGTTTGGATATGTGGAATCAAAAGGAGCAGGGATGGGCAAAAATTACAAAATACAATAAAGATCAATGTATCAAAATAAACAAAAGACTTGTAATGTATTTAATTAAAATACATGTATTTTGTATGTTAAAAATACAAAAATACATTTACAAGTAGCTGGCCGAACAGAAACAACATTCTCAGTAACTGTTACAGAAACGTTTTACTTGCTATAAATGTGATATGCTGTTGTTTATCTACCTTAGTTGAATGCACTGACTGTAAGTCACTCTGGATAAGATTGTCTGCAATTTATTACATTTTTTTTACCAAAATGTAAATTAACATACCAAATTAACTGAAAAGCACACTGGGTATTATTATTGGCCTTGTTGCGGGGCAGATCTCATTAGCATACTCAGCAAGCTTTGCAATTGTTAGTTTTTACATATACATTTTATCTTTACTTCACAGCAGCCACTCTTATCATGCCATAGTGCCATCAGACTTCTGACACCAGGTTGAAAGTTGGCCACAAAATTGTGAACCACTGTAAGAAATGGTATAGAAAAGTATTTTGTATTTTAAAAATACTAATTACTATCACGTTTCAGGTAAGACCCAAATGCAGACTGTGTTGAAGTAATAATGTTTATTACAGCAACAGGGGCATGCAAACGACAGGTCAAGGTAGGCAGGGGTCGATAATCCAGAATAGTGGGGCAAAGGTACAGGACGGCAGGCAGGCTCAGGGTCAGGTCAGGCAGAGGTCAATAATCCAGAGTAGGGGCAAACAGTGGAAACAGGAGACAAAGGGCTGTGAGACATGAGTTTACATCTAGACACATGAAAATTAAGAAGTATACGGAGGGTACGGGGCAACAGAGGACGAACAGCAGAGGGGCTAATGAATTTAGAGCAGGGGGAAAATGTCTCGGCTTCCGGAGGTGTAGCGGCTGGGCTATAGCGGCGTGCCAGCGCATCCGGCTTAACATCCTTGGTACCGGCATGTGTTGCAGAAGCGAAGTGGCCCAGGCCTTACTGAACCCCTCCCGGAGGTCCTGGTACTCCGTGGGATTGGAGGAGAGGTTCAGGGCAATTTCCAAGCCCCTAGGAAGACGTCCCGGGGCAGGCAGAGCTGATTTCAGGCAATGGGTGTGGAGGAACGGAGCTAGGACTCTTGAAGGGACAAGTAGACACATAATGACCGGCAGTACCGCAATACAGACAACTCTGGGTGTTAAGTCTGCGTACGCGTTCGGCTGGAGACAGCCTAGCCCTGTCGAGTTGCATCGGCTCGGGAAGAGGTGAATAAGAGGTGAATTAGCAGACTTCGGAGGCTCTTGGAGGGACTCGGGTAAGCTTGGATCCTCTCGGGGGCGTAGACGCCGAGGAATTCTGGAGTTCATCAGAAGGTGGGATCCTTGAGTGAGCAATTGGGACCGCAATCAGACCACTTCTCCCTCCTGCATTCCCGTAGCCGTTAATTGATCCGGATGGTCAAAGCGATGAGTGAGTCGAGATCCGTTGATAGTTCCCGGGCTGCAAGCTCGTCCTTTACTTCCTCCAATAATCAGTGCAGGAACATGTCAAACAGCGCTTCTGGGTTCCAGGCACCCTCCGCTGCTAGCATGCGGAAATCCACCGCATAGTCTGCCACACTGAGGGTCCTGCCAAAGCTGGAGTAACTTCTGGGCAGCCTATCTCCCAGACACCGGAGCATCGAAAACTTTTCTCACCTCTGCCACGAATTCCTCCAGACTGAGGCAAACGGCAGATTGTTGCTCCCACACTGCCGTGGCCCAGGCGAGTGCCCTCCCGGACATTAGCGCAATAATATACGCTATCCCCGAGTAGTCCGAGAGGAATGAAGAAGGCTGCAGCGCGAAAAATGAGGGAGCACTTGGAGAGAAAGGCCTGGCAGGTTCTGGAATCTCCATCTTTGCGCTCTGGGGGCGGTAAGCGGGGTTCCCGGGGAACCGGGGTAACGCCGCTGCTACCAGCCGGGTTACTGAGGGGCTGGGAGGTTACCGTCGTGGTAGGCTGCCTACGGAATTGCTCCCGCAATGCGTCCATGTCCTGGAATCCTTCCATCAGACCGCAAAGCAACTCCTTGTGCCTACCAATGGTGGCTCCTTGGCAGGGGTTGGTGTTGTGGAGCTGGATCAGTCATGGCCAGTTCATATTATCACGTTTCAGGTAAGACCCAAATGCAGACTGTGTTGAAGTAACAATGTTTATTAAAGAAACAGGGGCAGGCAAACGACAGGTCAAGGCCGTCAGGGGTCGATAGTGGGTCAAAGGTACAGGATGGCAGGCAGCTCAGGGTCAGCGGCAGGCAGAGTGGTCAGGCAGGCGGGCTCAGAGTCAGGACTGGCAAGGGTCAAAACCAGGGGGGAGAGAAAAAGAGAGAATAAGGAAAAGCAGGAGCAGAGACAAAACACTGGTTGACTTGACAAACAAGATGAACTGACAACAGGCAAACATAGAACACAGGTATAAGTACCCAGGGAATAATAGGGAAGATGGGCGACACCTAGAGGGAGGTGGAGACAAGCACAAGGACAGGTGAAACAGATCAGAGGGTGACATTACAGCTCTCGAAAGTATTTTGTTACAAAATACATTGGAGTGTAGTTCCTCCCAGTGTAATACCAATTACAAAATACATGTAATAGAAATACTGACCATCTGTGAAAGGAAGAGAGAGAGTGACAGTTCACAGCAGGAGGAGAGTGCTGTGGATACATGCAAGGAGTTTGCTGAACACAAGAACAAAGCAGGGTGAGCAACTGATAAGCGTTATTACAGGCTCAGCGGTATTTTCAAGTCCACACACACACCCAAACGCCACTAATTTCCTTCAGTCATTTGTCTGTAAAGTCTCATTCCCCATTTCTCTAACTCATCCCTCAGGATCTCTCTGTCTGTTGCTCTACTCTCCGTCTCTGTTAGGTGGTGATGGGGAATGGCAACAGCACCAATCCACCAACTAGTAATAATTTGGTGGGTACTTATATTTGTCGGTGTGTGTCAGACCATGAGACACCCCGAAAATTGGTCTTCTCGCGAAAACGTCTGTAGCATCCGAACAGTTTGCTAACCTACAAAGCATTACATGGGCTTGTCCTACCTATTTTTCCGATTTGGTCTTGCCGTACATACCTACACGTACGCTACGGTCACAAGACACAGGCATCCTTACTGTCCTTAGAATTTCTAAGCAAACAGCTGGAGGCAGGGCTTTCTCCTATAGAGCTTCATTTTTATGGAATGGCCTGCCTATCCATGTGAGAGACGGAAACTCGGTCTCGACCTTTAAATCTTTATTGAAGACTCATCTCTTCAGTAGGTCCTATGATTGAGTGTAGTCTGGCCCAGGGGTGTGAAGGTGAACGGAAAGGCACTGGAGCGACGAACTGCCCTTGCTGTCTCTGCCTGGCCGGTTCCCCTCTCTCCACTAGGATTCTCTGCCTCTAACCCTATTACGGGGGCTGAGTCACTGGCTTACTGGTGCTCTTCCATCCCCTCCCTAGGAGGGGTGTGTCACTTGAGTTGGTTGAGTCACTGACGTAATCTTCCTGTCTGGGTTGGCGCCCCCCTCAGGTTCGTGCCACGGGGGAGATCTTCGTGGGCTATACTCAGCCTTGTCTCAGGGTAGTAGGTTGGTGGTTGAAAATATCCCTCTAGTGGTGTGGGGCTATATCCTGCCTGTTTGGCCCTGTCCGGGGGTATCGTCTGACATGGTCACAGTGTCTCCTGACCCCTCCTGTCTCAGCCTCCAGTATTTATGCTGCAATAGTTTATGTGTCGGTGGGCTAGGGTCAGTCTGTTATATCTGGAGTATTTCTCCTGTCTTATCCAGTGTCCTGTGTGAGTTTAAGTATGCTCCCTCTAATTCTCTCTCTCTTTCTTTCTCTCTCTCTTTCTTTCTCTCTCTCTTCTCTCGGAGGACTTGAGCCCTAGGACCATGCCTAAGGACTACCTGACCTGATGACGCCTTGCTGTCCCCGGTCCACCTGGTCATGCTGCTGCTCCAGTATCAACTGTTCTGCCTGCAGCTATGGAACCCTGACCTGTTCACTGGACGTGCAACCTTGTCCCGGGCCTGCTGTTTTGGACTCTCTCTCTACCGCACCTGCTGTCTCTAAGTCTGAATGATTAACTATGAAAGCCAACTGACATTTACTCCTGAGGTGCTGACCTGTTGCACCGTCTACAACCACTGTGATTATTATTATCTGACCCTGCTGGTCATCTATGAACGTTTGAACATCTTGGCCATGTTATAATCTCCACCCGGCACAGCCAGAAGAGGACTGGCCACCGCTCAGCGCTTCGTTCCCCTATAGGTTTCTTCCTAGGTTCTGGCATTTCTAGGGTGTTTTTCCTAGCCACTGTGCTTCTACATTTGCATTGCTTCCTGTTTGGGGTTTTAGGCTGGATTTCTGTACAGCACTTTGTGACATCGGCTGATGTAAAAAGGGCTTTATAAATACATTTGATTGGTTTGATTGTTTTGGCCTATTATTATGGAAATGGCCAACTCTCACAAACGGGACTCGTCTGAAGTTAGTAATGCTGATGTTTCAACTTCTGCCTGTATTGTCCGAACCGTCTTATTTTTTGCACTAACTGTCTTTCACAGGCTCGATGTACACTCACTGGACTCTAACCACACACTCACATATACTACACTGACACTCCCACACACACACACACACACACACACACACACACACACACACACACACACACACACACACACACACACACACACACACACACACACACACACACACACACACACACACACACTACTCTCTGTTGATTATTTATGCATACTCACTTTACCCCTACATACATATTTCCTCAATTACAGTACCACAAGTAACCGGTACCCTTGCACATTGACTGGGTACCGGTGCCCCTTGTTTATAGCCTCATTATTGTTATTTTTGTAACCCTCTCACCAAAGGCTCGGATAAATCACTCTTCCACTAACATATCACCGTTCCAGTGCGTGTTGGGCTACCAGCCGGTCCTGGCTCCATGGCACCAGAGCCAGACCGAGGCTCCTGCGGTGGAGGAGTGGGTACAGCGCTCGAAGGACACTTGGAGAGCCGTCCAGGAATCATTAAGGAAAGCGAGTGGACGGCAGAAGAGGAGCGCTGACCAGCACCGCAGTGAGGCCCCTGTGTTTGCACCAGGGGACCGGGTCTAGCACTCGGCCCGAAACCTGCCCCTCCGCCTGCCCTGCCGGAAGCTGGGGCCGCAGTGTGTGGGGCTGTTTAAAGTCCTGAGGAGGATAAATGTGTTACCGGTTACATCTTCCTTCTTACTACCGTATTAACCCCTCGTTTCATGTGTCTCTCCTCTGGCCGGTGAGGTGCAGGAAGGTGAGGTGCCAGAGGTCCCTCCACCCCCTCTGGACATTGGGGGGTCCCCGGCATATACTATACTCTCCATTCTGGACTCCAGACGCCGGGTGGGGGGCCTACAGTACCTCGTGGACTGGGAGGGGTACGGCCTGGAGGAGAGGTGCTGCGTACCGGTGAAGGACATTTTGGACCCTTCACTTCTGAGGGACTTCCACCGCCTTCATACGGATCGCCCTGCGCCTTGTCCTCTGGGTCGCCCACAAGGCCGGTGGCGGGCGCGTCGGGGGGGTACTGTCACCAATCTCACCGAAGGTGGCTCCCCTGCCTGTTCGGGCGGCGTTCGGCGGTTGTCGTCGCCGGTCTACTAGCCACCGCTGATCACTTTTTCCTTTGCTGTTTGTTCGGTCTTATTGGTTGCACCTGTTCCCTGTTTTGTTTCTTGATTTGTGTTTATTTAAGCCTGTTAAGCCCGCCCAGGTTTGTGCGGGATTATTTCACTGTTTGTCATTTGGATGTGCTGGCTGGTGCTTATTTTTCTCTCCGGACTGTTTTGCCCTGTGTTTTGGGTTGGTCTACCTATTTATGCGCCATTCTGTTTTGGCGTGACCGTTTTGTGCCGGAGAAAATAAAGACGTGATACTCAACCTCTGCTATCTGCGCCTGACTCCAACCACCACTCCTGGAAATCCCTGACAAACTTCATGTAATTGTCAATAAAAGCCTTTGACACGTATAAAATGCTTGTAATTATACTTCAGTATTACATAGTAACGTCTGACAAAAATATCTAAAGACACTGAAGCAGCAAACCTTGTGGAAATTAATATTTGTGTCATTCTCAAAACTTTTGGCCATGACTGTACACATTTCACCAAATAATTTATTAAAATACACTGTTTAACAATGAAGGTCTACAGTAGCCTCAAAGGCACTCTGTAGGGTAGCACCATAGTGTAGCCGGAGGACAGCTAGCTTCCATCCTCCTCTGGATACATTGACTTCAAAACAAAACCTAAGAGGCTCATGGTTCTCACTCCCATCCAAAGACTTACACAGTAATTATGACAATTTCCAGAGGATGTCCTCCAACCTATCAGAGCTGTTGCAACATGAACTGACATGCTGTCCACCCAACCAAAGGATCAGAGTATGAATCTAGTACTGAAAGGATACGCTACAGCTAGTTAGCACGGCAGTGAATAAAATGTGGTGTGTAGTTGACTCAAAGAGAGAAAAAGACAATAGTTAATGTATTTATTTATTCCAAAATTAAGGAGAAGCAAGAGAGAGCGAGAGAGATTTTATCATGTTTTTTAACTTTCAGTTTCACTTACTTCAAATCAAATCATGTTTGTCTCATACAGTGAAATGCTTACTTACCGCCCTTAACCAAGAATGCAGTTTTAAGAAAAATAAGTGTTAAGTAAAAAATAAAAATAACAAAAAGTTAAAGAGCAGCTGTAAAACAGTAGTGATTCTATATACAGGTTGGTTTATATACAGGGGGTACCGTTACAGAGTCAATGTGCGGGGGCACAGGTTAGTCAAGGTAATTGAGGTAATATGCACTTGTAGGTACTTAGCTAACAAATGCAACTATCTAGTTTAGCCTACTCAAACATCCTTCTCAAACAGAGGGATGCTATGTGAGCTAGCTACCTATGACTATGACTACCCAACACAACACTGGAACTCTTCCACGTCAAGGTAAGCTTTTGGTTTTACTAATTTATTGCCAACAGGGCCCGCCGGTGTAAGTGCTAAAGTTCTTACTGACCATACACTGTAACGTTACCACATGATTGTAGCGGGTTTACTAACACGTTAGTTCTATTTGCTACGTTGACTATTGACGTTGACTGACGTTACTTTAGCTAATATGGTGACAATGATGGAGGCTGTGTGTAGAGGTTATGATATGGTTTGGAAAGTTTTTTTCACTTGGTCACATACAGCTGATGTGTTGGGCATTGAAGTCCACAAGCAAAGGGAAAAGATGAGTTATAGAGCACATAGATGCAAGAAGGAATACAACGTGGCTGCTATGAAAGTGAACTGTGTTAATGCGTGATCAGGGGTGTATTCATTCTGCCAATTCTGTTGAAAGACGTTTCTTGAACGGAAGCAAACGGAACGAAATGGGGATAAACATACCTGAATTTGTCCAACAGAAACTCTCTATTGCAACTGTTGGACTAATGATTACACCCTAGATCAGCTAGAAGCAGGCAAGAGTGTGCAAGGCAGTATTGAATGTGTCACTGTCCATGTGTCTGTCACCTCAACCCGTGTGCACCTACATTGTAAACTTTCATTCATCGGCTAGGTTGTAGCATCCTCAAGATGGGTATAGGGAAAATTTGATTATCATGTAGTAGCATAAACCTATCGCTGTTTCATTAAATTGGGTGATTGGAATATGAATGACAGTCATCCAATATGCTGTAATAGAAATAAAATAAAATAAATCTGCCTCCCTCATCTTAAACTGCACTGACCACCACCGATGTGGACACCCCTTTAAATTAGTTGATTCGGCTATTATAGCCACACCAGTTGCTGACAGGTGTATAAAATCGAGCACACAGCCAGGCAATCTTCATAGACAAACTTTAGCAGAATAATGGCCTTACTGAAGAGCTCAGTGACTTTCAACTTGGCACCGTCATAGGATATCACAAGTCCAGTTTCTGGAGCAACAATGGCTCAGCCGCGACGTGGTAGGCCACACAAGCTCAAAGAATGGGACAACCGAGTGCTGAACTTGTTGGCACTATGCATTGGGACAGGGAGCGTTCTCCTGGCATCTGCCAAATCCAGATTTGTCTGTCGGACTGCCAGATGGTGAAGCGTGATTCATCACTCCAGAAAATAATCTTTCCTCGGTGGCAACACTCACTATTGAGTTCCAAACTGCCCCTGGAAGCAACGTCAGCACAATAACTGTTCTTCAGGAGCTTCATGAAATAAGTTTCCTTGGCCGACCAGCCACACACAAGCCTAAGACCACCATGTGCAACGCCAAGCGTCGGCTGGAATGGTGTAAAGCTCACTGCCATTGGACTCTGGAGCAGTGGAAATGCATTCCTTGTAGTGATGAATCACGCTTCACCATCATGGCAGTGCGACAGACAAATCTGGGTTTGGAGGAGAACACTCCCTGTCTCAATGCATAGTGCCAACTGTAAAGTTTGGTGGAATAGGAATATTGGTCTGTGGCTGTTTTTCATGGTTCAGGCTAGGCCCCCTTTTTAAACCTTTATTTAACTAGGCAAGTCAGTTAAGAACAAATTCTTATTTTCAATGATGGCCTAGGAACAGTGGGTTAACTGCCTTGTTTAGGGGCAGAACAACATATTTTTACCTTGTCAGCTCGGGGATTCAATCTTGCAACCTTTCAGTTACTAGTCCATCGCTCTAACCACTAGACTACCTGTCACCCCTTTAGTTCCAGTGAAGGGAAATCTTACTGCTACAGCATACAATGCCATTCTAGATGATTCTGTGCTTACAACTTTGTGACAACCGTTTGGGGAAGACCCTTTCCTGTTTCAGCATGACAATGCCCCTGTGCACAAAGCGAGGTCCATACAGAAATGGTTTGTCGAGATTGGTGTGTAATAACTTGACTGGCCTGCACAGAGCCCTGACCTCTAACCCACCGAACACCTTTGGGAGGAATTGGAACACCGACTGCGAGCCAGGCCTAATCGCCCAACATCAGTGCCGACCTCACCAATGCTTATGTGGCTGAATGAAAGCAAGTCCCTGCAGCCATGTTCCAGTATCCCGTGGAAATCCTTCCCAGAAGAGTGGAAGCTGTTATAGCAGCAAAGGGGGACTAACTCCATATTATTGCCCATGATTTTGGAATGAGATGTTTGATGAGCAGGTGTCCACTTCCTTTTGGTCAGGTAGTGTATTTAGTACACTACATGACCTAAAGTTTATTATTCATAAATACTTTCCTAAATAATATACAAGATCAGAGTATTTTTGTATCTATCAATTGGTCCTGAAAAGGAGATGAATACTGTATGTATGTATTTTCTTTCATTGATCCCTAATATTCTGAACCGTTCTCTCCTATACAGAATGAGAGGCCTCTAGTTGCCAAAATGCCATTTTAGCATGGGCAGTGCCTTTGAGTGATTCCACCATTTTAATATAGTCAACTGGGTGAGATTTCCGACTTCATTGGCTGATCCCTCCTGGTGACCCTGTTGGAGTCATATCCAACCGTGTTATCAAGAGGGATCAGCTAATCATGAAGAAGAAAATGTACTACTTCAAAATGAAGATAGCCTCAATGGTGCCGCACATGCTGTCACAGATGCCATAATGGCACAGATACAACGGTGAGGCCTCCTTCCATCTCTATGTTCTCTCCATATATTCTAGTGAGTAGTAGAGCGAATTCTAATTTAAGGTACACCAAATTTAAAGGGATGGCCTTAGATAAACTTAATGAAAACCCTATTGAATGAAAACTCCACAAGAAAATCTATTGACGAGCAAGTGGGAGGGTTTTCAGCAGTTTAAATAAATTAATTCAGCTCGCGCAAAGGGAACCACCCCGTCAAAGCTCGTTATGCACCTGCATAAGGTAAGTCTAAATACCAACTACTGAGAAGTGCATAGGAAAGGCGTGCATAGGGAAGTCATACATTTCCAACATCTGAATCGGGCCCCTAGTGCTTATACCATCCTTTATATAGCAAGTCATATCCTTATGAATTAATTAAGTATTTAATCAAACCTTGAAAGTTGTCGTTTGTTTGAAATTTGGGGCATGCCAAGTGTTCCCTAAAACCTTGTTGTCTAGTCATACTCGGTATATGTTTGAATGAGACAGGATATATTCTAAAACAGTGTTCAAAGGTGACAGTCATGCATTACTTATGGTTCTGAACCTCGAGCACCTATTCCAGTTTAAAGTGATTACCAATTGAATCTGGAAATTGTTCCAGAGGCACAAACATGGAATGTATGTAACTCTCTTCCACAGATTGACAGAGAACCATACAGCCTACAGATTGGACCTGACAAGTGACATGGAGCACAATTTCTGAAAATCATTCACTGATACAGAGCGCAATCCTGGTGAAGTGCATGTAGTTTGCCATTTTTCCCCTCAACAACCTGAAATAAATCTTACAAGTCTCCTGCTAGCAACCAAGGGATGGCATAGTAATAAATATGGAATCTAAGGTGCAACAAGAAATTTCAACCAGCCACCCTGCAGAGGATTCATTGATGCTTTGAGTTTTATCATCATTCGCTGGAAAACTCAAGTATGAAGTCAATCAAGTATGAATGTCATGCTGACTTGTCTCCACCAGTTTCGGGATTTCATTGAACAATAAGACATGGGAGCCAAGTTATAGTTGGAGTTCTTCTTTCAACTCCTGACTCACTTTTGTGGCAAGTGTTGTCAAACACACACTGTACAATACAATGCTGAACCACAATGGTAAGAACCCCAAGCACAATTTTCCATCTATACTTGCATTCTTTTTCTTAACTGTTATCTCTTAGACATGTTGGAATGTTTCAACCATGATTAGCAGAATTTGTCTGTTATTTTCTCATATAGTGTTCTGTCGAGATATTGAATAATGTGTTGCTAACATATCACATTTTGAGATACACTTCCACAAATATGTTTCACACTATGAAGACTACAGGCTGTTCTTATATCAGATTATTTTAATAAGATCCTACAGCCTTTCAGGGCAGTGGTAATTTAATTAAAAAGGTGTTTGTGGGCACACAGTGCACACATGCGTCCATGTACTGTAACATCCTGGCAGCATCACGTGTAACCTACAGGTAACTGCTAAAATAAAGTAAACACCAACAGAAAGTGTCTTAATAGGGAATTGGGCCACCACGGGGCTCCAGAACAGCTTCAATGTGTCTTCCCTTACAGAAAAACCACATGAATTTCATGTGTTCACGTGATTTATGTGAGGCAACTCAGCTTGGAATGTTATGTTGTATCCGCTGTCATATTGGAAATAAACATCTTTGTGATGTTAATGCTTTATACTGTCGAGTTTCTCTTTACAATAACTAAAAATAACCCGCTTCCTTTAACCGTGTCACGTTCGTCTAAAGGAGTAGACCAAGGCGCACAGGCAGCTACAGAAACACAAGATCCCACAAAGCACAGGTGGGAAAAGGCTGCCTAAGTATGATTCCTAATCAGAGACAACGATAGACAGCTGCCTCTGATTAAGAACCATACTCGGCCCAAAACAAAGAAATACAAAAACATAGAAAAAAGAACATAGAATGCCCACCCCAGTCACACCCTGGCCTAACCAAAATAGAGAACCAAAACCCTCTCTATGGCCAGGGTGTGACAAACCGGGGATGCAACAGTGAGAGTCTCGGATGCTAGACATAAGTTGGCAGATCGGCTTTACCAATTTGCGACATCTGTAACCCATCTCTGCTGCGGAGAGCGCCCTACACATTAAAGCAAAGCTTATTTTGCAATGAATATAGGCTACAAGATAGATATGGTAATTCACCTGTTACAAACAACATATGTGAAAGCAACCTAATACAACTTGTTTTCTTTCCACAGTGTGGTGCATTTCAAATGCTTGCTTGATGCATGCTTATCAAATCCTTTGGTTCTATCAATAGCATTCTTCCAGTTAGAATAGCCGCACTGGGTGAAGGCCTTGTCTTCATTAGCATTGGACCCAATGCAGAATTTTCGACATGGGAACCAAAATTCCGCATTTGCAGTAACCGAGAATTCCAGCCATTCTCTTCCTATGAACCAGTTGATATTAAATAAACGTTTTTGGACAGAACCTGCAGCTAGGGTAGGATTCTAGGCTAACCTGGTCTGGCTTCTCTGTTCCAAGATCGTGAGGAACAGTCGGAGATGGAGGGGGCTGTGGAGTCATTATCCTGGCAGGACTTGTGGAAGGGAGGGTGGGCTTTTCAGGCAGATCTAGCTGGAGCAGCATCATCGCTGCTGGATTTGGCGGTGGCCTCAGTAGTTTGATTTCTGATCCCCATCGTGGCAGTGGCAGATTAGCTGTTAGAGCTAAATAGGCTAATAACACAAACGCCTTTTACAGTTTGCAGAGAAGCTTATTACACTCTGTAGTGGTGGGGCATGAGCAGAGTTGAGTGAAGCAGTTTCAACTGTAAACTTGACACCCTCCTTATAAATCAAAATCAAATATTACAGGCAGAGTCATATCTCGTTATTCACGTAGCCTACCACAGATGAACAGTGTTTTTTCCTGCTTTTTATGGAAACCCAAAGGAGTCATACCCAACCGCCCAACGGCTTTCCATAGCCCCCCTACACACAAACACACACACACACTCCGCGGTGCGCTCTGTCCGTGGTGCTGATATGGTGCAGTGGAGATACCGATTTCACGCCAACCTGTCACTCAATCATTCAAACTTTTTTGCTATTTTTAAATAGGGACATTAAACAAAAACTGAGGTAGCACAAGTTTCAAGCCCCCTTTTGCCCCCTCATGGATCCGTGTCTGCTTCCACTGCAGATGCGGAAGGCTGACATCGGCGATTGCGGTGGCTTGAGATGCAGCCCCAAAAAACAGATAGCTCTACCTTAAACAGACAAATTTTGATGGAAAAAAATATAATGCTAATACAATTTCCATGGTGGCATGGACATCGACCCTAACACTGTACACAAACCGGCCGTGCACGTGCTCCATCGTGCGCAAATTGATTTTGTCCCCCCACACCAAACACAATCACGACACGCAAGTTGAAATATCAAAACAAACTCTGAACCAATTATTTTAATTTGGGGACAGGTCGAAAAGCATTAAACATTTATGGCAATTTAGCTAGCTAGCTTGCAGTTGCTAGCTAATTTGTCTTATTTAGCTAGCTTGCTGTTGCTAGCTAATTTGTGTTATTTAGCTTGCTTGCTGTTGCTTGCTAATTTGTCCTGGGATATAAACGTTGAGTTGTTATTTTACCTGAAATGCACAAGGTCCTCTACTCCAACAATTAATCCACACATAAAACAGTCAACCGAATCATTTCTAGTCATCTCTCCTCCTTCCAGGCTTTTTCTCCTTTGGACTTTATATGGCAATTGGCATCTATCTTTCATAGTTACCACAATGACTGACCAAACTCAGTTCATCTTTCAATCACTCACGTGGGTATAACCAATGAGGAGATGGCACGTGGATATCTGCTTCTATAAACCAAGTCAGTTAAGAACAAATTCTTATTTTCAATGACGGCCTAGGAACAGTGGATTAACTGCCTTGTTCAGGGGCAGAACGACAGATTTGTACCTTGTCAGCTCGGGGATTCAAACTCGCAACCTTTCGGTTACTCGTCCAACGCTCTAACCACTAGGCTACCCTGCCGCCCCAACCTTGTCCAGGTTGTCCATGCCTCCTTTGTTGTGGTTGTAGTCCATGATGATGGCTGGCTTCCTGTCCTCACGATCACTGATCTCAGCCGTTTTGTGCAGTGTGCTCAGGAGGACCACATTCTTGATCCTCTTTGGGAGGTAAGCAACTAGAGTGGTGGTGGGGGTGAAGGCAAACTTTGATGAGAAGGCCTCTCTCCCCCTTGTTGTGAGGAGTGCAGAGGGGAGCTCAGGCTTGTTCTTTCTAACTGTGCCAACCATGGTGGTCTTCCTCTTCAGGAGCTGCTGGCTGAGTTCATAAGAGGTGAAGAAATTGTCACACGTGACATTGTGCCCCCTCAGTCCATCTGTCACATCAAGCACAACCCACATCCCCTGGTTCTTCTCCGGGCCTCTACTGGTCAGCTTCCCTGTGTAGACTGGCATCTTCCAAGAGTAGCTGGATTGTGCGTCACAGGCAACTCATATCTTGATGCCATACTTTGCTGGCTTGCTGGGCATATACTGCCGGAAAGGACAGTGACCTTTTGACAAAAGAGATTACTGTCAGTAATTAGTATCAGTGTCACAGAAAACAATCACATAAATCAATGATATTACAGCAATACATAATAAAATTAACAGTGAAAATCACTTATATTACAGATATTAAAATAAAAATGTAACTCTGAATGGAACCAGTTGCTCATCCACTGTTACTTCAGTCCCAGGGTTGTTGAGTTATGGCAGACGCTCCACCCACTTCTCCCAGACCTCTCTTATGGCCGCCAGTTTGTCTCTCACACGTCTTGCAGGTCTTGACTCACGGTTATCAAATTGTAGCATTCTTGAAAAGTGTGAAAGACTTTCAGTGGCATCGTGGCATGGAAAATCGCTCTGCCACTCTCTGCATCCCAGAGACTACATGTAGCCTCGCCTTGGGACCTATACACACCCGTTAAGATTAGCAGCCCTATGTAGGCATGCAGGCCAATCTCATACATCCTTTTCCAGATGCCTCCATATTTACGGAAACCCTCCAAATTTGTCATCTCCAGGATGATTGTTTCGATGGATGGTGTGATGAACATGTAGAATGTTGAGGCGATGTCCTGGGCATGGGCAACTGCATGTCTTGTGGGCCCTGGGGTCATCCTTATGACATTTTGTGCTGCCATCCTGCCTTGTTTGTCATATGGAGCGAAGGACCATGTTATTTTGCTGTTCGTTGACAAAAATGTCTCTCTTTCAGCTTGGGGGATTTCGTCTTCATCTGAAGATGATGTACCATGCTCTGGGTTGTATTCTTCCCCATCTTCTTCTTAAGATACCTTCTCCTCTTCTAAATCATTGTTCTCTTGTTCCTCTCATGGCTTCAGAAAAGAGAGAACTGGGGGGGGACTGTCATCTTCAGCACCTTTATAGCCTCTGACTGTATTCCCCATTAGTAAACAATGCTTTCAATAAATGTTTATATTGTCTGAAAGTTAGTTTATTTTGTCCGAAATTATGTTTATTTTGTCTGTGAACTTGAGTCATGTGTGGGGTCGTGGAGGGGAGATGCTGCACATGAACAAGAAGGTTTTACTTGTCTGAGTTCAGTCACTAGCACACATAATCTCAGTTTCTTATTGTGTGTGTGTCTTTGTGGTTTTTGTGGTGTGTAAATTATTTTATAACTGCCGGGTCAAAAATGACCCTAAGACAATCTTTGTACCCTGGTGGTGTACAACGTTCATGGAAATATGAACAAAGGCGATGTTTCACTTTTTCAAATGTTGGGGTCACTCTAGGAAAAGTCATCAAAATTCAAGTTGAAAAAATATAATTTAAGGGGTTTTCTCTGCTATTGAACATAGTGGCGGGTCATTTTTGACCCTTAAGACAACACAAGGGTTAAGCCTACTAGAAAGTGTTTGCCCTCAGGCCTGAAGGGAAGCAAAAGTCATTCTGCTACCTCAGCATAGTAAAGTCCCCTTTAATGGCTCAAATAGCCAACCAATCGGACTGTAAGCAACCCTTAGTAAACCTTTGAAAAAAATGGTGTTTGAAGAGACACAATGCTATTTTACAGTAAACATATTGACAACAGACTTTCAGCACGCTTACAGGGAAGGACATTCGACAAGCACAGCACTTACACAAACGACTGATGATTGGCTGAGAGAAATTAATGATAAAAAGATTGTGGGGGCTCTTTTGATAGACTTCAGTGCGGCTTTTGACATTATCGATCATAGTCTGCTGCTGGAAAAACGTATGTGTTATGGCTTTACACCCCCTGCTATATTGTGGATAAAGAGTTACATGTCTAACAGAACACAGAGGGTGTTATTTAATGGAAGCCTCTCTAACTTAATCCAGGTGTCACGCATGTGTGTAGGAACGGACCAAGGTGCAGCATGAGTATCGTTCCACATCATTTATTAGAATGTGAAACTTTGCAAGACAAACAATAAACTATAAACAAAAACACAAACCGTGACGACAGAGGCGCAACATGCACTAACTCAAAAATAACCTCCCACAAACACAGGTGGGAAAAACAACTACTTAAATATGATCCCCAATTAGAGACAACGATGACCTCGATGGCCTCTAATTGGGAATCATACAAAAACCCCAACATAGAAAAAAGAAACTAGAACACAACATAGAACAAATAAATTAGAATAAACCCCCCAGTCATGCCCTGACCTACTCTACCATAGAAAATAAGAGCACTCTATGGTCAGGACGTGACAGTACCCCCCCCCAAAGGTGCGGACTCCGGCCGCAAAACCTGAAACCAAAAGGGAGGGTTGGGGGGGTGTCTAGTGTTGGTGGCGGCTCTGGTGCAGGACGAAGAACCCTCTCATCCTGCGGATCCGCCAACATTGGAGGCGGCTCTGGTGCAGGACGAAGTACCCTCTCATCCTGCGAAGCCGCCAGCATTGGTGGAGGCTCCGGTGCAGGACAAAGACCCCCCTCCGCTTGGGGCTCCCCCCAGTTTCGTGGAACCGGACCGTGGATCGTCGCCGGAGGCTCCGGACCGCGGACCATCGCCAGAGACTCCGGACAGCGGACTGTCGCCGGAGGCTCCGGACCATGGGCCGTCTCAGGAGGCTCCGAGCCGCGGGCCATCTCAGGAGGTTCCGGACTGGGAACTGTCGCCGGAAGCTCTGGACTGGGAAGGCGCACTGGAGGCCTGGTGCATGGAGCTGGAACAGGTAGCGCCAGACTGGTGACACGCACTTCAGGGCGAGTGCGAGGAGCAGGCACAGGACGTACCTGACTGGGAAGGTGCACTTCAGGGAGAGTGCGAGGAGGAGGCACAGGATGTACCTGACTGAGGACACGCACTCCAGGGAGAGTGCGAGGGGAAGGCACAGGACGTACTGGGCTGTGGAGGCGCACTGGAGACTTGGTGCATAGAACCGGTGCAGGATATACTGGACCGTGGAGGCGCACTGGAGGTCTGGAGCATAGAGCTGGCACAACCCATCCTGGCTGAATGCTCACTTTAGCCCGGCAAGTGCGGGGCGCTGGCACAGGACGCACTGGGCTGTGAAGGTGCACTGGCGACACAGTGCGTAGAGCCGGTGCAGGATATCCTGGACCGAGGAAATGCACCGGAGACCAGGAGCGCTGAGCCGGCACAATCCGTCCTGGCTGAATGCTCACTTTAGCCCGGCAAATGCGGGGAGCCGGCAACGAGCGCACCGGGCTGTGAATGCGCACTGGAGATACGGTGCGCATCACCGCATAACACGGTGCCTGACTGGTCGCACGCGCCCTACGGTATCAAATAAAATAAAATGTATTTATATAGCCCTTCGTACATCAGCTGATATCTCAAAGTGCTGTACAGAAACCCAGCCTAAAACCCCAAACAGCAAGCAATGCATGTGAAAGAAGCACGGTGGCTAGGAAAAACTCCCTAGGAAAAACTCCCTAGAAAGGCAAAAACCTAGGAAGAAACCTAGAGAGGAACCAGGCTATGAGGGGTGGCCAGTCCTCTTCTGGCTGTGCCGGGTGGATATTATAACAGAACATGGTCAAGATGTTAAAATGTTCATAAATGACCAGCATGGTCAAATAATAATAATCATAGTAGTTGTCGAGGGTGCAACAAGCACGTCCGGTGAACAGGTCAGGGTTCCATAGCCGCAGGCAGAACAGTTGAAACTGGAGCAGCAGCACGGCCAGGTGGACTGGGGACAGCAAGGAGTCATCATGCCAGGTAGTCCTGAGGCATGGTCCTAGGGATCAGGTCCTCCGAGAGAAAGACAGAAAGAGAGAAAGAGAGAATTAGAGAGAGCATATTTAAATACACACAGGACACCGGATAAGACAAGAGAAATACTCCAGATGTAACAGACTGACCCTAGCCCCCCGACACATAAACTACTGCAGCATAAATACTGGAGGCTGAGACAGGAGGGATCAGAAGACACTGTGGCCCCATCCGATGATACCCCCGGACAGGGCCAAACAGGCAGGATATAACACCACCCACTTTGCCAAAGCACAGCCCCCACACCACTAGAGGGATGTCTACAACCACCAACTTACCGTCCTAAGACAAGGCCGAGTATAGCCCACAAAGATCTCCGCCATGGCACAACCCAAGGGGTAAGCACGGGGAGTTGGCTCAGGTCTAAAACCTGACTCCGCCAATCTCCCCGTGTGCCCCCCCCCCAAAATTTTTTGGGGGGAGCTGCCTCTCAGGCTTTTGTCGTTCCTCTCTCGCTGTCTCCGCCTGCTTCCATGGCAGGGTCTTGTCCCCTGGCATTACCTCCTCCCAGGTCCAGGATGTCCTCCACTCCCTTTTCTCCCGGGCCCAGGATCCCTGCTCCTCCTGCGCACGCTGCTTGGTCCTTTGGTGGTGGAAGATTCTGTCATGCATGTGTGTAGGAACGGACCAAGGCGCAGCGTGAGTATCGTTCCACATCTTTTATTAGAATGTGAAACTTTGCAAGACAAACAATAAACTACAAACAAAAACACAAACCATGACGACAGAGGTGCAACATGCACTAACTCAAAAATAATCTCCCACAAACACATGTGGGAAAAACAACTACTTAAATATGATCCCCAATTAGAGACAACGATGATCAGCTGCCTCTAATTGGGAATCATACAAAAACCCCAACATAGAAAAAGGAATCTAGAACACAACATAGAACAAATAAACTAGAATAAACCCACCAGTCACGCCCTGACTTACTCTACCATAGAAAATAAGAGCACTCTATGGTCAGGACGTGACACCAGGTAGAATCAGGAATTCCCCAGGGCAGCTGTCTACGCCCATTATTATTATTTTTTTTACTTTACTAACGACACTGACTTTGAGTAATAAATAATGCAGAAATTGAGCAATTTGTGGTGACTGTCATGGTCAAAACATATTGATAGAACATTAGCTAAGATGGGGAGAGTCTGTCCATAATAAAGTGCTGCTCTGCCTTCTTAACCTCTTGCGTATATCCTACCACTGGGGGCGCCACAGCGCATTTTGGAAAAAATTTGTTCCCATTTTCAACGGCCTACTAATCAAACTCAGAAGCTAGGACATGCATATACTTATTTTATATGGATAGAAAACACCCTAAAGCTTCTAAAACTGTTTGAATGGTGTCTGTGAGTATAACAGAACTCGTATGGCAGTCAAAACCCCGAGACCGATTGAACCAGGAAGTGGGATTCTGAATTGTGGACTCGACTTCACAGCCTTCCCTGTAATTCACAACGTGAAAAAATGATAATTGAGCACTTTCCAGTGCATCCACTAGATGTCCCCAGTCTTTACAAAGTGTTTTGAGGCTTCTACAGTCGAAACTCAGTGTAGGAGACGATGTGGCAATTGGTCACAGTAGGAGGGCCATCAGCATTGTGACGTCGGCGGCAGTGTCTGCCCCCACCTTTGGAAACGTTTTGAAACACAATGAAATCGTCCCACTCGAATCTTATTGGCTCTCTTGTTGAAACAGGCCCTGAAGATTAATGTTATACAACGTTTGACATGTTTGAACGAACCTAACGGAGGGAAAATAGTCATTTTTCATTAGCCAAGTGCCGCGCACGGATCAACATTTGGTTACAGCCTTAGGACGCGCTAACAACAGCAAGCTAATGGAACATAAAGGATGGACTTTTTCAACCGAAAATACATTTGTCGTGGACCTGGGATTCCTGGAAGTGCTTTCTGATGAAGACAACTAAAGGTGAGGGATTATTGGCAATATTATACAAGATCAGATGTGATGTGCGATTGTTCCAAGATGGCGACGAGCTAGGCTTTCTAGCTCATTTTCTGAGTATCGCATCCCCTTTTATCTCAAAGTGTGATTACCCTGTAAAGTTAATTTAAAATCTGTTATGACGGGTGTTTTCAAGAGATATTCATCTATAAATCTTAGATTGACAATATAAAAAAAAAAAAATGTTTTCGAATAGTAATTTATAAAATTGTAGCACTGTTTCCCAGGACGCATTTTATGGGAAAATAGTTAGTCAACGTCAGGTGCCGATGTAAAATGCTGTTTTTATATAGAAATATGACCTTTATTGAACAAAAGATTGCATGCTGTGTGTAACATGATGTCCTAGGTGTGTCATCTGATGAAGTTTGTAAAAGGTTAGTGCTGCATTTAGCTGTTTTTTGGTTATATGTGATGCATGTGCTTGGTCGGAAAATTCATATGATGCTACTTTTACCATGTACTCCTCTAACATAATCTAATATTGTGCTTTTCCTGTAAAACCTTTTTGAAATCGGACAACGAGGGTCGATTCAAGAGAGGTGTATCTATAAAACGATATGAGACAGTCCTATATTTGAAAAAAATAAAATATTGAATTTCGTTATGCTAATGTCGCTAGGAGTTTTTCGCTGGAAAATGATCCCGCTAACGGGATGAGAGTCTCAAGAGGCAGCACTATCAACAAGGCAGGTCCTACAGGCCCTAATTTTGTCTCACCTTGACTACTGTTCAGTCGTGCGGTCAGGTGCCACAAAGAGGGACTTAGGAAAATTGCAATTGGCTCAAAACAGGGCAGCACGTCTGGCCCTTAAATGTATACAGAGAGCTAAAGTTAATAATATGCATGTCAAACTCTCCTGGCTCAAAGTGGAGAGATTGACTTCACCACTACCTGTATTTTTGAGAGGTATTGACAGGTTGAAGGCCCCGATTTTGTCTTTTTGAACTACTGGCACAGAGCTCGGACACCCATGCATACCCCACAATACATGCCATTAAAGGTCTCTTCACAGTCCCCAAGTCCAGAACAAACAATGGGAGGTGCACAGTATTACTGTCACGTCCTGACCAGTAGAGGGTGTAGTTGGGTCAGGACGTGGCAGAGGAGTCTGTGTTTGTTGTTTCATTAATTTTGGCCGTGTGACTTCCAATCAGGCACAGCTGTCGAGGGTTGTGGCTGATTGGGAGTCACACATAAGTGGCCTACTTTGCCTTTTGGGGTTGTGGGGAATTGTTGTGAGCACTGCTTTGTTTGGTTGAGCCTGCCACACCGTCACATTGTGAGTACCGTCCATTGTTTTGTTTATTGTTTTGTTTTCTCAAGTGGATACCTTACATGTTTTTTTGCAGTAATAAATATGAGTATCCACACTTCCGCTGCGCCTTGGTCCATCTCTCTCCCGCACGACTTATTGTGTGACAATTACATAGAGCCATAACTATATGGAACTCTATTCCACATCAGGTAACTCATGCAAGCAGTAAAATTAGATTGAAAAAAACCCAGATAAAAATACACCTTATGGATCAGCAGGAACTGCGATGAGACACAAACAGCAGCTAATGGGAATCCATAATAAATACAAATACAAAAGCTGCCACTATTGCTGTGGGTGCCAAAAACATAATGCATGAACCTTACTCTGACGGTAAATATGTCAGTCAAATAGAGTTTCATTCATAAATGTGGATACTTAATTTACTGTGTTGATATCTTTCTGCATACTTACAGTGCATTCGGAATGTATTCAGACTCCTTTGCTTTTTCCACATTTTGTTACGATACAGCCTTATTCATCAATCTACACACAATACTCCATAATGATGAAGTGAAAACAGTTTTTTTTAAATAAAGCAATACTTTGAGCCTTGTCAGAGCAAAAACCAAGCCATGAGGTCGAAGGAATTGTCCATAGAGCTCCGAGACAGGATTGTTTTGAGGAACATATCTGGGGAAGGCTACCAAACATTTTTTGCCGCATTGAAGGTCCCCAATGGCCTCCATCATTTTTAAATGGAAGAAGTTTGGAACCACCAAGACTCTTCCTAGAGCTGGCTGCCCGGCCAAACTGAGCAATCGGGGTAGAAGGGTCTTGGTCAGGGAGGTGACCAGGAACCCGATGGTCACTCTGACAGAGCTGTGGAGATTTAAGAACCTTCCAGAATGACAACCATCTCTGCAGCACTCCACCAATCAAGCCTTTATGGTAGAGTGACCAGACGGAAGCCACTCCTCAGTAAAAGGCACGACTGCCCGCTTGAAGTTTGCCAAAAGGCACCTAAAGCACTCTCAGATCATGAGAAACAAGATTCTCTGGTCTGATGAAACCAGGATGGAACTCCTTGGGCTGAATGCGTAGCATCATGTCTGGAGGAAACCAGGCACATCTCATCACCTGGCCACTACCATCCCTACGGTGAAGCATGGTATTGGCAGCATCATGCTGTGGGGATGTTTTTCAGGGACTTGGAGACCAGTCAGGATCAAGGGAAAGGTGAACGGAGCAAAATATAGAGAGATCCTTGATGAAAACTTGCTCCAGAGCGCTCAGGACCTCAGACTGGGGCGAAGGTTCACCTTCCAACAGGACAGTGACCTTAAGCACACAGCCAAGACAACGCAGGAGAGGCTTCTGGACAAGTTTCTGAATGTCCTTGAGTGGCCCAGCCAGATCCTGGACTTGAACCTGATCAAACATCTCTGGAGAGACCTGAAAATAGCTGTGCAGCGACGCTCCCCATCCGACCTGACAGAGCTTGAGAGGATCTGCAGAGAAGAATAGGAGAAACTCACCAAATACAGGTGTGCCAAGCTTGTAGTGTCATACCCAAGAAGACTCGAGGCTGTAATCGCTGCCAAGGTGCTATAACAAAGTACTGAGTAAAGGGTCTGAATTCTTACGGAAATGTGATATTTGAATTTCTTAAAACCTGTTTTTGCTTTGTCATTATGGGGTATTGTGTGTAGATTGATGACGGGAAAAAAACGATTTAATCAATTTTAGAATAAGGCTGTAACATAACAAAATGTGGAAAAAGTCAAGGGGGATGAATACTTTCCGAATGCACTGTATTTATTGTTAATATTCCATTACCCTAGGTCCTCCATTCCGTACGTGAAGCCCCCTGACCCTAGAAAAGCATTACTTTGTAATGAGTTACATTACAATCACTCAAGTTCGTATTTAGATTTAGAGTGACTGAGCATAAACAGGCCTAGTCTACACTCAGGTGGAACATTGCATATGCAATGCACTTGTCAACAATGGTTTTGCCAATTAATGCATATCACAGTGGTTGATAGGTCTGTACACACACACACAGAGACATTTGATTTAGGTTTGTGTATAGTCAAGGCTTTGTCATTAAAATAATATTGTGCCTCTCTTTCAGTTTTGCCAATAACACCTCTGCCAGCCACGCCACCACTGCCGATGACAGCTTCTCCCCATGCTGCCTACATTGGAGTTTGCGTTTTCGTCTTGGACCACGGTCTATGGACAGAGCCCATGAGAGCTGCCATTGATGGGCTACTGACAAAGCACTAAGAGGAGGAAGAGATCCTGGAGTGGGTGGATCTGCTCTGTGCTTAACAGCCCAAGGAAGCTCCTAGAGACAACGAACTGTGGCTGCATCTTGGTGTCTGGTCAGTGTCCCAGTCATGTCCCCTGCCACCTGCTCCAGTAAACCAACCAGTGTTGGGTCCTCCCCAGGATGCCCCTCTGACCAAGGCTGGATGTTAAAAGAGATCTTGGAGAAGAAGCAGCAAAATAAAAAAGAAGGACCTGTCTAGCGTGTGGCCAGCCAAAATCCCATTACCTCGGTGATGGCTGCTCCATTCATTTATTTTATCAGACCGGAGAGGTGAATTACTTCTACTGCTTTAAAAAAGTCTTCCAGACTTGTATAGCAGAAGGATACCATTTTAGGATTTTGCTGCCACTGCCTTCTTTCAACGGGAGCTGGAGGCCTTAAAGTAGAGGGGGCAGTGAGGAAGGAGAGAACTGAGGAAAGAGAAAATCCTCAGAGCAGCATTCCTTCGGCCGTCTGTGCAGGTTCTGCCACCAGATGCTGAAACAAGGCCCCAACAGCCCTCACACACATACCGGCTTTCCTGGAGTGGCAGGAAAATATCTACTGCCTAGCCAAAGGATTTTGGAGGGAGCTCCAACAGTCTGCCTCTTATGAGACTGAAAAGCAGAGATAGATTATGGAGAAGGGGAAGTGACTCTGTATTCCCACAAACAACCACACAACCAGGTACTGTCCAAAACATTAAGAACACCTTTCTAATATTGAGTATATTATTGTTAATTTTTATTTTGTGTAAATGTTGCACAAAGACCAACGTTTTATTTTAATCACTGAGAATAAAGCAATTGCTATAGTTAAAACCTCTCTAGGGTAGGTGGGACAAAATCGTCCCGCACTATTCAACAGCCAGTGACACATCAGAGCGCCAAATTTAAAACCACAAAATGTCATAATTCAAAGTTCTCAAACATAGGACTATTTTACACCATTTGAAAGATAAGACTCTCATTAATCTAACCACATTGTCCGATTTCAAAAAGGCTTTACAGCGAAAGCAAAACATTAGATTATGTTAGGAGAGTACATAGCCAGAAATAACCACACAGCCATTTTTCAAGCAGGCATATATGTCACAAAAACCAAACCACAGCTAAATGCAGCACTAACCTTTGATGATCTTCATCAGATGACACTCCTAGGACATTATGTTATACAATACATGCATGTTTTGTTCAATCAAGTTCATATTTATATCAAAAACCAGCTTTTTACATTAGCATGTGATGTTCAGAACTAGCAACTAGCATACACACCACAAACTTCTGGTGAATTTACTTAATTACTCAGCATAAAATGTTCACAAAATACATAACAATTATTTTAAGAATTATAGATACAGAACTCCTTTATGCAATCGCGGTGTCAGATTTTAAAATAGCTTTTCAGCGAAAGCACATTTTGCAATATTCTGAGTAGATAGCCCGGCCATCACGGCTAGCTAATTTGACACCCACCAAGTTTGGCGCTCACCAAACTCAGATTTACTATAAGACAAATTGGATTACCTTTGCTGTTTTTCATCAGAATGCACTCCCAGGACTTCTACTTCAACAACAAATGTTGTTTTGGTTCGAAATAATCCATAGTTATATTGAAATAGCTCCGTTTTGTTCGTGCATTCAGGTCACAATCCGAAGGGTGACGCGCGACTGCCTTTCGTGACAAAAAAAATCTAAATATTCCATTACCGTACTTTGAAGCATGTCAAACGCTGTTAAAATTCAATTTTTATGCAATTTTTCTCGTAAAATAGCGATAATATTCCAACCGGGCGACGTTGTATTCGTTCAAAGACTGAAAGAACAAAATGGAGAATTCACATGAACGCGCATCTCCAGTGTCACTGTCCCCAGGCAGGCCAGTAACAAACTCTGCTGCTGTACTTTGCCCAGAGACTGCAGACATCTCATTACACTTTCTGGCGCCTTCTGAGAGCCAATGGAAGCCTTAGAAAATGTCACGTTACAGCACAGATGCTGTATTTTCGATAGAGAGGCTACAGAAGGAAAATAAATTGTCAGACAGGGCACTTCCTGTATGGAATCTTCTCAGGTTTTGGCCTGCCATATGAGTTCTGTTATACTCACAGACACCATTCAAACAGTTTTAGAAACTTTAGATTGTTTTCTATCCAAATATACTATTCTAGTTTCTGGGCAGGAATAGTAACCAGATTAAATCGGGTATGTTTTTTTTTATCCGGCCGTGCAAATACTGCCCCCTAGCCCCAATAGGTTAATGTGTGAATATGTTTGTTCTACAAAGGATATCATACACTATCATAAATATGTGTCACGCCCTGACCGTAGATATCCTTATTATTCTCTATGTTTGGTTAGGTCAGGGTGTGACTCGGGTGGGGAAGTCTATGTTTTTTGTTTCTTTGTTTTTCGGCCAGTGTGGTTCCCAATCAGAGGCAGCTGTCTATCGTTGTCTCTGATTGGGAATCATACTTAGGCAGCCGGTTTTCCACCTGTGTTTGTGGGAGGTTGTTTTCTGTTTAGCATCTGAGCCTGACGGAACTGTGCACTTTTGTTTTTGCTTTTGGTTATTCTTGTTTAAGTTTTTCTGAAATAAATGATCATGAACACTTACCATGCTGCGCATTGGTCCACTTCTCCCCCTAACGACGAGCGTTACAATATGCCTTTGATTTCATTAATGTAAACCTCAGAGTAAAGCAATCTTCTCTGAGTTTTTTTTATGTCTTTATAAATAATATTGGCCTATATGCATTACGATTGTGCTCTAACACTATCAGAAATATGTGTTTGATTTGAGTAAAGTAAACCTAAATTATTTGAGAGATAAACATGGTAATGCTTTCACTGATTGTACATAAAGGAAGATAGTTCCTACATGATGGAGTGCTTTGTTATCCAACTGTCCTTTATGTCATCCTGTGAACCCTATCCATTGCTGCTCGCAGCTATATTTAACTTTGGGATCCAATTTTATAATCCAAACACAGTTTTTACGATCTATCTTTTTATGGAACCTTGTGTTAAAATATTGCTGCCTCAACCACATAATCATTGCCATTAAATCTTAAAGAGCTTTCACAATGAACAGAACATCTTCATTTTGATCTAAACTACAAAGTCTTTATCATTAAATTAAATATTGTGGCAGCGTTGCTGGCAATTCAGTTCTAAGTTTCTCATTTACAACACACAAGTTGAGTTCTAAAGATATTGAAGGACACATGAAAGTGCTGCAGACGTGTTGTGGATGAGGGAAACATCTAAAAGGTTGGTGCTGCACAGATGGACTGAACATGAGTCACTCTTGCTGACTGAAGCAATGATTTGGTGCCCCATTAAATGTTAACTGTGAAAATTAGTCTTCAAATGCTGCTATTACTATTTTTGGAGCTGTGGTTGCTTAGAGCCATCCATACTTGAGGTCTCTATTATTTCATAGCCAGCAATGTTCTTGAGAAGATGCTTGAGTTCTGAATTCCACTTTTTCCGTATTCATTCTAAGAGTGAGAGAGACTTAAAGTGACATTTCACTGCTGCTCTATTTCACTACATAGGTCCATTCATATGTTATTAACATATCATATGTGTCATAAAACAATTGCATTTCTTCATTTCACGCAAATATGAGCGTTTCTGCATCTCACCGGTAGAAACGGGCCAGCTACATTTCCTGTTATAAGCTAACCACAATATCCAGAATTCATAGTGATTTCAGGACATAGTACTGCCCCGTGGAGGTCTATCCAATTGATGTGAGAAATGTCCAAAAGTCTGTGTTTGTAGCCTGCACTTTCAGCCAGAGTATTTTGAAATGGAACTGAAGTCTCATCACATGGGGTTGCCATGTGAAAAAAAAGTGATGCTATTCCATAGATTTTTCCCTTCACTTCAAAGAGGAAGGCCTCCGATCAGCCAACATCAACTCAGCAGAAAGGAAGGCTAAGCTGAAGTACCGTAGCTAACGTTACCTAGCTAACTAGCTAGTGAACTACATTTGTTTATCTAAACCAAAATCTAGCTAGCTAGCTTTCATAATACGCTGGCTGTATATTCCAAAGCATATCAATGTAATTAGCCAGCTGCTATCTGGCAATGTGATTTGTAACTTTGCAAGCTAACGTTAGCCTCATTAGGTTACGGTAGCTAGCTAGCTAACTAACTAACTAACTACCACAGAGGCTAACGTAGCAAAGGTTATGTGTTCCATTTAGAGTCTGATCCTATCAACAACTACAGAGGCATCAACATCAAGCTCAGCACCAGGAACTAGTGTGTCACCTTCTAAAATCTTACTTACATCGACTAAATCTTTCCATGACCCCATGATGAGCAAATAAATATATTGGAGCTAGGCATAAACATGGTCTGTGTCTTGTTGTCATAGTTGGTGTGTTTAAAAGTAGGCTACAACTTCTACTGTAGTTTTCTCTATATTATGGAGTCTTAGTTGATTGTTCATGCAAGGCTTGAAGTCTAAATTGGAGAAAGGGAGGTAAGGAGGTGTGGGTGACTGACTGATTTATGTTGGGGGTGGGTAATGTGTGTGAAGGTTAGTTTGCATAATCTATTGACATGAGGGGGTAGTTTGATATACTACCTTGTTTCAGTGTATATTGATGGGGACAAAGTAGTAAAATGTTGGCTAATCACAGACTACTGTGTGTCCTGCAGACAAATCCTGCTGCTGCTGATGACAATGACCTTGACACCAGCTTTAGTAGTACAGAGCCTGTAGACCCATTGGATGAAAGCTTTCAGCCTGGAATAAACTCAAGCTCAACATCATCTGACTTTGAAACAAGCCTGGACAGCCAAAGGTATTTATGAAAGCACAATACCCAATTGAGAAAACAAAATCACCAATACACTAAACTGTCTACAAGACAAGTGCTCCTCAAACCTTAGATAGTATACTCTTCAAGCATATTCACTCTATTGTTGGCAGTGCTTGTCTACTCAACAGCACAATTGTACATGCTCATACACAACAATACATGTCTAGATGGTCTACAAGTCAAGTCCCCCTCAAACTTTTCACATATTTGCTAACAGCCCATCTCAATGCCCAATTACTGACTGAGTGTAACAAAACACATACCAGTCTACTGTATCCTTTTCTGTTAACAGATTAACGTGATTTATTGTATGGTTACGCATCCTCATGATCAGTCTTCATGTCTTTACAGGAGACTTGCAGTACATACACATCTCTTGCAAGAGGTCAAAGCAGTGGGTGGTGAATAACATCGCCACAGTGCCATTACCCAACACAAGAAAAGGTTTACCAGCTGAAGAATGTTCTGGAACCTGCCCTGAACATTCAAACAACACAACATCCAAATTCAGTTAGACTACTGTTGTAGTATAATATAAAAGACATAGTATGCTCACAACTGCATTGTGGTATAGATATTGCTAGCTATTGTACATATGTATATAATGGTGCTTTATACACTGCTCAACAAAAATAAAGGGAACACTTAAACAACACAATGTAACTCCAAGTCAATCACACTTCTGTGAAATCAAACTGTCCACTTAGGAAGCAACACTGATTGACAATAAATGTCATATGCTGTTGTGCAAATGGAATAGACAACAGGTGGAAATTATAGGCAATTAGCAAGACACCCCCAATAAAAGGAGTGGGTCTGCAGGTGGGGACCACAGACCACTTCTCAGTTCCTATGCTTCCTGGCTAATGTTTTGGTCACTTTTGAATGCTGGCGGTGCTTTCACTCTAGTGGTAGCATGAGACGGAGTCTACAACCCACACAAGTGGCTCAGGTAGTGCAGCTCATCCAGGATGGCACATCAATGCGAGCTGTGGCAAGAAGGTTTGCTGTGTCTGTCAGCGTAGTGTCCAGAGCATGGAGGCGCTACCAGGAGACAGGCCAGTACATCAGGAGACATGGAGGAGGCCGTAGGAGGGCAACAACACAGCAGCAGGACCGCTACCTCCGCCTTTGTGCAAGGAGGAGCAGGAGAAGCACTGCCAGAGCTCTGCAAAATGACCTCCAGCAGGCCACAAATGTGCATGTGTCTGCTCAAACGGTCAGAAACTGACTCCATGAGGGTGGTATGAGGGCCCGACGTCCACAGGTGGGGGAATGTGCTTACAGCCCAACACCGTGCAGGACGTTTGGCATTTGCCAGAGAACACCAAGATTGGCAAATTCGCCACTGGCGCCCTGTGCTCTTCACAGATGAAAGCAGGTTCACACTGAGCACGTGACAGACGTGACAGAGTCTGGAGACGCCGTGGAGAACGTTCTGCTGCCTGCAACGTCCTCCAGTATGACCGGTTTGGCGGTGGGTCAGTCATGGTGTGGGGTGGCATTTCTTTGGGGGGCCGCACAGCCCTCCATGTGCTCGCCTGACTGCCATTAGGTACCGAGATGAGATCCTCAGACCCCTTGTGAGACCATATGCCTTCGTCCGTGAGGCCGATACGTAAGCTTATTAATATCAGTGATACTATCAAGAGCAGTGTGCGGTTTCCTTTTTCCTTCATCCTGTTTCAACTGTTGCCATGCACCTGCAATAAGATTGCTCAGATGTGCGAGTGCCTTCTGAATTTTGTGTAGATTATTGAAAAAAAATTACAATTAAATCAATTTTAATCCCACTTAGTAACAAAACAAAATGTGGAAAAAGTCAAGGGGTGTGAATACTTTCTGAAGGCACTGTAAGTAGATATGCCTTGTATTCAAGACATTTGCTCTGGAGACCGAGGTGAGTTTACACAGCAGTCTGCAGTTATGGCAATGTATTGCATATATATACAGTAGAAGGAAAATATATATATATTTACCTTTATTTAATTAGGCAAGTCAGTGAAGAACAAATTATTTTTTCAATGACGGCCTAGGAACAGTGGGTTAACTGACTTGTTCAGGGGCAGAATGACAGAGTTTTACCTTGTCAGCTCGGGGATTCGATCTTGCAACCTTTCGGTTACTAGTCCAACACTCTAACCACTAGGCTACTTGCCGCCCCAATTACTAACGCTTATAATAGATATTACAGTGCTACAAGGGAATACTTGCATATGGTGTGTTTGGGTGGTGCAGTGAGGTGTTCAGAGCCACTGTGATACAAAGAGAATTGGGTAACACTGCCTTTTTAAGGGGTCATGTACACATGTACACATGTAATTACACTGTAACAAGTATTGTAGTTAACTGTAACAACTCATAGTTACAGTGTAATAACGACATGAAGCTAGTAGTAATTGTGGTCTGTAATTATAGGAGTGTAACAAAGAATGCTTGTTACCATACTTGTTACAAATGGGCAGGTTAAATTCACCAACTTATTGTTTGCTTCTTCTCAGCTGCGTCCAATTCATTAACAACTTTGACAAGGGTTGTGATCCCTTGTGTATGTGATGGGTGTCTGCTCAATAGGCTCTAATTACTTACCCATGAATGTATACTGTTCAAAATATATCACCAGTCAATGTTGTTGCTATCACTTGCCCCCAAAATAAAGTGTACAATCTGGGTTAACTTTGGTTGAGTTTACGAAAACAGATCAGTAGGTCAGCCTCACTGACAGTGATCTAATACGAGATGAGGAATAAGACACTATTTCAATGCATAGTACATGTAATGTTTGCCCAAGTACAATGTAATCACTAGTTGTTACACAGGATTTAGCTAGTTAAAATGAAGTGTACCTTGAGGAGTACTTACTTGTAATTAATGTATACGCATCCAGTACATTACTCATCCTAACATCCTGGCCCTCATTGTAAAGCTTCTGGAAGTTTTACTTAATTTCTGTACCTTTTTATGAAAGACAGAAGCTCCAGATAGCCCAGAATAAGCTGGTAGTATTGAAGGTGAATCCACGTACTCACATAGGCAGGAGCTGCTTCAGGAACTCAACTGGCAGCCTGTTCAGGCTAGGATGTCCCAGATTAGACTGGGTTTGATTTACAGGAGTATTTATGGTTCTGCAACCAGATTCCCAGTGTTAGGGATGCACACAATCACAGCACCAGATCAAGTGTTTATAATGTGTACTTATACATGTTCAGGAGTAATGCTGGGAAAGGTACTTTCTTGTATACTGGAGCCTCAGAATGGAATGATCTGACTCTGCCCATAAAAACGACGTACTCTCTGGGCAACTTTAAAAACACATTTAAAAACATTTTAATGTCTTCTGTGCCTATATGAATGACCCCTATGATGTAACTGCAATGATGAGATAGATGTTCTTCTTTATTTTATTATCTCGTTGAAATACTGTGTTCAACCGTGTTCGATCTTGCCTAGCCATCTTGTTTCAAGAGGACCACAATGGAAATAAGTCCCAGACTTTATTGTGTGTTATCCTCGATGATTTTACTCATGTGCGGGTATGGCTTTTTCATGTTTTATGTGTGCTTGTTTTTTTAAATGGTCAAATTAATAAACTAAACTAAAACAAAAGATACAGCAACAACCATAACGAAGTCATGTTAGGGACATCTTTATTACATGATAACATTGCCAAATTCTTCCTTTACATTAGTGCCAAAACATTTTGATAGTTTGCTTATTAAACATGGTTATCTGAGGTAACAACATATATTTTTCACACATCTACTATGGCACAAATCTCTCTGCAAACAGCCATAAAAGCATCAACTAAAAGAGAAAAACAAATCACGTGGTGCAGAAGTTCTTCCTTAAGAATCTGAGATAGCATTTCACAAAACAAATAAAACATTGGGGTAAACACACACTCTAAGATCAATGTCTATTTGCTGACACAAAAAAAGCAGATTTCAGAAAAAAATGTAGGTGGATGATGGCCATGCTTAGGGTAACAAACTATAAAGGAAAAGAAATGGCTTCAGTTGGCAGATTTGTAGTTATTTAATACAATTTATATTTTAGGAAAGGGGCATTTTGTCCAGCTACCAGAGTAAGTCCTCCCTCCCCCCGGAGGAAACTTACCCCAACAGAATTATGCCATATGTTTTCACAGCAGTGTCCCTATTTTTACCTCACCTGCACATACTGTAAACTCTCTTTTGTATTTTACCTTTTCCTTACACTCCACTATGTACAGTAAACTAAACAGAAGGCAATATTTTAAATCCCAGGAGGGTCAGAAGAAAGTATGAGGTGAAATAAATGCATGTAAATAAAACATTTGATTATATCTACCGCCTTCCTTTATTGAATGTGCTTTGGATTCACATGGGATGGACACTTCACACATGTAGTGGGTATACTTTCCAAGCTACAGTATTTCCTTTATAACATTTTTAATGATATCACAAAACAACAAACGTAATGACATTAGTGTTCTTTAGATCGCCTCTGACCATTCTCCACATTCGACATTCAAAATATTGTTCCAGTATTCGCTTTTGAACGTGCTAGAGTTTCAGCGGCAAAAAGATCTGTTGAGACAAAGCACATTCCTTGGGTGAATTTGGAGAGGGAGACCTGAATCTTCTCTGTTTGATTTACAACAGAGCGTGAGTTGTTAACCCCCACGGGTTCCCTCCCACCCCCCTCTGCGGGTGAAAGGGGGTCTGGTTGAAGTCATTCATTGCAAACCTGATCTGATTTATTTGGATCCTCACAGGACAGTCATAACAATTTCCTGGTTGCTAAAATTCTAATAGTTCACCTACTTTCAGTTTATGTGACAAAACAAGCAATGTGTAGAGAATCATTGTACCATCTAAACCATTGTGAAATATATTTTCAATAGATGGGTTAGCTGACGAAAATGATGCACACGCTTCAATGGGGCTGTGATTCTGGATGTCCAGATAGCTACCAACAATGACAAGAAACTGCCATGTGGGGAATCGTAAGTGACTCGTTTCAGCTAGTTCATTTTGTTATTGATACCATGTCTTGTTTTGAGGAGTTGACTGATTTCATGTTAATGCTAATATGACAAAAATTTGCTAGGTTGCTAACCAACAACTGTGACAATGTTTTTGAGAGACAACAAGTGCTCATTTATTTATGTTTTCAATTAACACTGGAGACGAAATATAGTTTACATGTTGTCAACTATCTAAGCCAACCTTGTCTGTTTTGCCCCATAGTTGTGCACGCTGTAACAGTTTTGACTTGAGGTTGTTGTTTGTTAGCTTGTGCCTACCAGAGAAAATATAGATTTCTCCTTTTTGTTTGTGAGGGAATGAGTCTGGTCTGTCAAGTCTACACCAATACGAAGGACTCATGTAAAAGTCAGTATGGAAATACACTTTTCATAAACCCTTACAAATATTGGAAATAACTTCAAAACAACTGTTATTTTATTGTCACAATAATCACACAATATCAATATTGTCAGATTGAAATTAACTCCTGTTCCACACACAATAAAGATGATCAGAAATCTCAGTCGTCTTCAACTACAAATGAACAAATAAACCAACACGGTATAAATCACACCAAAACAAATTAAATTCCATATGCAAAAAAGTTGTAATCAGTCAGACAATCCAATCTGCCAGCGTGAAAGGCCACGGAGAACAGCAAAGACTAACATAGATCAGTAGTCCGACAATCAGAGGCACAGCGAGGGATTTTGGGCCCCATGAAAAGATATCACATTGGGCCCCACTACAACAGGCCACACCAACCCTGCACAATTGCTGTAACCACACATCTTCAGAACCCAATCGACCCATTCAAAGCTTTAAATAACTACCTTTGCAGACTTGCAACTCTCTTGTAGTCCAATATTTACTGTACGATATTTACTGATAGTGAGCTGTGAAAATATAACACTGTGCAGACATGCATGCAACATTCTGCATACAGCAGAATTCACTATTTGATGCAAGACTGATACCCTCTATAAGATTTTACAGTCTAAATGTAATTTTAATGGTACAATTCTTGAATGGAAAATGATCTTAACATTAATGAATAACTTAAAATAAATATAACTTAAATATACATTAACCTCTTCAATTAAAATAAATTAACATTACCATCTATAGAATATAACAAACAAAATAATAAATAGAAGCAGATTTTTTTAACTAAGTATACATACCAACTAGAAAATAAGCAGCTGGAAAAGTGGAAATGGAAAACAAAATGGAAATGAAAAGGCCTGATGGTGGCGCTAGAGGAAAGGTCAAGTGGTCACCAAATCAATAGGTTTCTTCCACTTGGGGTCTTGATTGCGCACAACATTTTTATGGCAATCCAGCCATTACTTTGAGATATATCTTGTTCTCATTCTGTTCTCAGCCTGTGGTTATCATGTGTGTAGTGATCCAATATCCATAGCCATGCCATTTAACAGTTATCACTGGCCCGTGCACAGCCTTACTCACCAAGAGCCCAGCGCCGAGCCTTCTTGTTAGCAAAGTCACTGATCAAGTCTTTGAAGTCCAGCTTTCTAGCTACCTGACTTTCAATGGACAGCATGGCAAGACTGCAAAGCCTGTCCTGGAACATAGTGGACCTCAAATAGTTTTTTAAATCAGTTTTAGCTTACTGAAAGCTCTCTCGCCACCAGCAACAGTCACAGGCAGTGTGCAAAATATACGTAAAGCAATGCACACTTCTCCAAAAATGCTTTGCATCTGCATCTTACAAATTGCATTCAGGAGACCAAGAGGGGACAAGTTAGGGGGGAAAGTGGCAGCATATACAGTGTTCAGGTGTTTTACTTTATTTTGAAACTCAGGTGTAAGATCTCTGGAATACTTCATGATCAGTGGTTGGGACACAGAAGGGACTTTATCCTCACTAATCTGCCCAACTTTCAGAACAGCAGAACATTATTCTACAATTTTTGCAGTGGTGTGGAACCCAGTGTCCAAGTCACTTATGATGTTGTCCATAGCAGTAAAAAAACACTGTGTTCTGAAACATCGTTGCTGCACTGTCCTGAGCTGTCTCCTCTTGAGAGGTCTCATCATGGAATCTCTTCCTTTTCCTCATGGCAGCTGTGTTCCTTGCTAAATTGAGATGCAACATCCATTTGCGTAGCAATCAGTGTTGCCTCAGACAGGAGAGACTCCCATCCATCTCTAAGAGCCGGCATCTCTTCCTTTAAGGCTCTGATATTGGTTGCCTTTGTGTCAAGTGAGATTTTTCCTGACTGGAGAATCACATTCCAGATCTCAATGCATTGCAGTACCAGCAATTATGCCAACTGACATGTCATTCAACACAATGCTGCTCACCTCCTTCTACAGTTGGGAGTAGGGCTGGTTCAGGGGTATGGAGATGGATACACAGGGCTGCTGACCCTGACACTGCATCTGTTGGGCCTGGCAGCAGGCAGGGGCAGCAACAACTAATTTAGTATGAATAGCTTGCTAAAAGTTTGCCTGCATTTATTAAATGTTGGATAAAAGAGGAGCGAAATGTAAACACTCAGAATGTTCTGTGAAGATATTAAGTAACTAATGTTAGGAGAGCAAAAGTAGCCTATTTCACTATGGATTAAGCTAACAGGTTAATTTCCACCACTCAAGGACTACACCCACCTTCCTTTGTGAAAAATTGGGTGACATACAGTCGCCCTTTCTTTTCTCTCTCCTGTCCTTCTTTTCTTTCTTTTAGTTTTTGGAAGCCAGATTTTTCTTTAGGAAGCTGCGACATGATGCTCCGGCACTTCTCACTCGCAATTCACTGCTAGGGGGGGTTGGGCAATACAGAGGCTCTCTGGATGTTTACTTTTTGTCCTAAACAGGAAAAGATAAAGAACCGTTAGATGTATTAGTACATTGTAAATAAATTATTATAATAATGATGATAGGTTAATGATTTAATATTGAAAAAAATGTACCTAATGTTCTAATAATTTCTTATTAGGCCGTTAGAATAGTCCTAACTTTCCCCCCCATATGGCGCCCCTGCCAACAATATACATAAGTAGATCCGATACTGGTTGATCCTGCGACACGGCTACAGTACACACTTTTAAATACACCAAAACAAACTGGGTATCAATGAGCTTTCAAGCTGAGGGTTGAACAATTACTCTCTCGCGACACTGTCACAACCCACTTTTGCACAGCTGATGCTGGCTATTTAATAGGGAATTAAAGGGGAAGCGCCCCATCGGCAGGAGAAACACTGAGACGGTTCAGACAAATTCAATGCTGTTTCAACGTGTAGGTTTTGTTGCGAAACAACCAACCCGCCTATAACAAAAGATAATTTAGCTTACCAGTCTCAACGTCACTGTTGACGTTGAGACTGGTGTTTTGCAGGTACTATTTAATGAAGCTGCAGTTGAGTACTTGTGAGGTGTTTGCGGAACGCATAGGGTGTTTGCGTTTCACCCCAACGACCAGGGTTCCCGTTCCTGTCTCTCCGTTCACTACAGTATTGTAACTCTGCACTATTACATAATGATAGATAAGTGCTATTTGCGTAGGAAAATATTATGCTCCATATTTTCAGCTGTTTGAAGCTGGTGTACAAAAAAACTAAAGTAAAAGAGGCAAAAACCTAATTTAAGAACGGGAAGCATAGAACTAGTGCAAATAGAACAGATCTACAGCTTCTTTGACTTGCATTCAACGAGAATGACAGATCTATAATCAAATCCTATTGGTCACATACACATATTTAGCAGATGTTATTGCGAGTGTAGCGAAATGCTTGTGTTTCTAGCACCAACAGTACAGTAATATCTAACAATTCACAACAATACACACAATACACACAAACCTAAAAGTAAAATAATGGAATTAAGGAATATATAAATATTAGGATGAGCAATGTCAGAGTAGCATAGACTAAAATACAGTAGAATAGAATACAGTATATACAATACCGTTCAAAAGTTTGGGGTCACTTAGAAATGTCCTTGTTTTTGAAAGAAAAGCCCATTTTTGTCCATTAAAATAACATCAAATTGATCAGAAATACAGTGTAGACATTGTTAATGTTGTAAATTAATATTGTAGCTGGAAACGGCTGATTTCTTTAAGGAATGTCTACATAGGCGTACAGAGGCCCATTATCAGCAACCATCACTCCTGTGTTCCAATGGCACATTGTGTTAGCTAATCCAAGTTTATTATTTTAAAAGGCTAATTGATCATTAGAAAACCCTTTTGCAATTATGTTAGCACAGCTGAAAACTGTTGTTCTGATTTAAGAAGCAATACAACTGGCCTTCCTTAGACTAGTTGAGTATCTGGAGCATCAGCATTTATGTGTTCAATTACAGGTTCAAAATGGCCAGAAACAAAGAAATGTCTTCTGAAATTCGTCAGTATATTCTTGTTCTAAGAAATGAAAGCTATTCCATGAGAGAAATTGCCAAGAAACTGAAAATCTCATGCAACGCTGTGTACTACTCCCTTCACAGAACAGCGCAAACTGGCTCTATCCAGAATAGAAAGAGGAGTGAGAGGCCCCAGTGCACAACTGAGCAAGAGGACAAGTACATTAGTGTCTAGTTTGAGAAACAGACACCTCACAAGTCCTCAACTGGCAGCTTCATTAAATTGTACCCGCAAAACACTAGTCTCAATGTCAACATTGAAGAGGCGACTTCGGGATGCTGGCCTTCTAGACAGTGTTCCTCTGTCCAGTGTCTGTGTTCTTTTGCCCATCTTAATCTTTTCTTTTTATTGGCCAGTCTGACATATGGCTTTTTCTTTGCGACTCTGCCTAGAAGACCAGCATCCCGGAGTCGTCTCTTCACTGTTGACGTTGAGACTGGTGTTTTGCAGGTACTATTTAATGAAGCTGCAGTTGAGTACTTCTGAGGTGTTTGCGCAACGCATAGGGTGTTTGCGTTTCACCCCAACGACCAGGGTTCCCGTTCCTGTCTCTCCGTTCACTACAGTATTGTAACTCTGCACTATTACATAATGATAGATAAGTGCTATTTGCGTAGGAAAATATAATGCACCATTGTTTATACTTTTGTTGCTGACCCGGTTTATGAGGGCCTGCAGAAGTTAATGTATGTGACTATAATAACATTATACTACTGTAATTACTTCATATAGGATGTGTAACCATCCCTGGAAAACAAAATGCTCAATACGGAAAGGATCAATGTTAAGTCAGTTCGCATAATGGACTAAATGAACGGATGGGATTCATCTTCCGGTAAGTCAGCCCATTTTAGATAATGACAACCCACTAAATTCATGTAAATTGCACACCCTGACCCTATTCAATATATTGATAATTGTGCAATTACTATAGCTACCCACTGTTCATCATTCAGTGTGCAAAATAGAGGGACTATGCACCCGATTGCATTATATAGTATCCCGAATGAGTGACTGGCAAAGTGCCAATCTATACGCCTCCATACCCCCACTGTCCTCTTTTATGCTTACTCACTAGGCCTGTTGAGTGATGCACACTTATTTTTAACCTGACCAATTAACAACTGGGAAGTCTCTAAGCACGTTGTAGACGCATGAGCACGAACTGTATTACATGAGAGGGGTATTCTGCAATTTTGTGTGCCAACATTAGCATGTTAGTGTTGCAGCTGTGCTGGAACTACGTTTGTTTTGTTAGGCATGTCAATGATCTTTGAGACATTTTAAAACTAAGGCATAGGGCCTTCACTAAGCTACAGTATATGAAGTCATCTCAAGCAGTAAACCTGAATGCATGCATATTTCTGTCTAAAGTTCTACAGAAACATTCCTATTGGTTTACATTTCATTACCAGCTTCTCCCAAGGCCTATGACTCAAATTGACATGAAGCAGGATGGATTGGCTGGTAGTTCACAAATCAAGAAGCTCAGAAAGGTAAGAAATAAATGAGCCTAGATCCAGATCACTTTTTAAGCTTATGACCCGAGTCATTCCAAATATTAGCAAAAACACCGGTCTCCGGTTCAAAGAAGTGTAATTATGCGTGCACGCATTTTGCCGTTCTCTTCCGGTGGAAATGTACAGTATCTCCATGACCTTGCACTAAATTATTGATCCCTCCGTTGTCAAAACGCAAGTCTGTATGTGTAATCAGTAAGAACAAACAATCAGTTAACCCTTGTGCACATTCAGTTAACACAAGCTCACACCTGTTAGTCTGGCTTATACCAAACTCAAAGTCCACCTGACTCAGAGTCTGGAGAGACTGTTTGATGTTGTCAGAACGATGCGGCGATAATGAAGGGAGTTGTGCTTTTACTGCTTTGTTCTCCTCTGTGTATTTCTCAATCAAACACCCACATGTACAGCCACACACAGTCCCGAGCGCTGCCCCCTTCCATTACAACTGTTGGATTTGCACCAACAAAGACTCCTGTCCAGACCAGTGGGTCATAGCACTCCCTCACTGTATACCACATAGGTTGCGTCATCCGGGCTACACACCTGTATACATATTATGGTAGGCTGCTGAGGGGAGGACGGCTCACAATAATGGCTGGAATGGAGTCAATGGAATGGTATCAACCACATGGAAACCACATCTTTGATGTTTGATACCATTCCATTGACTCCATTCCAGCCATTATTATGAGCTGTCTCCTCCTCAGCAGCCTCCACTGGATGATAGTGTTTGTGTGTGTTCACTTAAACAATGACATACACGTATAACTCAAACGTTCATGTGTTTTAAAGGTGTGTATGTGTACAAAGGCTTTGAGAAGATTGAAGAAATGGAACGCTTTCAAATTTGGCGGACATCACAGAAATCGATTAAATTCGATTGATTTCTGCGACATTTGTGGTTATCGTTGAGTCCAAATTCAGCCATAAAAGAAAGGTACTTTATTCAACAGGATGATGTTGATATTGCAGTCTTCTTGATGTGTTAATCTTTCTTTTCCATGTAAATACATGTCTTTTTTTAACAATGGAGTAGATACAAGAATAGACACTAATACAGTACTGTATATGTGGTTTACCAAACTGTAAAGTACTTGAACACCTCACAGATCTGTCTGCTTTGTATTGCGTTTTGTGTCATGTCTTTTATTAAATTTTTATTTCACAGTACAACTGGGTCTTTGGGATGTTGGAGGTCAACAGAGGTAATAGATGACCCGACCTGAAAAGTACTGATCCCGATCATTAGAAAACAACATCAAAAGAGGATCAACCATCTACAGTGACTCGTGGAGAGCATATGTGCAGGCGCTGAATCCACTAGGTTATCAGCATCACACTGTGAACCACAGGCAGAACTTTGTTGATCCACATTCGAGCAGCCACACACAGCACATTGAATGCTCTTTGCAGATGATCAAAAAACAGGTCTGGAGACTAAAAGGGAATCAATCAGAGAAAATGTTGAAGAACCATTTGAAATGTATTGAATGGACTTACTGGTTGGGCAAAAAACACAGGGGAGGCATCTTCGGACAACTGATCAACAACATAAAGAAGAGATATAAAGTGTGACTGAATTTTTTGGAGGGAGAAAAGCACATATTGGACCCATCTTCAAATACCGTTGGAGGTGTGGAGAAGTAGATCTGGGGATCATTTCACTTTTGTTATGTTATTGATCTGTCATTGGATTTTGTGATCACAGTATTTTCATTTGCCATAGAAAATAAAAAAAGCGACAAAAAATATTGTTAACTTTACAAATTACAACATTAAGAAAGAGAAACTTCTGGAGTATCGCAAGATATGGTTTGGGTCCCTCAGTCCGGAGCTATTAAATTAAAATAAAAGAAGAAGGCAAGGGGAAAGCTTTGGTCTTTAACGCCAAAGATTTGGTAGATTAACCATGTTCTGTTAATTAGGCCAACATGGTGTTTTGAAATTTTCCAGTTTGAATGTTTTTTAGATCTCCTACATCATGCAGCCTAATATATTGAAAAACCCTCTGAAAAATCTGTTTTAATTCTTAAAGAAGAACACCTATGTGATGTGTTGTTCTTTTTCAGTTTATACTTTTATGGCAGTTTGCTGTGAGACTTGTGCCTTAGTAGATCATTGAAAAATATTTGCTTCCGTTGTTTTATTTTTTTGTGAAATGCTACCTCAGATAACCATTCTTAAAGAAGAATGTCTGCACCACATGTTTTGTGGTTCTTTTTCAGCTGATACATTTATGGCATTTTGCAGAGACTTGTGCCTTTGTAGATTAGTAAAAAAATATATTTTTCCAAAAGTGTTAAATTGTGAAATGATACCTCGGATAACAATGTTTAAGTAAACTATTCAAATGTTTTTACATTTCAAATGTCCTCTCAGGAAAACTATGGCAATGTTATCATGTAATAAAGCTGTTCCTAAGAGATTATCTTCCTCTTCCTGACTTTTTTATGGTTGTTGCTATATCTGTCTTTTACAATAGCGTACAGAAATTAAGTGAAACTTCCAGAAGCTTTAAAATGAGGGCCAGGATGTCAGGATGGGTAATGTACAGTATAAATACACACTAATTACAAGTAAGTACTCGTCAAGATATACTTAATTTTAACTAGCTAAATCCTGTGTAACACCTAGTAATTACATTGTACTTATGCAGATATTACATGTACTCTGTGGTGTACAAATTTGTTTAGTCTCCCACTTATATAGTGCTTCTAGAAGCTTTAATTCTGAGTTCCAGGTTGTTAGGATGGGTAATGTACTGTATAAATACACATTAATTACAGGTAACTACCCCTCATGAGACACTTCATTTTTAACAAGCTAAATCCAGTGTAACAGCTAGTGGTTACATTGTACTTAGGCAAATATTACATGTACTACGCTTTGAAATAATGTATTTTTCCACATCTGGGTTGACACCTATATTAGATCCCAGTCAGTGAGGCTGACCTACTGATCTGTTTTTACCAGCTTAACCAAGTTACCCCAGATGGTATACTTTATTTTGAGGGCAAGTGCTAGCAACAACACTGAGTGCACATTCAAGGGTAAGTAATTAGAGCCTATTGAGTATAGGCTATAATCTCTAAGACACCCATCACATCCATGAGGGATCACAACCTTTGTGACATTTGTTACTGTATGCAGCTGAGAAGAAGCGAAACACTAAGTTAGTGAATTTAGTGGAAACCTGCCCATGTGTAACAACCATGGTAACAATAATTATTTGTTACACTGCTGTAATTACAGTGCCTTCGGAAAGTATTCAGACCCCTTGACTTTTTCCACATTTTGTTATGTTACAGCCTCATTCTAAAATTGATTAAATAAAAAATGTCCCTCGTCAATCTACACACAATACTCCATAATGACAATGCGAAAACAGCTTGTTATAAGGTCCCACAGTTCACAGTGCATGTAAAAGCAAAAACCAAGCAGTGAGGTCGAAGGAATTGTCCATAGAGCTCCGAGACAGAATTGTGTCGAGGCACAGATCTGGGGAAGGGTACCAAAAAATGTCTGCAGCATTGAAGGTCAGCCAAGAACACAGTGGCCTCCAATTTAAATGGAAGATGTTTGGAACCACCAAGACTCTTCCTGGAGCTGGCCAAACTGAGCAATCAGGGGAGAAGGGCCTTGGTGAGGGAGGTGACCAAGAACTAGAGGTCGACCGATTAATCGGAATGGCCGATTAATTAGGGCCGATTTCAAGTTTTCATAATAATCGGATATCGGTATTTTTGGAGGCCGATTTGGCGGATTTATTTTTTACACCTTTATTTAACTAGGCAAGTCAATTAAGAACACATTCTTATTTTCAATGACGGCCTAGGAACGGTGGGTTAACTGCCTTGTTCAGCGGCAGAACGACAGATTTTTACCTTGTCAGCTCGGGGATTCAATCTTGCAACCTTACGGTTAACTAGTCCAACGCTCTAACCTCCTCCTTTACATTGCACTCCATGAGGAGCCTGCCTGTTACGCGAATGCAGTAAGAAGCCAAGGTAAGTTGCTAGCTAGCATTAAACTTATCTTAGAAAAAACAATCAATCAATCTTACTAACAAGTTAACTACACATGGTTGATGATATTACTAGTTTATCTAGCCTGTCCTGCGTTGCATATAATCGCTTAGGTACACGTTGCTCCAACGTGTACCTATCCATAAACATCAATGCCTTTCTTAAAATTAATACACAAGTACATATTTTTAAACCTGCATATTTAGTTAATATTGCCTGCTAACATGAATTTATTTTAACTAGGGAAAATGTGTCACTTCTCTTTCAGCAGAGTCAGGGTATATGCAGCAGTTTGGGCCGCCTGGCTCATTGCTAACTGTGAAGACTATTTCTTCCTAACAAAGACAGCCAACTTCGCCAAACGGAGGATGTTTTAACATTAGCGCATTTGCGAAAAAAGCACAATCGTTGCACGAATGTACCTAACCATAAACATCAATGCCTTTCTTAAAATCAATACACAGAAGTATATATTTTTAAATCTGCATATTTAGCTAAAAGAAATCCAGGTCAGCAGGCAATATTAACCAGGTGAAATTGTGTCACTTCTCTTGCGTTCATTGCACGCTGAGTCAGGGTATATGCAACAGTTTGGGCCGCCTGGCTCGTTGCGAACTAATTTGCCAGAATTTTACGTAATTATGACATAACATTGAAGGTTGTGCAATGTAACAGGAATATTTAGACTTATGGATGCCACCCGTTAGATAAAATACGGAACGGTTCCGTATTTCACTGAAAGAATAAACGTGATAGTTTCCGGATTCGACCATATTAATGACCTAAGGCTCATATTTCTGTGTGTTATTATGTTATAATTAAGTCTATGATTTGATAGAGTAGTCTGACTGAGCGATGGTAGGCACCAGCAGGCTCGTAAGCATTCATTCAAACAGCACTTTCGTTTTGCCAGCAGCTCTTTGCAATGCTTCAAGCATTGCGCTGTTTATGACTTCAAGCCTATCAACTCCCGAGATTAGGCTGGTTTAACCCATGTGAAATTGCTAGCTAGTTAGCGGGGTGCGCGCTAATCGCGTTTCAAACTTCAAACATCACTTGCTCTGCATGGGTAACGCTGCTTCGAGGGTGGCTGTTGACGATGTGTTCCTGGTTCGAGCCCAGGTAGGAGCGAGGAGAGGGACGGAAGCTATACTGTTACACTGGCAATACGAAAGTGCCTATAAGAACATCCAATAGTCAAAGGTATATGAAATACAAATCGTATAGAGAGAAATAGTCCTATAATTCCTATAATAACTACAACCTAAAACTTCTTCCATGGGAATATTGAAGACTTATGTTAACAGGAACCACCAGCTTTCATATGTTCTCATGTTCTGAGCAAGGAACTTAAACGTTAGCTTTCTTACATGGCACATATTGCACTTTTACTTACTTCTCCAACACTTTGTTTTTGCATTATTTAAACCAAATTGAACATGTTTCATTATATATTTGAGGCTAAATTGATTTTATTGATGTATTATATTAAGTTAAAATAAGTGTTCATTCAGTATTGTTGTAATTGTCATGATTATGTAACGCCCTGGCCATAGAGAGGGATTTTTGTTCTTTATTTTGGTTAGGCCAGGGTGTTACATTGGGTGGGCGTTCTATGTTCCTTTTTCTATGTTTTTGTATTTCTTTGTTTTGGGCCGTGTGTGGCTCCCAATCAGGTACAGCTGAAGTTCGTTGTTGCTGATTGGGAGTCACACATAAGGAGCATGTTTTTCCTTTGGGTTTTGTGGGTAATTGTTTCTGTTCAGTGTGTTACCTGTCAGTACTGTTTGGCTGTCGGTTTTCTTGTTTTTTGTATCGTGTTCTTACGTAATTAAATATTCATGATGAACACTAATTCCGATGCACCTTGGTCTACTCTCTCTTCAGACAGCCGTTACAGATTACAAATAAATAAATAAATAATCGGCCGACTAATCGGTATTGGCGGTTCTGGTCCTCCAATAATCGGCATCGGCGTTGAAAAATCATAATCGGTCGACCTCTACCAAGAACCCGCATTGGTCACACTGACAGAGCTCCGGAGTTCATCTGTGGAGATGGGAAACTTTCCAGAAGGACAACCATTGCGGCAGCACTCCACCAATCAGGCATTTATGGTAGAGTGGCCAGACAGAAGCCCCTCCTCAGTAAAAGGCACATGACATCCTGCTTGGAGTTTGCCAAAAGGCACCTAAAGGACTCTCAGACCATGACAAATAAGATTCTCTGGTCTGATGAAACCAAGACTGGCCTGAATGCCAAGCGTCTCATCTGCATAATGTCAAGCGTCATGCTGTGGGGATGTTTTTCAGCAGCAGGGACTGGGAGACTAGTCAGGATTGAGGGAAAGATGAACGGAGCAAAGTACAGAGAGATCCTTGATGAAAACCTCCTCCAGAGCACTCAGGACCTCAGCCCTATGTGAAGGTTCACTTTCCAACAGTTCAATGACCCTAAGCACACAGCCAAGACAATGCAGGAGTGGCTTCAGGACAAGTCTCTGAATGTCCTTGAGTGGCCCAGCCAGAGCCCGGACTTGAACCCGATCGAACATCTCTGGAGAGACCTGAAAATAGCTGTGCAGCAACGCTCCCTATCCAACCTGACAGAGCTTGAGAGGATCTGTGGAGAAGAATGGGAGAAACTCCCCAAATACAGGTGTGCCAAGCTTGTAGCGTCATACCCAAGAAGACTTGAGTCTGTAATCGCTGCCAAAGGTGCTTCAACAAAGTACTGAGTAAAGGGTCTGAATATTCATGTAAATATGATATTTCAGTCGTTTAAAAAAAACATTTGCAAAAAAATAAAAAATGATGTGTGTAGATTGATGAGGAAAAAAACGATTTAACCCATTTTAGAATAAGGCTGGAACGTAAGGAAATGTGGAAAAGTCAAGGCGTCTGAATACTTTTCCCGAATGCACTGTACATACCGCAATTACTACCAGTTGCATGTTGTTATTACACTGTAACTAGGAGTTGTTACAGTTAACTATAATATTTGTTAGTGTAATTAGATGTGTAATTACACTGTAATAAGGACCCTTTAAAATTAAGTGTTACAGGACATTTTTATGGATCCTTTCAAATCTCCTCTTGAGAGTCATTAACTTCGTTGCATCCAAGCGGTATTGTCTGTGAGAGAACAACGAAAATGCTATTAGACATTAATGGGCAATCGTTGTGTACTGTCTGTATTCCTACTGTAGCAGCATGGTGTAGAATTTGAGGCATCTCACAGACACACGTTAGCTAGCTACCTACAACACACAGGTATAGTTACTCCAATACTAATCTGAGTCATAAAGCCAAAGTCATTCCTTTAGTCTTCGTCATCACCATCAAAACATTTATCCAGTTTTGCTCCTAATGAGAGGCACTGAGTCTAGCTAGGCTAGCTAGCTAACTACAGTAGCTATAATGCTAGACTACAGTACATTTTAGGTATAGCAAATAAATCAAATCAAAGTTTATTTGCCACGTGCGCCGAATACAACAGGTGTAGTAGACCTTACAATTAAGTGCTTACTTACAGGCTCTAACCAATAGTGCGAAAAGGTATGTGTGTGTCTGCGTGTGTGTGTTTGTCTGTGTGTGTAGGTAAGTAAAGAAATAAAACAACATTAAAAAGACATTTGAAAATAACAGTAGCAAGGCTATATACTGGACCAGTTAGCTACTGTTTTTAGCAAGCCCCGTTATGGCTGAATAGATCACCAAATTGTAATGTACTGAAAACACTGCCTTGTGTAAAAAGTGAGGTTATATTGCTAGCTAGCTACCAACAGCAAAACAACTTACTTGTTTGTCATTTGCCTTCCTTTGACCTGGTCCAACTGGTCTAGGCTGCCGCCGCTGCTTGCTGGTTTCACTATTATTTGTATTGCTGTTTCAACTCCTCTTCAGTGCATTCCGACTCAAATAAACAGGGCTGTATGTTCCTATGTAAATTAACATCCCCCCAAAATTTGGCTTCCAGCTCTTCTTGGAAAGCGGAATCATCAGAAGCAGCCATTGTAGTGAATAATTTAGCAATCTCGGATATACAGTGCACAGTAGCATAGCTCCTGTGAACCTGTAAAGCAGTACCTTCCTCGTTTTGAAGAGCCTGTCTTTGAGGGTGGGAACAAGGAAGTAGGGCTCCCATTATGCTGTAGTCTTTACAAAACCAGGGAAAATGAGTCAACCTAGATATCCTGCAATATCATGGCAGATAGGAACATCGTTGAGACAAGTCCAATGGCTCTATTGAACAATGGCAACCATATCTACTCGCTGCTAGCGTGATCGTGCAATCGGCGAAACAAAAAAGGCCACAATAATTGCTACTAAACGTGATTCCATTCATTTTTAGATCAGACAGCAGGCTCAATCAACCAATGACGTAATTGGTTGAACTCTCCCGGAGCAAAACATAAAAAAATACAACTATAGCGCATAATTAGGATTGAAACGCTATATCATCAATCATAAATATGTAGGGAGACTGGAAAAACACCCCCAATAGTGTAGTAGTGAAGGTTTATTAGGAATGTTGTAAAGTATTTTGAAAGGACCCGCACCTCGGAATACGTTATAGATTACTTCTTATTGTCTCATTATATCTGCAGACTGTAGTGGCAAAACTGCTCATCAACTATGATCCTGCCCAGCAATACTGTCTTAACAGTTGCATATGTGCTGGTCTTTCCGCTGCCTTGGTGCCAGATGTAAGCCATAGTGTGCATTTGTGCTAAGCACAAAAACATTAAATCAAGCCTGATTAATGGTGTAAACATGCTGGAATCAACTCACAGGGCACATTCTGTTTGCACATAATTATATTCAAATGAGTGTTTAGTCTAATGGGCAATTCCACAAAATGAGTTCCTTTTGCATACCTTTGATATTTTAAGCAGAAATTGTGCACAAATATTGCATTTTTAAAGCTTGTTATATTAAATGAAGTGCCCTTTAATATAGACCACATGGGAATAAAGATTTGCTAAAATACCAAAATTCAACATGTTGACATGTCCCTCTGTGCAGCCACTGTGACTTCTAGGAAGCTTTAACCCACTTAACCCCAACATTTATCTAAGTTTTCACAATCATTGTAAAGCCCTAGTTATTTTGTTGCTTTGAGAAAGTCATTTCTGAACATTAGTTTTTATTACGTGTGATTAGTGATTCATTTTAAGGTAAAAAAAACTACCTGTCCCTCATTTTAAGGTCCACCCTGTTACGTGAACCGAACTCTTGTTTCAATATGGTGAAACTTGTCACGCCTACTCCTGGGCTTGACGTCGCCGGTCTTAACCAGCGGTCCTGGCAACCCACATTAGGCACACCTAGTGTAACCGATGTGAAATGGCTAGTTAGTTAGCGGTGGTGCGCGCTAATAGCGTTTCAATCAGTGACGTCACTTGCTCTGAGACTTGAAGTAGGGTTTCCCCTTGCGTTGCAAGGGTCGCGGCTTTTGTGGCGCGATGGGTAACGATGCTTCGTGGGGTGTCAGTTGTTGATGTGTGCAAGGGTCCCTGGTTCGAGCCCAGGTTGGGGAGAAGAGAGGGACAGAACCTACACTGTTACACTGGCAACCATCATTGCGCAAAGCTGCTCCCCATCGTTACGCACACCAAGACTTCATCCTCATCCAGATTACTTCCCCCTTATTTAGCCCTCAGTCTTCAGGCAGTATTAGTTTTGTTTACGTTCAGTAGGCTAGTTCTGTTTGGATTATCTTCATGTTTCTTATTATTAAACTCACCTACTGCACCTGCTTCCTGACTCCCTGCGTATACGTTACAAAACTATTCCTTTTCAAATACTTATTACTTTCTAACAGTCAAATAATATTGTAAAAGCAGTTTAACTGGTTCTACTCTTTTTGGTCATTTTCTGGTGTTTTGTGTTGGAAAGCTGAGTGGGTCGATCATACCATGCCAACCCTGTTACCCATGGATAGACAGGCTAGAAACGTTTTAACGATTTTTGTAAAATTGCATTCAATTACCCCTCCCTGTTGCACACAACAAGCTTCCATTCCCTGTCACAAGGGGATTTATGGATGATTTCAGATGAAGTCGTCAACCATGTTTCTCAAGGTTAACCCTGTTCCTTTATTTGGCACTTAATATGTGTCTTAATACAGTACGTTTTTATTTAACTCTTGAGATGGGAAAACATGTTTTTTAATAAGTTGAAAATGTGCTCTTTATGACAGAGAACACACAGAGAACAAATGCGTTGCTCGCCATTAGCGCCTCCTACTCTCAGAACCCTAAGAGCTAATATGAGTGATGTCTCAGTCTCTGCTTAAATCTATTATATATACTGAGTGTACAAAATATTAAGAACACTCTTTCCATGACAGACTGACCAGGTGAAAGCTGTGATCCCTTATTGATGTCACTTCTTAAATCCACTTCAATTAGTGTAGATGAAGGGGAGGAGAAGGATTTTTAATCCTTGAGACAATTAAGACATTGATTGTGTGTGTGTGCCATTCAGAGGTTAAATGGGCAAGACAAAAGTTTGTGTCTTTTAACGGGGTATGGTAGTAGAAGCCAGGCGCAACGGTTTGAGTATATCAAGAACTGCAATGGTGCTGTTTTTTTCATGCTCAAGAGTTACCTGTGTGTGCCAAGAATGGTCCACTACCCAAAGGACCTCCAGCCAACTTGACACAACTGTGGGAAGCATTGGAGTCAACATGGGCCAGCATCTCTGTGGAACGCTTTCGACACCTTGTAGAGTTCATGCCCCGACAAATTGAGGCTGTTCTGAGGGTAAAGGGGAGTAATGTTTTGCTTATAAAATAAGTTCATGCTATACTAGATCAGTCATGTCACTCTACAGTACTACTAACAGGACAGGCAATATACAGTAAAACATACCGAGTTTCCGTTTCAATACCATTGTAGCCTTTCAGTTTCAGATTACCTTTATTATTTGGTGTGTTGTTTCATTCTCTTTTTGTAGTTTAATAAAGGGATGGTTAGTTGATGCTCAATAGCCCCTACTGATTAATTTGTTTGGACTCAGCATGCCAGAATACAGTAGTGGATGACAATGTATTGGTTTAGCACTGCTTTACTATTTATTTACTTAGCTAATGCAAAGTCTGAGTCAAGCGTTTGCTTCCGGTCCTCCTGTGTTGAGGGTGAGTAGGCCTCCGCTGAGTTTTTTTGATTGGACAGACTTCAAGAATGTGATGCATGGTGTGCCCCATGCAGTATTGACCGTGAATGCAGTCACTGCCAACGCTTAGGTACATTGCTGACAAAGTGCGATGGGATTGAGTCCAGGCCTAAATACACAAATTCAGATTTTGTTTTCTTGTTGTACACATATCACTATAGTCTTGTAAAATATGTGATGACACAAAGCGAAAAGAAAAAAGTTCTATATAGATGAGACCATAGATAATTATATAAAAAATGTTTAATCTGAAATAATGTTTTCAAAATATGTCATATAACTTGTGTCATAGAACAATCTGTAATACAATTTTTTTCTAAGGTTTGTTTTTTCTTGTATAAACAAATATATACGAGCAATGTTTTCAAATAAAAGCTTGTATATATCGACATTTGCAAGAAAAGTTTCAACCATAGATAATATACATTTTATATTCATACTCAGACGATAAATGTACATTTTGTATAGTAAAAACATTTATTTTAACACGTTTTGTACCTACATTAATCAAAAAAGCACAGCATATTTAATAATTTTACAAATTCTTCATAAAAAATATATTTCTGTACAAAAACATTTTCTTTTGCACCTACTTCAAGTCAGCAGCACATGATAACATGATGTTGGAAAATGGAATGATATTTAATTGAATGCAGTTGTACAGCTCTTTTCTTGGGAATATATTTTACAGATGATGAAAGAAAAACGTTATTGCAGCAAGCCAAAAGGAAGGCAAGATGTGGATTAAAAGCAGTGGGCCTTACATCACAAAATGTTGACAAAGAATGGGGGATGATTTGATAAATTTTCGTCTTAACCCTATTGATTGAAAACACTGCTGTACAGTACGTAGGTGTGCAATGAACAACAGACATGATTTAAAATGTGAAATGCTAAATAGTTCACTTTGTAGAAAAATGTAGGAAATGCAAATTCTTCTTATTTTACGAACACACATTCAATTGATCACACTCTGGGAATCCTGCACTGCTTCAATGGCCACAAATACAACAGACATTAACTGGAATCTGATAGCTCACAAGATTATATTACACATTTTGTCATTAATCTCAAAGCAAGTGCATATGATAACAGATTTTGAAAAGACAAGCTAAGGTAGTTTATCTACTGTTAATTTTTAACATTATTTGTGAAAACATGCATAACCAAAATTATTAGGAAAAACAATAAGCTAATCTATGACTTTGGAATCACAGTGTACTGTATGCATTCAAGTAGCCCTACACTCTCAAGCATTAGTGTTGTAACAGGTCATTTGTAACTGTGACAGCTTTGTCATGCTTTTGAATTTAATAAGGCAGTGTTTCTTGGAGTGTAAATAGGAAGTCAGTGTTCCATTCATCATCACTGACTCAATACCCTTAAGGATAGGATGGACATACCATAAAGGGGGAAAAAGAGATTATTAAGACAAGCTTCTAAACGACCAGCTCATGCCTCTGCTAAAGAAGGATTGCCATCCAACTTCATTCCCCATCTGGCCTTAAGTGACATGTGTGTCAGAATAAAACATGGTGTAATCTTATGGCACATTTAAATTAAAATACACTTCTGATTTAAAGCAAGTGCAGCATTTATGAAAAATAAACATTTCATTAGTTCCAGTATTGTAGAGTAGAAAAATTATGTCCTTCTGCGCAACGAGGTATATTTGAAATGTAAGCAAAGTTGCAGCAAGACCACAAGATAGGACTGCAAACTGTTTTGTAGGGTTACAAATGTTAACAATGTTCAATGCTTGTGGTAATGTGAAATAAACTACAATATGAAGAGCAAACTGATGATCAACAATACAAACAAACTATCATGCATGATACATACTGTAATTATTTGATGCAATTTACAGTATACTACAATATTGGGCATTGTTGTTTTTTCAAAGCAGATGAGCCAGATCGGTTTGCTCTGCAGTAATACTGATATGTGAATACAATGACAAATGATTCACAATAGCTGCACATTTGCATGTACACCAGTTGCTCCTTAATTGAGATTTGTGGAATGATGCTTGATAAGCTGCATGGTATTTGTGACTCCAGAGTTAAAATTATATAACTATGTAAAAAAGTAAGCAGAGTGTTCCATAAATGTATTTGCAAAACCAATATTGAAAATAAAATAAGCCTCTCTGATCATAAACAGTAGCATGGCAGCATGACAACTTGCTCCCTGTGGATATGGAAATATACTGTATGTTTATCTACAAATGGTTAAAAACCCTGTACGTAATTTTTTCAGTTAGTTTGAAAATTCCTCTTTTGACACATTTCATACCCATTCATAACAAACTAGTGCAAAATTTGTGCGATAAAGTTTTTCAACACAACAGCTGAGAGAGTTCCTTTAACTACCCAGAGATTAGATAGCCAAGATCTCCTGTGAGACAGTTGTAGTTGTAGCATATTTTCCCTTTATTGGAGAAGTCTGGCAAGGAATGAGCAGCACACGTTCAAAGTTGCTCCCTCCTTTGTTGTTCATCTTCACTGAAGAAAACACTTTTTATCAACAATTATGTGGCTTTTCAAGACACTTCCGTGTTTCCCCAAGGAGGGCCTTTGGGGAAAAAATACAGAAAAAAACAAAAAAAGAGAGGAGAATGAAAACTTCTATCCTGCAAAGAGCCATGAAAGGCAGAACTCCTTGATCCAAGAGAGTATTTTCTGTCCTGGCCATGTACATGGTCCTTGCTCCATAGAACACAAATAGTTGTTGTTTTAGTCCATATAAAACTGTCCTTGATTTAAAACTTGTCTTTTATCATCTCATAATGTGATGAGTCAAAGGAATATTTGCATCTCGCTGTAAAAACCAGTCCAATGTTGGCGATACAAGGGCTATACTACTGTGCAGACTGTGTTCAGAGTTGTATCAAACCTCACAGCTTTCGCCTCCGTGGGTTTCATGTTTGTGTCATACAAAGGGTTTTCAAATGACGCTTGTCCATTTGTGTTTTCATGACCTGTGTAGCCATTGTATTGTACTTTTGGTCTTGTTCTGAAAGGTGAACAATTAAAAGTGTTAATACATTTACACTATTTTAATAACTCTACTAGCTACGATTGTTGTTTACTTTTCAGACAAATGTGACTTTGCTTCATGAAGGGATGTTAATGTACAGCAAAAAGTGCAAAGACGAAGCAGAAACTCTTTCCCACTTGAAGAAACTCTGTAAATTATTGTAACTGCATCTTAAAATATAACGAATAAGAATAAATGAAACCCGTAGCTAAGGAAATTATGTTTCAGCCCTCCTTTGATCTAGAATACACATTTACCCTAGGAGACTATATAACCTCTTATTATTTGAAATATGATACTGAGGAGTCCTACTCAAAGCCTACTGACCTGGTTATAAGCTTCAATATAAGATCAATGTGAAGACCTTTCCATCCGGGAGTTACTTTGTAAGCCTTTACTTAATATTCCCTCCATTACCTTACAAATCTCACTAAGTAAAAGTAAGACAAATGCAGGTTTAGAGACTTGCCTGGAGGGCTTAGTGTCTTCTACATTAACTTTGTTTGGATATAAAAAGTCCTAAAGCTAATCCCCCATAAAGGCATTGTTAAAGCAGGATCTATCTGCATACAGTATGTGGAGAATAACTCTGCATATTAAAAAACACATTTCCAAAGCTTTCCAAAGTCTCTGTGGGAGTTTGAATGAGGTAGAGAGGGTGGTAATGAAGCCTAGCGGCTAAACATGTACAGTATGGTATGCAAAATTCAGTAAAGAAAGACGAAAACATTAGAACTATCAAAACAGACTAATCCTATATGTTATTATGACATTGTCAAAAGACAGTATTCTAAATCTGACACTTATGTGAATATGAAGATACTTAGTAAGCATGATTCTGTATTCATTATACGTTAAAACACAATACTTCAAAACCCCTCCGGTAATTTTATCAGTCAGAAAACATGGATTCTCATGAATTTTGGGGGGTAAATGTCTACAAAAAACAAATAGAACAACATTTAGCTGGTTGAAATATGCTGACAGAGAGATGACAATATGAGATCAAAGACAACATATTAATTTAAGCCCAGCAAGTAGATGTTTTTCCTTCAAATTATCATTTTTTTCTCCACAAAATGAAAAAAGTAAAAGACAGTAATGACGATGTGGAAGTAGGAATTGTTGTTTATAGTGATTTAGTTTCTTATGTCTTACCTGCCGCCAGCCCTGATTACATCTTTGGGTCTCTCATTGTCATCAGTGTCTTGTGAAAGTACCCTGCCAATTTTTTTATGTTCTTTTAATATTTGGTCATTTCCATTTTATATTGTCACATTTTCTTTCTTTTGCTTGTTCAATTAGCTTTGGAAAACTCCACTGCTCTTTCTTGTAATCATTTTGTCTCACACTCATCTAACATTTGGCTTTGTTATGTAACGATTTATCAACTGAAACTTTTAGGGATCTCTCATCGTTGGTGAATTGGCACAGGAGTTTCCCATAACTTATAAGAAAGAGACAACAATGTTTAACATCCAAGCATATATGGACAAACATCACCAATGCAGGTTACCAAGACATCCAATAGCCAGCACTCCTTACCTGTGTTTGTAGAGGTAAAATGCAAACCCTGATAGAATAAGGGCAAAGAATGGCACTAGTATGGCAACTGCTACTGAACTGCTATTCGTGCCATAGTATGGAGGATTTAATGGGTCCAGGTCTGTTGTAAAGAGACCTAATAAAGAAACATAACAGTACAATCATTCTTGTCAAGGTTTCGGGAGTAACTTATGTAAAAGGAATCACGTATCAACAGTAAAATGTAACCGTGCATGTAGTTTTTGTTGTTGTTGTTGTATTACTGAGACTACACAATGACTGTACCTCCTCTTGTTAGCACAAATTTTCCAAAGTCCTTGCTGTGAATATGACCCTGGTAAACAAAGGTTTTCTGGTCAGACTCTGCGGTTACCTAAACCAACACAAAAGAGAGTGGATTTTCTTTTTTACTGATTAATTCAGGGCAGAGTTGAAATGCAAAACCATTACACAATGAGAACTATTACCCATTTACCTCACATAACCCTTTGGATCTCATACAGCTTATCATTCTAACTCGCCTTGAAGTTACTTAAGTGATGCCCAAGAAGCCGGTGTTTGGAGGATATATTGGCACTTGCCAATAATCCTTATATACAACAGGTTACCTACATATTCAAATAATGATTGACATATTTTCATAAAAAAATATATTTTGATGAATGTATTCATACTATTTCATCCTTCCACAAGATATAGTCCCGACACAAATCTAGGGTGGCTACCCAAGCCGGCAGGTCGTTCGTTCTATCGGTTCGGTTGCTAGAGACGTGACCCAGTTGTTCAGTCTTTTTGTTCTGTATCTATGGACACAACCCAGTCATTCATTCTAAATGTTCCATTGCCATACTGGCTGGCAACGTTCTTATCCCTTGCTTGCTAGCTAGCCAACTACGGCTAACTGACAGTCACATCAAAAAGTGCAGTCAGAATAACAACAAAGTAGCCGCATTTGCTTTAGCTGTTTTCTAGTGACATTTATTTGGATACATCCATAACACTGAGCTAATGAGGCGTGATTTCGCCGGGCATAGAAAAATGTGTTCACTCGCCTGGACACTGTTTTTCAGAGGAGCTAGCCAACAACACAGCGAACACAATCACTTCAAACTGAAGCTGGAAAGACTGCAAACGAGCTGCACTTTGTTTAGTTTGACATTTCTTTGTATATATCCATAAAAATTATGCCAGCTGATTCCTGATTTCAACTGGCTGAGAAACGCTGCCTGCCTGTCTGTCTCGTCCCGACTCCCAACACGTTCATTACTACGGGACAGCTGGAGATCGTATGGAGTAAAAAGTACATCCTTTCCTTCAGGAATGTAGTGAAGTAAAAGTAGAACATTGTCAAAAATATAAATAGTAAAGTACAGATACCCCAAAAAATGACTTAATTAGTACTTTCAAGTATTTTTACATCTCTGCCCATTGTATAAATGAAGATACAGTATATTTTTTTACTTTCAAAGAGGGCTACAGTAAAGTAATATGGTATTTTAAAACTGACATGTTCTTTCAAATCATTTTAAGCCACTTGTATTAGGTATGGTAATCAAAACCTTATGCCAGAGCTGCATATTGATGAAGGACATGGTCTGCAGACATTAGCACCTCATGAGCTAGGTGTACAGCATATTAGTAGAAAACAGAGGAAGGAGAAAACATGCTTAAGTAAGGGAGCCACAATATTTTTGTTTTGAAGTCCATAATAAGGCCCTAATGTAATTGGAAATAATGATAAATAATTCAAATAAAAGACTCACGTAGCCATCCATTGCCCAGTTGTCGTTCTTGAATTTACTGAAATGATGCTCTGTAGGACCACGTATCTGGTAAACCTTCAGTAGCAAATGATTCTCCTCCTTTTTGTATGTTCCTGAAAACAATGGAAATTGGGTTATCGGTTGGTGTCTACTGTTGTAATGTTGACTTCAACTGTAATATTTGCCAAATCAAATAATGTCAGCGTTAACATGTGTGTTGTGCTTTACCAGAAAGTTTAAGCTGCATTCTGCTCTGATCCAAAAGTGTGACATTGACTCTACTGGTTGTTGCATTGAATCCATTTACAGTAATAGTGGCACCTTCTCTTGCCCCAAGATACTCATAGAACCCGGTCCAGCCAAAGTTTAAAGAAAACACATTTTCAGGAACTGAAGGAAAGAAAGACTTGTGTTATACTGTATGCCTAGAACAAGATCAGGTACAATAATTCAACCAGATTATTTTAGCTTTTGCGTCATCCATCGGCTGTCTGTACATAAGATCCGTCATTAAGATTAATCTCAAGATGTGCAGTATCCATATTAAAGGAAAAATCCATAAAAAACTATATTTGTATTTTTTTCATTAGTCCACTGTTGATACAGCCCCAAAATGTTTTGCATGTCAGCAGTCAAGTTTTCAAGATATTGGACTTTCAAGAAGCAAGGTGTCACTTGCCACATCATCATGACGACGCAAAATACCAAAAGACATTTGAACAGAGAAGATGACTCAGAGAAAATAACATACCACCAATCTTGTTTTTCTGAACATCCGACTCCACTCCTTTTTTACCATTTATTTTTGGGCCAACTGAAAGACGGAATAAATAATTGATTCAATTAAATTTATGGATGTGACCTACTCACTGTCAGTTACTGCTTGTAGCCTAATAGTCACAACGTTGTTTTGGCCACATTTTACCAAAGTGATTCAGATGTGATGATAGCAGAAATGTTGCATACTCAGTTATCTAGGTATTCTTCTCAGCCAGCACAGAGAACAAAGCAAATTAACTACTTTATTGAATACCAATGTATAGGGGGAAATATAGTTGATAAATACAAGATGCAGGTGAACTGATAATCTAAATATATGGCCCACAGTACAATTTATCCTCCTTACCGGAAATAGTGACATTTTAACAATAGGCATATTCCAGTGCCAAAGTATACCTTTGCAGACAGGTGGCTTTCCGGACCACTTTCCATCAGGTTTACATGTCCTGTGCTCTGATCCCCCATCCAGGAAGAATCCGTCTTGACATGTATAGATCAAAGTATAGCCCAGAGTTGGTAGATCAATAGCCCTCACGTCAATGTTAGATGGTGTCTCGGGCTGTCTGCAGGCATGGGCTACAAAAAATAAAGAAAGGAAGGTAATTCACAATAAATTCCCTTGACCACCGACCGGGATTACCGGTCAGAATACAGCAGCCCCACACCCACACCAGTACTATGGAGTTATGTAGAGATCAAGCAATCCTATCAGGAGTGAAATTATTAAACAAATCCTTAGTGTTGCTATCTATTTGTAACATAATATATGAGCTCAGTCTTCACACCTTCCTGTCATCAACTTAAGCCTCCCTACTCCCAAGCCTCTGACAGTGAAGCCACTTTATGTGGAGGAGACGCCTGAAGGATTTTGTGGGGTATGTTGTCAAAATCGCACACTGATTTACCACTCACATACGAACATCTCAAACTTGGCTAACTTTATCTATTTCTTTGCTGAGGGCAGCAATCCCTACTTTACTTCCGTCCATGAATCACACAGCCATTTCTCAAATGTCCATTCCCTTTTGAACATCACCCTCAATGGCTTTTCCGTTTTGATCTGTCTTTCAATCCATATATACAGCTCAAGACCTATAATACTGGGCAGAGTTATTAAGGAGAGGGATAGAGAACATGACACTGCCATGGGGAGAGTAGTGATCTAGAATGCAGTAAATCAAAGGGTTACATTTGCTAAACCAATACTTTACTCCTTTTGGCTGTCATACCCCTCTATATACCGCCTGTATCTCTCCCTCTAGTCATTAACAAGTCAATGCTAAGAAAAATGATACCTGCTGGATTAATAAATTACTTCTTCAGTTTTCTTGACAATGTCTTGGGACAAAAAAAAAACGTTCAAAAAGTCTTACCGATACATTCTGGTTGCACACCACTCCACGTCAAATTTTCCAGACAGGTTCTTGTCGTAGATCCCAGTATATGGTAGTTTTTACGACATTTGAAGGAGATTTTGCTTCCAACCTAAAATAGAAGACACTTTACTATAAATGGTCAACAACCTGGGAATTACTTTGACTGACCAGAATACTATTTTGGATTGTTTTAGCTAATTATCTGAGCACAAATGTCAATACAAAGATATCTGTTTACTCATAATTTCACATCGCTTAAAGTAAGGACCTTACCTCAAATCCTTGGAACGTGACTGGTATCCCGTAAGATGGAGTTCCAGGGTCTCTGCATGTGTTATATGCAGGATCTGAAGACAAATGGAATGTTTAGCTCACTGCCTACCAACATCATCATCACTGAAGAAAAGAAGGAAACACTCAACAACACAACACAACATGATATGGTACAACACACCACAACTAAGGCAGCAGATGTGTATTATTATTATTATTATTATTATTATTATTATGGTATGAATGGGCGACCCACCTATACATGAGGGCTGTATTCCACTCCAGCTCCCATCAACCTGACACAGTCTCCTGGGGGACCCAACCAGGATATTGGGGTCTCTGCAGAAGAAGGTCACCTCTGACCTGTAGGTGAACTGCTTCCCCTCAGCATAACCCTCTGCTGGGGTGCCAGGGTCTCCACACAGCACAGCTAGGCACAACAAACCAAAGAGACCATAAATCAAATCACACAATTCACATCACACACATCATCCGGGTTACGTGGGTTTAGGATTTCATGATTCACAATTTTTTAATAGGCATGAGGATCACAACGTTTCATAGGCAAAACTGACCAGCTAATCTGGAGGCGAAAGAGGGGCTAGCGAGGTGCTAGCTAGTGGAGTAGAACACTTGAAAAAGAAAAGGAGAGCCACACACTCTAGGAGCTCAGATGCAATAATTTAATAACCTAATAACCAACATTTTGACAGACAAGCTGTCTTCATCAGGGTATAAATGACAACTGACTAGCTAGTCATTTATAACATGGCTCTTTGAATCACAACATTATGAGGTGAAAAAAGATAATCTAGTTGTGAGAGCTTGTTCTTCACAGGGTTATGTGAGACAGAGAGCCTATATAATATAGGTCAGTGGTTCCCATTACACACACACACACACACACACACACAGTATATATACAAATATACATATTTATTTTGGAGTCCAGCTTTCAACTTAATCTTGAAAGTTGTAATAGTAGAATGCACAAAGTGCAATTTTCGAAACTGGGTTGTACTTCATACATTTTCCTCTTCTCAAGTCAGTCATTGCATATCTCTTATGGATAGTGGTAGTATTGAGTAGCTTGGATGACTGATGTGCCCAGAGTAAACTGCCTGCTACTCACGCCCAGAAACTAAGATATGCATATTATTAGTAGATTTGGATAGAAAACACTCTGAAGTTTCTAAAACTGTTTGAATGATGTCGGTGAGTATAACAGAACTCATATGGCAGGCAAAAACCTGAGAAAAAATCCAAACAGGAAGTGGTTTGTAGTTTTTCAAGTGATTGCCTGTCCAAACTACAGTGTCTGTGGGGTCATTTTGCACTTCCTAAGGCTTCCACTAGATGTCAACAGTCTTTAGAACCTTGTTTGAGGCTTCTACTGTGAAGTGGGGGAGAATAAGAGCTCATTGAGTGAGAGGGTAGCTCACGTGAGAGGTAGCTCAGTTCCATTGCATTTCTGAAGACAAAGGATGTCTCCGGTTGAAACTTTATTGCAGATTTATGATAAAAACATCCTAAAGATTGATTCTATACATCGTTTGACATGTTTCTATGAACTGTAATGGGATTTTTTGAGTTTGTCTGACCTGCGCGTTGTGAATTTGGATTTGTGAACTGAAGGCGCGAACAACGCTTGCGGGGCTATCTACTCAGAATATTGCAAAATGTGCTTTTGCCGAAAAGCTATTTTAAAATCGGACATAGCGAGTGCATAAAGGAGGTCTGTATCTATAATTCTTAAAATAATTGTTATGTTTTTTGTGAACGTTTATCGTGAGTAATTTAGTAAATTCACCGGAAGTGTTCGGTGGGAATGCTAGTCACATGCTAGTCACATGCTAATGTAAAAAGCTGTTTTTTTATATAAATATGAACTTGATTGAACAAAACATGCATGTATTGTATAACATAATGTCCTAGGAGTGTCATCTGATGAAGATCATCAAAGGTTAGTGCTGCATTTAGCTGTGGTTTGGGTTTATGTGACATTATATGCTAGCTTGAGAAATGGGTGTCTGATTATTTCTGGCTGGGTACTCTGCTGACATAATCTAATGTTTTGCTTTCGTTGTAAAGCCTTTTTAAAATCGGACAGTGTGGTTAGATTAACGAGAGTCTTGTCTTTTAAATGGTGTAAAATAGTCATATGTTTGAGAAATTGAAGTAATAGCATTTCTAAGGTATTTGAATATCGCGCCACGGGATTCCACTGGCTGTTGACTAGGTGGGACGATTTCGTCCCACATACCCTAGAGAGGTTAAACAATGCAACTTTATATAATTTTTTACATACCCTACATTACTCATCTCATATGTATATACTGTACTCTATACCATCTACTGCATCTTGCCTATGCCATTCGGCCATCGCTCATCCATATATTTATATGTACATATTCTTATTCATTCCTTTGTTGTTGTGAAATTGTTAGATTACTTGTTAGATATTACTGCATGGTCAGAACTAGAAGCACAAGCATTTCGCTACACTCACATTAACATCTGCGAACAATGAGTATGTGACCAATACAATTTTATTTGATTTTAAGTAATCAGACCCTTTGCTATGAGACTCGAAATTGAGCTCAGGTGCATCCTGTTTCCATTGATCATCCTTGAGATGTTTCCACAACTTGATTGGAGTTCACATGTTTAGAATTAAATTGATTGGACATGATTTGGAAGGGCGCACACCTGTCTATATAAAGTCCCACACTCTGACAGTCTTCTAGAGTTCCTCTGTGGAGATGGGAGAACCTTCCAGAAGGACAACCATCTCTGCAGCACTCCACCAATCAGGCATTTATTGTAGAGTGGCCAGATGGAAGCCACTCCTCAGTAAAAGGCACATGACAGCCCGCTTGGAGTTTGCCAAAAGGCACCAAAAGACTCTCAGACCATGAGAAAGAAGATCTCTAGTCTGATGAAACCAAGATTGAACTTTTTGTTCTTAATGCCAGTCGTCATGTCTGGAGGACATGGCAGCATAATGCTGTGGGGATGTTTTTCAGCGGCAGGGACAGAGAGACTAGTCAGGATCGAGGCAAAGATGAACGGAGAAAAGTACAGAGAGATCCTTGATGAAAACCTGCTCCAGAGCACTCAGGACCTCAGACTGTGGTGAAAGTTAACCTTCCAACAGGACAACGACCCTAAGCACACAGCCAAGACAACGCAGGAGTGGCTTCGGGACAAGTCTCTGAATGTACTTGAGTGACCCATCCAGAGCCTGGACTTGAACCCGGTCGAACATCTCTGGAGGGACCTGAAAATAGCTGTGCAGCAACGTCCCTATCCAACCTGACAGAGCTTGAGAAGATCTGCAGAGAAGAATGGGAAAAACTCCCCAAATACAGGTGTGCCAAGCTTGTTGCGTCACACCCAAGAAGACTCGAGGCTGTAATCTCTTCCAAAGGTGCTTCAACAAAGTACTGAGTAAAGGGTCTGAATAATTACGTAAATGTCATATCAGTTTTTTATTTTTAATACATTTTCGTAAAAATGTCTAAAAACCTGTTTTTGCTTTGTCATTATGGAGTATTGTGTGTAGATTGATGAGGAAAAAAAATATTTAATACATTTTAGAATAAGGCTGTATCCTAACAAAACGTGGAAAAAGTCAAGGGGTTTGAATACTTTCGAAAGGCTCTGTATTTATAACTTGTCAGAAATGTCCAGATCAACTAGCCCATGTCAGTTAAGATTTTTTTTAGCCCATAGATTTTGTTGTAAGGTTTGAGTCACTGAAATATCACATGAATCGACATTAGGAATAGAACAATGTATAGAATTGCAAGGAAATTAGCTTTAAAACGACAAAATGTTATCTGCACCCCATGACAAAATGTGTAGAATTACAGGAAATAAGTTTAAAACCTGCAAAATGTTGACTCCACCAACAAGAGGGGTGGGATGTTCCATAATGCTGGAAGGGGGCCTTGAGTGAAAAAGTTTGGGAACCCCTGATATAATGTAGGTGAGTGTCAGGGGTTCACCACCTCAAGCTGAACCTCGGCAAGACGGAGCTGCTTTTCCTCCCGGGGAAAGACAGCCCGTTCCATGATCTCGCCATCACGGTTGACAACTCCATTGTGTCCTCCTCCCAGAGTGCTAAGAACCTTGGCGTGACCCTGGACAACACCCTGTCGTTCTCCACTAACATCAAGGTGGTGACCCGATCCTGTAGGTTCATGCTCTACAACATTCGCAGAGTACGACCCTGCCTCACACAGAAAGCGGCGCAGGTCCTAATCCAGGCACTTGTCATCTCCCGTCTGGATTACTGCAACTCGCTGTTGGCTGGGCTCCCTGCCTGTGCCATTAAACCCCTACAACTCATCCAGAACGCCGCAGCCCGTCTGGTGTTCAACCTTCCCAAGTTCTCTCACGTCACCCCGCTCCTCCGCTCTCTCCACTGGCTTCCAGTTGAAGCTCGCATCCGCTACAAGACCATGGTGCTTGCCTACGGAGCCGTGAGGGGAACGGCACCTCCGTACCTTCAGGCTCTGATCAGTCCCTACACCTTAACGAGGGCACTGCGCTCATCCACCTCTGGCCTGCTGGCCCCCCTACCTCTGAGGAAGCACAGTTCCCGCTCAGCCCAGTCAAAACTGTTCGCTGCTCTGGCACCCCTATGGTGGAACAAGCTCCCTCACGACGCCAGGACAGCGGAGTCAATCACCACCTTCCAGAGACACCTGAAACCCCACCTCTTTAAGGAATACCTAGGATTGGATAAAGTAATCCTTCTAACCCCCCCCCCCCAAAAGATTTAGATGCACTATTGTAAAGTGGTTGTTCCACTGGATATCATAAGGTGAATGCACCAATTTGTAAGTCGCTCTGGATAAGAGCGTCTGCTAAATGACTTAAATGTAAATGTAAATAATGGACAATACAATGGTTTCAAGTTGCTTTTTCATAATAGGTCCTTCATGTTTGCGAAATGCCTCACTTAAATGTTTCACAAAGAGTTTAGTGGCAGAAGTCACTCAGACCTGTTTCAGACCCACAGCATGAGAAGTTTATATTACAGAGTGTGCTCTCCTGCAGACTTTAGATGAAAACTCACTCTGTGCATAGAATTTCTGAACATTCTGGCTCTACTTCTGACACTGTGTCAGGAGCTTATGATCAAAGGCCTGCAGGCTGCAGCAGCAGACTCCATCCATGCACCTTGTAATGCTCATGTTATGGGCAGACTTAGCTGCGGATACTTGAGGGATCAATTTATAAAATGTTTGCATCTGTCACAACAGTTTTCCAATCTGTCAAATCTGACATTTCACAGAGGGTTTAGTCTGGTCATGCACCCCCCAGCAGCACAACTTTAACAGGGCTATAGGAAGGATAAGTAGGCCAGGTACGGCAGATTTCATTTGAAAGGCACCGCTTTCATTAGTTTGATGTGTCTACTATAGAATTACATTTTTTACAAAAACCAGCAACAGCAAATAGCTAAGCTTTGAGCACACTGCCATTGCACCAAAGATTAGATCAAGTGCTCAGGTTCAGTATTAAAATAACTTGAATTTCAACTTACGAAGACAATGAGGGATCTCCCCTCGCCATGTGCCGTTCCCCTCACATGAGACGATTCCAGGGCTGGATAGCTGGTACCCATCGAAGCAGCTATAGGTGACACTGGAGCCCCACTGCAAGTCTGATCCCTCAACTTTCCCATTGCGAACAGCCGGAGGATGGCCACACATGATCACTGATGTGGGGGCAAAACAATATCAATATTTTGAGTGAGTAAGTACTGTAAGTACTCAATTTTCTAAACATATCTATTGATGTAATAGAAGGGAATGGATGATTTACAATGGTTCATATCCTATTTGATTATCATATCCGTTCTCCAACAGAGAGAAAGTTTTTTCACTTGCCTATTAATGGCAAGTAATGTAATTCATTGGGGAGTAGTCGTCCCTTTAATCACAATACATATCCGTTATGGGAAGTGTATCTGTTTTTGATTATATGCAGGGTATTGCATGAACTGTAATTTCTTAACACTCCCGCTGAGACGATAAAATATTACAATTCTAAAACAGGAACTTCTGGCATATTAAACAGTATTCACCCACAGGATTGCAATTGCTTTGCTAAAGTACTACTCTGGGAAATTATATGTGAAGTGCACACATTCATTCTCTGCCTGTCAATCTGCTCAGGAGGAGACTTCCCTGCTCTATGCTTGCCTGCATTGCACCACTAACTGGATACATTGTTTTCTCCACACGTTTGAAGTCTGACATCTGATAGCACAGAGCTTACACATTTCATGGATAACATCCCTTCAGTCTGTGCAAGTCAATAATTTGCTTGCTGTGCCAAAAAGGTAGAGAAACTACTCCAAAAAGGATCAAAAAACTTTTGAAATCTTTTGATCTCTGAGTGCTTGAAATTTTGGGGTGTTGTTGTGATATCTGTACTATATTTCTCTGGTTGCACCTTCTCATCTCAGCCATAAGTAAAGAAATGAAAGTAGAAATGTTTGTTTCTTTGTAAGCCAACGGCAAGTATTATTGAGTCATAACCATAGTTGAATTACCTTTACAGTTAGACTTGGTTTGGTTCCAAGACCCGTCCTTGGTGCAGAGGAGCACAGACGTACCGACAGTATCCATGACGTGGCCTGGGTTACAGTGGTACTGAACAGTCTTGTTGAAGGTAAACTCATTCCCTATGTAAATCCCATTGGCAACAGGACCTGGATCTCCACAGCTGATCACTGTTGAATTGGTCAAATAGTCATAGACAGTACTGTACAAGCATAATCAAAGGCACAGAGTGGCATGTAGGATTAGGTGCATTGTGGCCACGTCTCATTGTCTAGATTGAATGAACACAAGATGTGTGTTAGACGAGTCCACTGTAGTGCTCCTATAGTACAGTCAGTGGCGACGCATCATTCTGGGGAGGTGGGGCAGAGCCCGAGCGTACGGGTTGGTAATATTCTCTGATTGGCTCAGTGTTCTGTCACTGATGAAGACACTATATCACAGCAAAATCTACAGGTAGAGCTCGAAAACTCAAGTGCCTATCCAAGAAGGTTTGAGGTCATTGGCCAAAGATAAAACTGACATCAAATCAAGTTATATCTACCGTAGCTTTGATTGGACTAATCATGTCAATACTTTCATAATCTTAGCTAGCAAGCTAAACAAGCAGTCCTCATCATGCATCAAGTCTGCAACCTACTGGCAAATCCTTTTCAATCCTTGTCACATGAAGAGAAATTCTAGATGAAAATTTATCAGTGCTCATCGGCCATAAACATTACACAATAAGTTGGAAATTGCAAATTCAGCAATGAGTGCTAAGGCGCCACTGCAGCCCCGGGTTCGATCCCAGGCTGTGTCACAGCCGGCTGTGACCGGGAGACGCATGAGGTGGCGCACAATTTGCTCAGTGTTTCACCCGGGTTAGGGGAGGTTTTGGCCGGCCAGAATGTCCTTGTCTCATCGTGCTCTAGCAAGCTGACTTCAGTCATCAGGTCGACAGTGTTTCCTCTAACACATTGGTGCAGCTGGCTTCCGGGTTTAGCGAGCAGTGTGTCAAGAAGCAGTGCGGCTTGGCTCTCGACCTTCGCCGAGTCCGTAGGAGAGTTGCAGCGATGAGACAAGATCGTAACTACCAATTGGATATCACGAAAAAGAGGGTAACGCCAGTTTGAATACTTTGGCCATGCTGTCAATCCAGCATTTCTGACGCGTTCAAAACAACTAAAAACTTGGAACTGGGAAATCTCAGTTTTTTCCCAGTTGTCTTGAACTCACTGAAGTCTATGTCAGACTGGGAAAATACGGAAGAAAATGTTGAATGGTCATCCAACTCAGAATTCAGGGTTGGGATTTTGGCCCACAAAAAGGACCTCCGTGCCACCTTCCACAACAAGCTGAGTCCAAAAATGTATTGTATGCTGCTGCATAAATTATGTAATATGCCAGGGAGATATGTATAGTGTAGCCAAGAAAGCAATATTAAGTGAATGTTGTGTAGTAAGCTGTTAGTAACACATGTGCCTCACCCTAATAATTTGGTTCCTTTCCTCCCTCAGAACTTAGCCTACTGTTCTGACATGATGGTGCACATGTAGCCTATAGCCTGTTTTAGAGAAATGTAATAATTTAATATTGTAAGAGCTTTCATTGTCTGCTTTTATGCCACCTTTATTTATCCTCATTTCTGACTTGTTGTACAGGGAGAATACTGTAAGAACGGCCCATGTTCTGAATTCTGTCGCTGTACATTTCAAAAGTGCTGAACACATAGTTATATTGACTACGGCTGCTCAATAATGTCTTAATCAAAATTACGGATTGCCTCTTATCCGCTTGTTGTTCCCTTATGCCATGGTTTGTACATCTCAATTGTCAGTAGAAACCACATTTGTTTAAGCAAGTCAGCCATATCAGCTATGGTTTTTTTTAAACGTAGTAAATGAGGCTGAATGAACTGTTTCGCTGCCAGACAAGGCTCTGCTGATAGCCAGGTGTAGCAGTGGTAAGGTGTTGGGACTGCAGTTTGGACTCTGCTGTTGGGACAGCTTTATGTAGGCCCTAACAGTTTGTGGGCACTGTTTATCGCCATTATAGTGCAATTAATGTATTGTTTAGTGAGTACAGTACCTGTGCAGTCAGGGGCCGAGCCGGTCCAGGTGCCATTGGTGGTGCAGTGGCGAGTGGTGAGGCCTGAAGTCTTATATCCTTCCCAGCAAGCATATGCCACGGAGCTTGAAAACAGTATTCCATCACTGAAGACAATCTTCCCGTAGGCAGGCGTACCTGGATTCCCACAGGAAACCGCTGAAAAAACATCAATAGGTAAACATAAAAAAATATTGGGAAATTACTTTAAGATAAATTTAAGGTAAATAAACCCTACATGAATTGTTATCATTAACGCTTTAGAACCCAGAGCGGTCGTCGACTGCCTTTCCTTAAATTACTATAGCGGTCGCGAACGGCCTTATTTTTCTAACAATAATATCAGTGTCAATATCGCAAAATTAACTTGCAAACAACCTGTTGTTGTATTCATGTGGCTGTTGTCATCAACCAGAAACCAGAAACGGGGTATGCTGTCATTTGACTTTTGGGGTGTTGCTATAGTTCACCAAGTGCAAACAGTATCTATATAATATGTATGAAATGCTTGATAATGTATGTGATGTAAACAGAGAGCAAAAGGAGTGGCTAATAAATCTGCCTGCACATTTGACTGGCTGACTTATGTGACTAAACTCAACAAAAATAAAAAAATGTATTATGAAGCCAAGATCAATGATATAAAGAATGATGGATACAAACTTTGGAGTACTTTAAATGAAATTATGGGCAGAAACACAAATTCAACTCAACCTTTCAACGAATCAGATGGCTTATTCATCACTAAACCATTTGATGTTGCCAATTATTTTAATGATTACTTAATTGGCAACGTGGGAAAACTTAGGCAGGAAATGCCAACAACGAACAGTGAGTCATCGTATTCATGCATAAAAAAAAGAATGAAAGAAAAGCATTTTGTAAAGTTAGTGTGGGAGAGGTGGAAAAATTATTGTTATCGATCAATAATAACAAACCTCCTGGCATTGACAACTTAGATGGAAAGCTACTGAGGATGGTAGCTGACTCACTCCTATCTGTCATATATTTAATCTGAGCCTAGAGGAAAGTCTTTGTCCTCAGGTCTGGAGGGAATCCAAAGTAATTCCACTACCCAAGAGTGATAAAGCGGCCTTTACTGGTTCTAACAGCAGACCTATAAGCTTATTGCCAGCTCTTAGCAAACTGTTGGAAAAAATTGTGTTTGACCAAATACAATGCTATTTCTCTATAAACAAATTATCAAAAGACTTATAGAGAAGGGCACTCAAAAATATACTGCACTGACACAAATGGCTGATGATTGGTTGAAAGAAATTGAGGATTGTGGGAGCTGTACAGATTTTAGTGCAGCCTTTGATATTATTGACCATAACCTTTTGTTGAAAATACATATGTGTTATGGCTTTTCAACCTCTGCCATATCGTGGATTCAGCGCTATCTATCTAATATAACTCAAAGGGTTCTCTATAATGGAAGCTTCTCTAATGTCAAACATGTAAACTGTGGTGTACCACAGGGCAACTCTCTAGGCCCTCTTCTCTTTTCAATATTTTTAAACAAGGCATGCGTGTCCATGTATGCTGATGATTCAACCATATACGCATCAGCAACCACAGCTAATGACGTCACTGAAACCCTAAACAAAGAGTTGCAGTCTGTTTTGGAATGGGTGGCCAGTAATAAAATGGTCCTGAACATCTCTAAAACGAAGAGCATTGTATTTGGTACAAATCATTCCCTAAATTCTAGAATGAATCTGAATCTGGTAATCTGGTAATGAATGGTGTGGCTGTTGAACAAGTTGAGGAGACTAAATTACTTGACGTTACCTTAGATTGTAAAATGTCATGGTCAAAACATATAGATTCACTGGTTGTAAAGATGGGGAGATTAATAAATAATAAAGATAGCATTTTTGACACCAAACTCCAAAAAGCAAGTTCTGCAGGCTCTAGTTTTGTCTAATCTTGATTATTGTCCAATCGTGTGGTCCAGTGCTGCAAGGAAAGACTTAGTTAAGCTGCAGCTGGCCCAGAAAAGAGCGGCACGTCTTGCTCTTCATTGTAATCAGTGGGCTGATATAAATACTATGCCTGCCAGTCTCTCTTGGCTAAGAGTAGAGGAGAGACTGACTGCATCACTTCTTTTTATAAGAAACATTAATGTGCTGAAAATCCCAAATTGTTTGCATAGTCATCTTACACACAGCTCTGACACACACACTTAGCCCACCAGACATGCCACCAGGGGTATTTTTACAGTTTTATGTAGTTCTGTTCTTGAGCTGTTCTTGTCTATTAATGTTCTCTATTATGTCATGTTTCATGTTTTGTGTCGACCCCAGGAAGAGTAGCTGCTGCTTTTGCAACAGCTAATGGGGATCCTGATAAAATACCAAATACCAAAAAGCTTGCACTGCAGTGCATAAAATGTGATGAGTAGTTGACTCAAAGTGAGAAAAAGGCAATAGTTGAACAGTTTTGAACAAATTAATTTATTCCTAAATTAAGGAGAAGCAAAAGAGAGAGACGGGGAGAGCTAGCTACATTACCCCATAATGACGAAGCAAAAACAGTTTTTTAGATATTCTGGAAAATGTATACAAAAAAACTTCAATATCACATTTACGTAAGTATTCAGACCCTTTACTCAGTACTTTGTTGAAGCACCTTTGGCATCGATTACCATTTCTAGTCTTCTTGGGTATGACGCAACAAGCTTGGCACACCTGTATTTGGGGAGTTTCTCCCATTCTTCTCTGCAGATCTTCTCAAGCTCTGTCAGGTTGATGGGGAGCATCGCTCAGGTTGAGAGAGATGTGCGATCGGGTTGAAGCCCAGACTCTGGCTGGGCCACTCAAGGACATTCAGAGACTTGTCCCGAAGCCACTCCTGCATTGTCTGGGCTGTGTGCTTAGGATCGTTGTCCTGTTCGAAGGTGAACCTTCGGCACAGTCTAAGGTCCTGTGCGCTCTGGAACAGGTTTTCATCAAGGATCTCTCTGTACTTTGCGCTCTTCATCTTTCCCTCGATCCAGACTAGTCTCCCAGTCCCTGCCGCTGAAAAACATCCCCACAGCATGATGCTGCCACCACCATGTTTCACCGTAGGGATGGTGCCAGGTTTCTTCCAGACGGGACACTTGCTATTCAGGACAAGGAGTTCAATCTTGGTGTCATCAGACCAGAACATCTTGTTTCTCATGGTCTGAGAGTCCTTTAGGTGCCTTTTGGCAAACTCCAAGCGGGCTGTCATGTGCCTTTTACTGAGGAGTGACTTCCGTCTGGCCACTCTACCATAAAGGCTTGATTGGTGGAGTGCTGCAGAGATGGTTTTCCTTCTGGAAGGTTCTACCAACTCCACAGAGGAACCCTGACCAAGGCCCTTCTCCCCCAATTGCTCAGTTTGGCCGGGCACAAGCTCTAGAAAGGGTCTTGGTGGTTCCAAACTTCTTCCATTTAAGAATGATGGAGGCCACTGTGTTCTTGGGGACCTTCAATGCTGCAGGCATTTTTTGGTACCCTTCCCCAGATCTGTGCCCTGACACAATACTGTCTCGGAGCTCTACGGACAATTCCTTCAACCTCATGGCTTGGTTTTTGCTCTGACATGCACTGTTAACTGTGGGACCTTATATAGACAGGTGTGTGCCTTTCAAATGAATGTCCAATCAGTTTAATTTACCACAGGTGATCAATGGAAACAGGATGTACCTGAGCTCAATTTTGAGTCTCACAGCAAAGGGTCTGAATACTTATATATGTAACCGATGTGAAATGGCTAGCTAGTTAGCGGTGGTGCGCGCTAATAGCGTTTCAATCAGTGACGTCACTCGCTCTGAGACTTGAAGTAGGGTTTCCCCTTGCGTTGCAAGGGCCGCGGCTTTTGTGGCGCGATGGGTAACGATGCTTCGGTGGGTGTCAGTTGTTGATGTGTGCAAGGGTCCCTGGTTTGAGCCCGGGTTGGGGCGAAGAGAGGGACGGAACCTACATTGGTGCCGTGACCCGGATCATTGGTTGCTGCGGAAAAGGAGGAGGTCAAAAGGGGGGTGAGTGTAACCGATGTGAAATGGCTAGTTAGTTAGCGGTGGTGCGCGCTAATAGCGTTTCAATCAGTGACGTCACTCGCTCTGAGACTTGAAGTAGGGTTTCCCCTTGCGTTGCAAGGGCCGCGGCTTTTGTGGCGCGATGGGTAACGATGCTTCGGTGGGTGTCAGTTGTTGATGTGTGCAAGGGTCCCTGGTTTGAGCCCGGGTTGGGGCGAAGAGAGGGACGGAACCTACATTGGTGCCGTGACCCGGATCATTGGTTGCTGCGGAAAAGGAGGAGGTCAAAAGGGGGGTGAGTGTAACCGATGTGAAATGGCTAGTTAGTTAGCGGTGGTGCGCGCTAATAGCGTTTCAATCAGTGACGTCACTCGCTCTGAGACTTGAAGTAGGGTTTCCCCTTGCGTTGCAAGGGCCGCGGCTTTTGTGGCGCGATGGGTAACGATGCTTCGGTGGGTGTCAGTTGTTGATGTGTGCAAGGGTCCCTGGTTCGAGCCCGGGTTGGGGCGAAGAGAGGGACGGAACCTACACTGTTACGTATACATAAGGTATTTCTGTTTTAAAAAAAATCGAAAACCTGTTTTCGCTTTGTCATTATGGGGTATTGTGTGTAGATTGATTAGGGAAAATGTTATTTAATACATTTTAGAATAAGACTAACGTAACAATATGTGGAAAAAGTCAAGTGGTCTGAATACTTTCCGTATGCACTGTATATTTCTTAGTATATTTTTTCACTTTCACTTACTTAGCTAGTGTCAAATGCAGTGATGTGATGTGTATGGTTGAGAAAAGGAAATAGAGAGAAAGGAAAAGAGAGACAGTGAGAGAGGGAGAGAGATTATGTTCTTGACCACAATTGTATCCTATTTGTTGCTTGTCTGGTCTCCCTCTGTTACTCTATTTCTCTAGCTCGATGAAAGCGAGGGAAGTGATGTGGAGAGTCAGGGCTAAGCAGCAAAAGGCAGGGAGGAAGAGAAGTTAGAGATGATTAGAGGGATAGAGATGTGGAGGGTGAAGTGGAGGGAGAGAGGAGAGTGAAGAGGTGGGAGAGGAGAGTGGAGGGAGAGGAACATAGAGAGGGAGAGGAGGAGGAAAAGGGAGGGAAGGAGGGAGAGGAAGAAGCAGGGGGAGAGGAGGAGGAAGAGGTAGGGGAAGAGGGAGAGCACACATGAGAGGGGAGCCTACTTTTCCATTGTCTGCCCTAGGTCCCACCATTCACCCTTGTGGCAGGGGTTTTGGAGTTGTATTTAAAACGTGGTAGGAACTTATATCAGTGCCAGAGCTTGTAATGGATTATAACAATAAAATGGGCAGGGTTGACCACCTTGACCAACTAAGGAACTATTACAATGTTGGAGGCACAGGCATAAAATGGTGGGAGTATGTGTTTTGGGGAATGCTCAGCATTGTCATCATAAATGCGTACATTGTGTCGGGGATGCTGCAAAGGTCGCTTCTCAGAAACTGCAGGCACTGGTTCCTGAAGGCATTCAAAATGCAGCTTGTGCATTCACTTTGTGATATGGCTACAATGACAGGAAGAGGGAAGCCAAGAGTGTGGCATCAGGGTGTGTGGACTCACAATTTGAAAGCAGGTGAAGTTTGAAGGCCGCAAGAGAGGGTGTGTGGTGCGCATCCGGGGTGGACGCAGGCCAAAGAGTGGAAGATGTGTAGAAACCTTCTTTGGGTGCGCTACGTGTTTTGTGCCACATTCCAGGATGGGGCCGTGCTTCCAGAAGTTCCATGACATATTCCAGGCTAAATGCAAACACTAAAGTGGCCATGTGAAATATGAATTTGTCCTACAAATCTTTTAGGGAAATTGTGTACTTTTTAAAATTGTCTCTGAACAGTTGTTGTGTTTTCTATCACCTCTCTTTATCTGTCTCTATCTAATACTTGTTGCATTCACTGAATTGTTGTCAAAGTAGGCTACTAGTTCGACATTGTAACAGGCAAGGAGGTACTAAATCTTATTGAGAGAGGTTATCTACATTTTTAAATTGTCTCTGAATAATTGTTTGAACTTTTACATTGTTACAGAAGTAAGAATAGTTTAAAATCAAATAGCCTACTTTGTGTGGGTTTTGTAATACTTTCTGAACATTGTCCTCTGGTCACATTTTGGATAAATGTGTACATTTTTTATATGTAATTTTTATGATATATTATACTTGGTACATTTAGAGCGAGTAATTTAGTCAAATTTACTACAATTTAAATACGCTATTTTTTTTTGGTGTGTTGAGTGTTAATAATTTTTTGATTGTCAGTGTCTTTACACAATGGAAGACAAAATTAATGTTATTCCTGTTGACATATTTTACCCCCTTTTTTCTCCCTAATGTTCGATTTTGTCTCATCGCTGTCTCATGCAACTCCCCATGTGTCCTCCGAAACATGACCCACCTAACCGCGCTCCTTAACTTGTTATGGATAGGGGGCAGTATTTTCACGGCCGGATAAAAAACGTACCCGATTTAATCTGGTAATTACTCCTGCCCAGAAACTAGAATATGCATATAATTAGTAGCTTTGGATAGAAAACACTCCAAAGTTTCTAAAACTGTTTGAATGGTGTCTGTGAGTATAACAGAACTCAAATGGCAGGCCAAAACCTGAGAAGATTCTGTACAGGAAGTACCCTGTCTGACCATTTCTTGGCCTTCTTTGTCATCTCTATCCAAAACAAAGGATCTCTGCTGTAACGTGACACTTTCTAAGGCTCCCATAGGCTCTCAGAAGGCGCCTGAAAGTTGAATGATGACTCTGCAGTTACTGGCTGAAAAACAGTAGCGCATTTGGTAAGTGGTCGATCTGAGAACAATGAGACGGGCGTGCGCGTGGACGTGAAGAGTCCATTTGACTTTTTCAGTCTTTGAACGAAATATGATAGCTTGAAAAATGGGTGTGATTATTTCTGGCTGGGTACTCTGCTGGCATAATCTAATGTTTTGCTTTCGTTGTAAAGCCTTTTTGAAATCGGACAGTGTGGTTAGATAAAGGAGAGTCTTGTCTTTAAAATGGTGTAAAATAGTCACATGTTTGAAAAATTGAAGTTTTCGGATTTTCGAGGAGTTTGTATTTCGCGCCACGCCCTATCATTGGATACTGGAGTGGTGTTCCGCTAGCGGAACGTCTAGATGTAAGAGGTTAACACCCGCCGGCTTAACCCGGAAGCCAGCCGAACCAACGGGTCAGAGGAAACACCATTCAACCTGCCGGCCCGCACACGGCCTGCCACAAGGAGTCGCTAGAGAGCGATGAGCCAAGTGAAGCCCCACCGGCCAAACCCTCCCTAACCCGGACAACGCTGGGCCAATTGTGCGCTGTCCTATGGGACTCGCGGCCACGGAATGCAATGCAGTCCCTTAGACCGCTGCGCCACTCGGGACGCCTATGTGGTGTCATATTAACTTTTTAAGGTATAGGGGGCAGTATTTTCATTTTCGGATGAAAAGCATGCCCAGAGTAAACTGCCTAATACTCGGGCACATAGTCAAATATTAATAGAAAACACTCTGAAGTTTCTAAAACTGTTTGAATGATGTCTGTGAGTATAACAGAACTCATATGGCAGGCAAAAACCTGAGAAAAATCCAACCAGGAAGTGGGAAATCTGAGAATTGTAGTTCTTCTTTTGAATCCCTATCAAAACTACAGTGTCTGTGGGGTCACGTTGTACTTCCTAAGGCTTCCATTGGCTGTCAACAGCCTTTAGAAACGTGTTTCATCCTTCTCCTGTTACTGGGCAGAAAATAGGAGCTCAGTCAATGAGTGGACTGCCTGGGACCAGTGAGTTGTTTACTGCGTGGGCACATTTGGCGCACCGCTCCTTCTTTTTCCTCTGTAATGAATACGCTATTGTCCGGCTGGAATATTATCGACGTTTTATGTTAAAAAGACCCTAAGGAAGGATTGATTGTAAACAACGTTTGACATCTTTCTACGAACGGTAATGGAACTATTTGACTTTTTGTGTCTGGATTTACACTCGCGCGTTATGCCTTTGGATAGTGATCTGAACGCATGAACAAAATGGAGGTATTTGGACATAAATATGGAGTATTTCGAACAAAAATAAAATTTGTTGTGGAAGTAGGAGTCCTGGGAGTGCATTCTGACGAAGATCAGCAAAGGTAAGAGAATATTTATAATACTAATTCTGAGTTTAGTTGACCCCAGAACTTGGCGGGTATCTGTATAGCTTGCTTTGATGGCTGAGCTATGTACTCAGAATATTGAAAAATGTGCTTTCTCCGTAAAGCTATTGTAAAATCTGACACAGCGGTTGCATTAAGGAGAAGTAGATCTATAATTCTTTCAATAACTGTTGTAAATTTAATCAACGTTTATGATGAGTATTTTTGTAAATTGATGTGCTCATTCACCGGGGGTTTTGGTGGGAATACATTTTGTGAACATCACGCGCCTTATGTAAAATGGGGTTTTTGGATATAAATATGAACTTTATTGAGCAAAACATACATGTATTGTGTAACATGAAGTCCTATGAGTGCCATCTGATGCTTGGAAAATGGCTGTGGTTTTTCTTGTGAAGTTTATGTCCTAACATAATCTAATTGTATGCTTTCGCCGTAAAGCCTTTTTGAAATCGGACAATGTGGTTAGATTAACGAGATGTTTATCTCTAAAATGGTGTAAAATAGTTGATTGTTTGAGAAAATAAAATTATGAGAATTTTGCTGTTTTGTATTTCGCGCCATGCTATTTCACTGGCTGTTGATAGTGTGTACCGCGGGTGGGACGCTAGCGTCCCACCTAGCCCATAGAAGTTAAAGAAGAGGTTGTGCTCTTTATAACTAAGTTAACCTCTGTAGGTTAGGGGGGCAGTATTTTCACATCCGGATAAAAAACGTACCCGATTTAATCTGGTTATTACTCCTGCCTAGAAACTAGAATATGCATATAATTGTTTGATTTGGATAGAAAACACCCTAAAGTTTCTAAAACTGTTTGAATGGTGTCTGTGAGTATAACAGAACTCATATGGCAGGCCAAAACCTGAGAAGATTCTGTACAGGAAGTGCCCTCTCTGACCATTTCTTGGCCTTCCATAGCCTCTTTATTGAAAACTGAGGATCTCTGCTGTAACGTGACATTTTCTAAGGCTCCCATAGGCTCTCAGACGGCACCAGAACGTTGAATGATGACTCTGCAGTCCCTGGCTGAAAAACAGTAGCGCATTTGGATAGTGGTCAATCTGAGAACAATGAAACGGGCGCTGCGCTTACACGTGAAGAGTCCATTTTCTTCTATCAGTCTTTGAACGAAAACGACGTCTCTCGGGCGGAATATTATCGCTATTTTACGAGAAAAATCGCATAAAATTGATTTTAAACTGCGTTTGACATGCTTCGAAGTACGGTAATGGAATATTTTGAATTTTTTTGTCACGACATGCGTCCGCGCGTCACCGTTCGGATAGTGTCTTGAATGAAGTAGAAGTCCTGGGAGTCATTCTGACGAAGAACAGCAAAGGTAATCCAATTTTTCTTATAGTAATTCTGAGTTTAGTGAACGCCAAACTTGGTGGGTGTCAAATTAGCTAGCCCGTGATGGCGAGCTATCTACTCAGAATATTGCAAAATGTGCTTTTGCCAAAAAGCTATTTTAAAATCTGACACCGCGATTGCATAAAGGAGTTCTGTATCTATAATTCTTAAAATAATTGTTATGTTTTTTGTGAACGTTTATCGTGAGTAATTTAGTAAATTCACCGGAAGTTTTCGGTATGTTTGCTAGTTCTGAACATCACATGCTAATGTAAAAAGCTGGTTTTTGATATAAATATGAACTTGATTGAACAAAACATGCATGTATTGTATAACATAATGTCCTAGGAGTGTCATCTGATGAAGATCATCAAAGGTTAGTGCTGCATTTAGCTGTGGTTTGGGTTTTTGTGACATTATATGCTAGCTTGAAAAATGGGTGTGTGATTATTTCTGGCTGGGTACTCTCCTGACATAATCTAATGTTTTGCTTTCGTTGTAAAGGCTTTTTGAAATCGGACAATGTGGTTAGATTAACGAGAGTCTTGTCTTTAAAATGGTGTAAAATAGTCATATGTTTGAGAAATTGAAGTAATAGCATTTTTAAGGTTTTTGAATATCGCGCCACTCGATTCCACTGGCTGTTGACTAGGTGGGACGATTTCGTCCCACATACTCGAGAGAGGTTAACTTGTAATTGTCATTTTTGGTTTTGAGCTATATCTTTGTTTTTGAGCTATGTCTGTTTGAAATGTTTTAGAAAATGTTCTTTATCTTTAAAATTCTCAGTAATCTACAGCAGCATTCTAGAATTATATTGGGGTCTAAAGGGTTAAAGTCACTTGCAACCATGAAAGTACCCCTCTTGGCTATGGTTGTGGATAAAAGGAAATTAATCTACTCCCATAATAAGTCCAATCGTTCTTCAGTACAATATATTCTACAGGTGCTGACCAACCCGATCAACTTAATTGTAATCTAACAGAAACAAGACATTAATATCAAATACTTATTGATTTGATCCAATTAGTTAAAGCTTTTTAATGAAATGTATCAGCCTTTGTCAATGACTTGTAGTGGCATTTTAGAAGTTAGGCAATAAATTAAATGGGCTCCTCACTCTCAAAGGCTGCATTTACACAGGCAGCCCAATTCTGATATTTTTTCCACTAATTGGTCTTTTGACCAATCACATCAGATCTTTTCACATCAAATATTTTTAAAAGCTGATCTAATTGGTCAAAAGATCAATTACTGAAAAGAAAATCAGAATTGGGCTGCCTGTGTACACACATTGATAGATATCGTCTTTAAAAACCAATTACATTAATTGGGAACAACAAGTCCATCCCATAAATAATGAGGCATTGGGGACATATGACAACAAATAACCACACGACTCACATGAATAGAGCTTTCAGAGCTTTCACTCACACAGCCTGCGTAAATACTCTCAATAGCGCTTAAGCAGTTTCATCTTTGTTTACAGAAGGGGAGAACCAGCAGCATGGGAATCTTCAGAGGGCATTAATCATAGAGGGATCAGTCAAAGCATGACATACGTTGTGAGGAAATATGCTCTCCACTTTCCCCCATGTAAAAGTGAATGGCAAATGTACACAAATGCTGATCTCAAAATGCAATGAATGCTTTTGATTACAGCAGGAATATCCGGGGCTTATGCTACAGTGCAAGCTTTGAGTATTTATGACTCAATTAGGGTTGATTGAGCGAATACTCATTAGCTCAAGTCATAGAAAAGCCAATAGCTGAGCATTTAAGAGCAGTGAACTCTGGTAATCATTCATCTTTCTAAGAATGTTTAGCATTATCTCTGTGTAGACATAATATCACTTCAAGGCTGCAACAGGATACTCAGCAGGTTAAAGGAAGCAAATAGCCATGTACAGCTTCCCATAAGAATGTAACCACTTTATATAGAGAATAAGTGGATCAATAAGGAGTTAATGAAGTCCCTAAGGGAGACTGCTGTGGCCATATGTATTTACCAACCGTTAGGGAATAGGTTAGGTAGTTTAAATAGCACACTACAGCTCACTACCCCTTCCACACTCCATTCCTCCAGGGGGCAGCAGCAACCTTGTCCAGGTGCTGAGCCTTGTTGATAAGCACATCAGGTGCTGCCAATTAGGTGGTCGTCAAAGTAATTATTTCCCAAGTGACAGCAGTGTTGTGGTCCCCCTGTGCATGAGAATTTGCATTTAGTACCTGGGCACAGCATTATTGTGTCACAGAAATAGTGTGCCGCCATCCACTTTGCATCACCCAAGCAGTGATCCGTCTCAACTCCCTTATAGCAACCGTTAAACCCTAGTCAATTATGAATGACCTCTAAATAATGCAGCGTTATTGATCTCCTGTAAGCAATCTGCGGGCTTATCTCACTTTGTACTTTGTACTGTTGCCGTGAAGACTGAATAACTATGATTAATAATACATTTATAAATATAGAAATGCACAAAAACTGACCTAATGATGAAAATAAAAACAATGAATGAAGGAATGAAGGACGGAAAGAAAGTTGGAAGGAGACGGAGTAATCCACCAGGGCTTCTTTAAAAGATATAGTGTTCTCTGACAGATGTATCAGAGAGGAATTCCTTCAGCTTGGATGAAAGGTAAATACCCTTTGAAGGTTATGCCATGCTGATTTCAGATAGTAGACAATCCATTAACCACTCAGGCTTACATGGGCAAAACAAATATCTGTATTACATTAATTATGTTTAGGGTTAGGGGCTAAATGGCATAGTCAAACACCCCTAGTAATAATTTAGCTTCATCTAAACGATACATTAACTACTAGGTAATGCAAAATAATAAATGCTAACGCCAACCAACACTTAGCATAGGGGATCCGACCCCATCTAACACACAACACTGATGATAACTGGGTTAAAATAAGAAACAGACAACAGAGCAACTAAGTGCTGAAGAATACATAACAACCTCAACACCAAAACATACATAGGAATGAGAAACAACGTAACCTGAAAACAAGGAACCCATAAGTACCCACAATCTTAAGGTATGCTACGATATGCGTTATGTTGAGCATACATAATAATGACGGTCTTAATTCATTTGATTTTTACTAATTCTTTGTATTTCATTGTTGGATTACAGAGATATAAAGCTCAATCAATGTTGTTGGCCGATGAGACACAGTTTAAGACGATCTTCATTTAAGATTTATTTAGAAATATAGATCAATTCTATTTAAATTCCAGTAAATTCAGGGAGTACATTGAAATTGCTATTCCAATTATCTTCAAAACTTTTCAATGAGGAACATTTGGAATTTGAATTTGAATATAGTTTACTTTATGAATTGACCCCAACCCTGATCAGCTTAGATATTCAGTACACCCACATTTGCATGCCTTTGTACATAATTTATTTTATACTTCATATGAATGTGCCAATAAGCATCCCTCCTGGCTTCACTCAAGGTTCCCTCTTCATTTTTCAACCGATGAATTAAACAGTGTCAGAAATAACCCTGAGTTCTCCTCTTTTGAATTCTTCCCAAAATGGCTGAGCATTAAGGTAATTGCAGACTATAATAGGTGCTCGATGGAGCAATCCTTTCTGAAAATGTGCATTAAAGCAATGCATTATCGTACACTACATTACCGGTGGCGGGTTGTCTGTGTAGGACTTCTAACCCTTGCATACATCAATGAGTCCTAAATTCAGACAAGTGAGTATGAAAATGTAGCATTTATAGCAACCAGTAAATCTGTCAAATAGCCGGTTTAACTGTTATTATAATATATCATGCTTGAGTAGTTCTACTGTTATCCTAATTATGAAAAAATCCCTGCATTGCACAGACATGCAATGTTCTCGTCATTGATTTTCCATTAAAATAGCAATACATTGGGAAAACAATTATTTGTGCAATGCCATACAATCTAAAATATTTCCTTTTGCAATAGAACTGATCATTAAAACAGTCCGACAAGGCGAACCATGACACTGCCTTATCAGCCCTCAATGATGCCCAGATTATGCTCATTCCCAGTCAAGGGAGTCATTGTCACAGTGGATAACGTATCTACAGGTATAGTAGTTGAGTATATATGGCAGGGGTCTCACCTTCACAGACTGGCTGGGTGCCACTCCAGGAGCCATTGTGGAGGCAGGTCCTCTCAGGTGAGCCACTCAGGGAAAAACCGGCATCACAGGTGAATCGCAGCAGGCTCTTCAGCTGGAACTTCTCCCCTAGCCTGGAGCCGTGAGGTGGGATTCCAGGGTCACCGCACTCCCCGGAACTACCACCTCATGAGGGAGAGAGAAAATATCCAACACTCAAATAACCAGCCATCCCTCACCACAGCAGTCCCATAGGCAGCTCATATCAGTCACTCTAGCCTTTTTTCTGAGATGGAAATAGGCTTTTCCCCCTCCCTTTCAACTAACATGAAAGGCTACCAAGGCTCTACCCAGAGTGCTTGCATCTTACATCTCTAGCTACCACACAAGAAAAACCCACAGAAATCCATAGCTTTTCTAGCTCGGTTTGACATCCCTGAAACCTGTTGATCTGTGGTATTTCTGTGCACCATTAGAGCCTTCAGGTCGCCCCTGGCTGGCAGAGTGGTAGGCCCCTGCTGATGGAAATACCTGAGCAGTAGGGTGGTGACCCACTCCAGCGCCCGTCCTCCTGACAGTAGCGCGTGGCGTTCCCAATCAGCGCTCGGCCCTGGCTGCAGGTATAATGGAGCACGCCGCCGTTGGTGAACTTCCTGCCTGACATGACAGCTTGGGGTGGTGTGCCAGGATCACCACAGGAAATAGCTTCAGGCGAAATGGAGAGAAAAGGTTCAGAGAGGACAGTTGATAGAAATACTGAGTTGATCATGGATATACACCATTGTTCTTGTGCCTTCAGTGTTAGCTACTACCACAATTACATTTTAATTGTTTATCTACTACTACTCCCACTACTACTCCCACTCCTGCTACTACTACTACTACCACTACTCCCACTACTACTACCACCACTACTCCCACAACCCACCTTTTATCACAAACATTAACACTACATATGACATTGTCAGCAAAGCCATAATGTTTCTATATTCTTTATTTTCAAACACTAACACTATAAATTCTTCACAAATCCCTTGCACCATCCCCATATTACATATCTTCTCCCCACAATAAGAATGGTACATTTCACACTTTCTATCATTCTCCAACAGTGACCACACGAAGTGGGACCCAGATTCCACCTCTGCCACTTCTTGTACCCTGATCAAGACAATCCTAGCATATTACTCACAAAGGCACTTAGGAAGTGATCTGTCCCAGAGGCCGTTTGACTGACAGGTGAGAAGTGATGAGCCGAGCAGATAGAAGGCCCTCTTGCAGTGATACATCACACTGGTTCTATAGTTGAAGCTCTCGGGGAAACGCTGCTGCGGGTGACGAATGGCATTCTCCACAAAGCCTGGATCGGAGCAGTTTACCACTGCAAGATAAAATCAACCGAATGCTTAACGCCTGACAGTGAAACCAAGAGTGAGAAGAGAAGGGAAATCAATGAGAAAGCTTGAATAGCAGGGTTATTGTTCAAGTTCTGAGTCATTTCAATCAACCCATTCATGCTTTTTAATATATACTTAAACAGTGTGTAAGCTTCTCTCATGTTTCTACAGTCAATAGCATTTGACATAAAGTTGATCTAATAACTGTGTAACAATGTAATTCATGTGGGTTGCAGTTTCAGTTTAGTTTAGATTCACTTGTCACAAAATGTAAAACCATCAGGGCAGGAAGCCCCAGTAACAATAAGTTGCACCTCTTGCCTCAGAGTTGGCTGAACATTGTTTTCAGCTATTGCCCTTCAACAACAAAAAATGCCTAAAGTTAAAGTAATGTCCAGGGGAAACAAAACAGATTGCTTTCCCTCAGTGACAGCTGACAATGCCCTGGCAGTCAATTAAGCCCTAGGGAAAAGAGGGAGGAAAAAAATATAAAACAATTGATAATTAGCACCTGCTGTTGGCAGGTGCCAAAAACTCTTATTCCTAAAACGGCACCGGAGAAGGCTGAAGTTTTACGTGTTCCTATCCAATTGTGTTTTTGTTCGTTTCTTTGCGTTGTTTGTAACTTAATTTTTTCATTATTTTGTACACAATGTTGCTACTACCGTCTCTTATGACCGAAAATAACTTCTGGACATTGGAACTGCGATTACTCACCACGAACTGGCAGAATCCTTTTTTTCCGTTAACGAGTCCGACTAGCCCGACCTGAATGACATACTGCTTTCCCGGGAACAGGCACAGATCCCCGTCATTTGCGTGAAGAGAAGGCGGAGAAAAAGGGGCCAGAGGGCGGGCTGCCTTCTGATAATTCGTAGTTGATCGAATAAACCCCCACTACCTTCCATTCTGCTAGCGAACGTGCAATCTTTGGAAAATATAATCGATGACCTATGTCGAAGATTAAACTACCAATGGGACATTCAAAACTGTAATATCTTATGCTTCACGGAGTCGTGGCTGAACGACGACACTATCAACATACAGCTGGCTGGTTATACGCTGTATCAACAGGATAGAACAGTGGCGTCTGGTAAGACAAGGGGTTACGGACTATGCATATATGTAAACAACAGCTGGTGCACGGAAGTCTCAAGGTTTTGCTCACCTGAGGTAGAGTATCTCATGATAAGCTGCAGACTGCACTATCTTCCTAGAGAGTTTTCATCTGTATTTTTCGTAGCTGTCTACATACCCCCACAGACCGATGCTGGCACTAAGACTGCACTCAATGAGCTATATTCCGCCATCAGCAAACAGGAACACACTCACCCAGAGGCGGCGCTCCTAGTGGCTGGGGACATTAATGCAGGGAAACTTAAATCGGTCTTACCAAATTTCTATCAGCATGTTAAATGTGCAACCAAGGGAAAAAACTCTGACCACCTTTACTCCACACACAGAGATGCATACAAAGCTCTCCCTCACCCTCCATTTGACAAATCTGACCATAATTATATCCTCCTGATTCTTGATTACAAGCAAAAATTAAAGCAGGAAGCACCAGTGACTAGATCAATAAAAAATTGGTCAGATGAAGCAGATGCTAAGCTACAGGACTGTTTTGCTAGCACAGACTAGAATATGTTCCAGGATTCTTCCTATGGCATTGAGGAGTACACCATATCAGTCATTGGCTTCATCAATAAGTGCATCGATGATGTCGTCCCCACAGAAACCGCACGTACATACCCCAACCAGAAGCCATGGATTACAGGTAACATCCGCACTGAGCTAAAGGCTAGAGCTGCCGCTTTCAAGGAGCAGGACTCTAACCCGGAAGCTTAATAGAAATCCCACTATGTCGGATGTGGCAGGGCTTGCAAACCATTACAGATTACAAAGGGAAGCACAGCCGAGAGCTGCCCAGTGACATAAGCCTACCAGACGAGTTAAACAACTTCGATGCTCGCTTCGAGGTAAATAACACTGAAACATGCATGAGAGCACCAGTTGTTCCGGAAGACTGTGTGATCACGCTCTCTGCAGCCGATGTGAGTAAGACCTTTAAACAGGTCAACATTCACAAGGTCGCAGGGCCAGACAGATTACCAGGACGTATACTCAGTGCACGCACTGACCAACTGGCAAGTGTCTTCACTGACATTTTAAACCTCTCCCTGTCCGAGTCTGTAATACCAACATGTTTTAAGCAGACTACCATAGTCCGTGCCAAAAAACACTAAGGTAACCTGCCAAGCCTCTCCAGCTTCTCCTTCACCCAAATCCAGAGAGCAGATGTTCTGAAAGAGCTGCAAAACCTGGACCTGAACAAATCAGCTGGGCTAGACAATCTGGACCCTCTCTTTCTAAAACTATCCGCAGCCATTGTTGCAACCCCTATTATCAGCCTGTTCAACCTCTTTCGTATCGTCTGAGATCCCTAAAGATTGGAAAGCTGCCGCGGTCATCCCCCTCTTCAAAGGGGGTGACACCCTAGACCCAAACTGTTACAGACCTATTTCCATCCTGCCCGGCTTATCTAAAGTCTTCGAAAGCCTAGTTAATAAACAGATCACTGTCCATTTCGAATCCCACTGTACCTTCTCCGCTGTGCAATCCGGTTTCTGAGCCGGTCACGGGTGCACCTCAGACACACTCAAGGTACTAAACGATATCATAACCGCCATCGATAAAAGACAGTACTGTGCAGCCGTCTTCATCGACGTGGCCCAGGCTTTCGTCTCTGTCAATCACCGTATTCTTATCGGCAGACTCAATAGCCTTGGTTTTTCTAATGACTTCCTGGCCTGGTTCACCAGCTACTTTGCAGACAGAGTTCAGTGTGTCAAATCTGAGGGCCTGTTGTCCAGACCTCTGGCAGTCTCTATGGGGGTACCACAGGGTTCAATTCTCGGGCCGACTCTTTTCACTGTGTATATCAATGATGTCACTCTTGCTGCGGGCGATTCCCTGATCCACCTTTACGCAGACGACACCATTCTGTATACTTCATGCCCTTCCTTGGACACTGTGCTAACAAACCTCCAAACGAGCTTCAATGCCATACAACACTCCTTCCATGGCCTTCAACTGCTCTTAAACGCTAGTAAAACCAAATGCATGCTTTTCAACCGTTCGCTGCCCGCACCTGCCCGCCCGACTAGCATCACCACCCTGGACGGTTCCGACCTAGAATATGTGGACAACTATAAATACCTAGGTGTCTGGCTAGACTGTAAACTCTCCTTCCAGACTCATATTAAACATCTCCAATCCAAAATCAAATCTAGAATCGGCTTTCTATTTCACAACAAAGCCTCCTTCACTCACGCCGCCAAACTTACCCTAGTAAAACGGACTATCCTACCAATCCTCGACTTCGGCGATGTCATCTACAAAATAGCTTCCATTACTCTACTCAGCAAACTGGATGCAGTCTATCACAGTGCCATCCGTTTTGTTACCAAATCACCTTATACCACCCACCACTGCGACCTGTATGCTCTAGTCGGCTGGCCCTCGCTACATATTCGTCGCCAGACCCACTGGCTCCAGGTCATCTATAAGTCTATGCTAGGTAAAGCTCCACCTTATCTCAGTTCACTGGTCACGATAACAACACCCACCCGTAGCACACGTTCCAGCAGGTATATCTCACTGATCATCCCCAAAGCCAACACCTCATTTGGCCGCCTTTCCTTCCAGTTCTCTGCTGCCAGTGACTGGAACGAATTGCAAAAATCACTGAAGTTGGAGACTTTTATTTCCCTCACCAACTTTAAACATCAGCTACCTGAGCTGCTAACCGATCGCTGCAGCTGTACATAGTCCATCTGTAAATTGCCCACCCACTCTACCTACCTCATCCCCATACTGTTTTTATTTTATTTACTTTTCTGCTCTTTTGCACACCAGTATTTGTACTTGCACATCATCATATGCTCATTTATCACTCCAGTGTTAATCTGCTAAATTGTAATTATTCGCTCCTATGGCCTATTTATTGCCTACCTCCTCATGCCTTTTGCACACACTGTATATATACTTTCTTTTTTTCTACTGTGTCAATGACTTGTTTATTGTGTTATTGGCTTGTTTATTGCTTACTCCATGTGTAACTCTGTGTTGTTGTCTGTGTCACACTGCTTTGCTTTATCTTGGCCAGGTCGCAGTTGTAAATGAGAACTTGTTCTCAACTAGCCTACCTGGTTAAATAATGGTGAAATAAATATAAAATAAAAATGACTACCGACCCGTAGCACTCACGTCTGTAGCTGTGAAGTGCTTTGAAAGGCTGGTCATGGCTCACATCAACACCAATATCCCAGAAACCCTAGACCATCACCAATTTGCAAACCGCCCTAACAGATCCACAGATGACGCAATCTCTATTGCACTCCACACTGCCCTTTCCCACCTGGATAAAAGGAACACCTATGTGACAATGCTATTAATTGACTACAGCTCAGCGTTCAACATCATAGCGCCCTAAAAACTCATCAATAAGCTAAGGACCCTGGGACTAAACACCTCCCTCTGCTACTGGATCCTGGACTTCCTGACGTGCCGCCCCATGTGGTAAAGGTAGGTAACAACACATCCACCACGCTGATCTTCAACACAGGGGCCCCTCAGGGGTGGGTGCTCAGTCCCATCCTGTACTCCCTGTTCACTCATGACTGCACGGCCAGGCACGACTCCAACACCCTCATTAGGTTTGCTGATGACACAACAGTGGTAGGCCTGATCACCGATAATGACGAGACAGCCTATAGGGAGGAGGTCAGAGACCTGGCCGTGTGGTGCCAGGACAACAACCTCTCCCTCAACGTGATCAAGACAAAGGAGATGATTGTGGACTACAGGAACAAGAGGACCGAGCACGTCCCCATTCCTATCGACGGGACTCTAGTGGAGCAGGTTGAGAGCATGAAGTTCCTTGGTGTCCACATCAACAACAAACTAACATGGTCCAATCACACCAAGACAGTCGTGAAGAGGGCACGACAACACTTATTCCCCCTCAGGAGACTGAAATGATTTGCCATGGGTCCTCAGATCCTCAAAATGTTCTACAGCTGCACCATTGGGAGCATCCTGACTGGTGTCATCACTGCCTGGTATGAAAACCGTGCGGCCTCTGACCGCAAGGCGCTACAGAGGGTAGTGCGTATGGCCCAGTACATCCCTGGGGCAAAGCTTCCTGCCATCCAGGACCTCTATACCAGTTGGTGTCAGAGGAAGACCCTAAAAATTGTCAAAGATTCCAGCCACCCTAGTCATAAACTGTTCTCTCTGCTACCACATGGAATGCAGTACCTGAGTGCCAAATCTAGGTCCAAGAGGCTTCTAAACAGCTTCTACATCAAGCCATAAGACTCCTGAACATCTAATCAAATGGCTACCCAGACTATTTGCATTGCCCCCCCCCTCCCTTTTACACCGCTGCTACTCTCTGTTTTTAGCTATGCATAGTCACTTTAATAACTCTACCTACATGTACATATTACCTCAATTACCTCGAGTAACCGGTGCCCTCGCACATTGACTCTGTACCGGTACCCCCCTGTATATAGTCTCCCTATTGTTATTTAGTGCTGCTCTTTAATTACCTGTTACATTTTTATTTGTATTTATTTTTTAACTGCATTGTTGGTTAGGGGCTCGTAAGTAAGCATGTTGTATTCGGCGCATGTGACTAATAAAATTTGATTTATTGGCGTGTTCCTTGCCTATAATAGAAAACCTTATTGGGGTAACCCTCTTGAGGTGATTGTTGGAAGGCTATACTACAGGAACCCTGGGTAAATGTGTGGAAGTGCAGATTGGCTTACAAAATGAAATAGAACAATGTCGGTAGCAGGGAGCACACTTACATACTATAAGAACACTCAATGGATTGAGTGAGGAAGTGACTGACCATTGTTGTGGCAGGTGTATGAGGATATTTTCTTTACAAATGCAACTTTATTTTTTCCTAGTTGTACCTGAATTTTTCAGCATGCAGAACTATTATTTCCATACAAATGAATGTGATTATTGACTTAAGCATTTGGTCTTTAGAGAACGTTTAATCTGATAGTGATATATATAATCTGAAAGTGAAAATTCATCCATAGGTGATTTTTACATAAATTGGGCAAATTCTGTCACACTACCACTACACTTGTTTTATTCTTCATTCATTCCAAAGAGGGGATAGAAACCAAAATCCATCATTATTTGACCTGTAAACTGGAAAATAGTTGAAACCAGGTCAAAGCCACAGCACAAGATGTCCTGGATAACTGTTAAAGTCAATTTTACCATTCCTTAAGCACGTAACCAGATTAATTACTGATCTGCAAAGATTGCCTACATGCACCTACTTTGTGTCAGAAAATATGTTGTCATGTAATATGGTTTCTTACTTTACATTAGAATTTGAAATCACCTCACTGGAACAGGAAATCACCTAATACACAGTGGGTAAGATGAATGCACAGACATTGACATGCACAGACTAGTAATACAAAATAAAGAATGCACTTTACCCACAAATTAAATTGATATACAGTCGATAGTATTTTCAAGCATTGCGGCAGCATCGTGTCATGGGTATGCATGTCACAGGCAGGAACTGTGGAGTTTGTCAGGATCAAAATAAATATGAAAGGAGCAAAGCCCAGGTAAAAAGTTAGAGGAAAACCCGCTTCAGTCTTTTGAAAACCTAACCCTGGGATTGAATGTTATTTTTCAGCAGGACAATAAAAACAAAAGTTATGTCATAGACACCAGAATGGCTTTTCAAGAGGTGTTGAGTGTTAGTGAGTGATCCAGTCTCAGTCCTAACTTAAATTTGCTTGAAAATCAGAGACAAGGTTTCAATATTGCTGTTCATCAATGATTCCCAACCAGATTTACTAAGCTTGAGCAATTCTTACAAAAACAATGGATTTACTGTATGTTGCCCTAAGAGGTGGTTCATTTGGATGTATTTGTTACTGTGTCTTACCTCTACAGACTGGAAGAGGGTTGCTCCAATGTCCATTCATCCTGCACTGGGCTCTTGAGGCACCATGCAACAGATATCCTTTGCTGCAGGTGAAGTTTACAACATCGTTCAGGTTGAACTCGCTGCCGTTAGTTCGACCATTTGTTGGGTTTCCAGGGTGACCGCAGGTAATGGCTATGAAAACATTTGAGGTAGCCAAGGGAGAGCAAAAATAGTTTGGTACAGACATTTAAAGTAGGTAATGGGCCGAAGCATCGAATCTGCTCTAGTTTTCGAGGTGATCGATCTCTGGTGAGGGAGGAGCTGGTTTTTACATACTGTGTATATTTCTTTCTTCTGAACACATTTCCATTTGTTGGCAATGTCAATTATGGCAAATGTTTTTAAAACCTGTTAAGGACAGACGTTCCGCTAGCGGAACCCCTAGCCAACAGCCAATGGCATTGCACGGCGCGAAATACAAAACCAACTAAAATACCACAATTCAATTTTCTCAAACAATCAACTATTTTACACCATTTTAAAGATAGGACTCTCGTTAACTTGTTATGGATAGGGGGCAGTATTTTCACGGCCGGATAAAAAATGTACCCGATTTAATCTGGTTATTACTCCTGCCCAGAAACTAGAATATGCATATAATTAGTGGCTTTGGATAGAAAACACTCCAAAGTTTCTAAAACTGTTTGAATGGTGTCTGTGAGTATAACAGAACTCAAATGGCAGGCCAAAACCTGAGAAGATTCTGTACAGGAAGTACCCTGTCTGACCATTTCTTGGCCTTCTTTGTCATCTCTATCCAAAACAAAGGATCTCTGCTGTAACGTGACACTTTCTAAGGCTCCCATAGGCTCTCAGAAGGCGCCAGAACGTTGAATGATGACTTTGCAGGCCATGGCTGAAAAACAGTAGCGCATTTGGATAGTGGTCGATCTGAGAACAATGAGACTGGGGGCGCGTGCACGAGCCGACTCCATGTTTTTATTTTTTTGTCGTTGAACAAAAACAGGGTTTCCCGGTCGGAATATTATCGCTTTTTTACGAGAAAAATCGCATAAAAATTGATTTTAACAGCGTTTGACATGCTTCGAAGTACGGTAATGGAATATTTTGAATGTTTTGTCACGAAACGCGCCGGGCTCGTCACCCTTCTTTACCCTTCGGATAGTGTCTTGAACGCACGAACAAAACGCCGCTATTTGGATATAACTATGGATTATTTGGAACCAAACCAACATTTGTTATTGAAGTAGAAGTCCTGGGAGTGCATTCTGACGAAGAACAGCAAAGGTAATCCAATTTTTCTTGTAGTAAATCTGAGTTTGATGAGTACCAAACTTGGTGGGTGTCAAAATAGCTAGCCATGATGGCCGGGCTATCTACTCAGAATATTGCAAAATGTGCTTTCACCGAAAAGCTATTTTAAAATCGGACACCGCGATTGCATAAAGGAGTTCTGTATCTATAATTCTTAAAATAATTGTTATGTTTTTTGTGAACGTTTATCGTGAGTAATTTAGTAAATTCACCGGAAGTGTTCGGTGGGAATGCTAGTTCTGAACGTCACATGCTAATGTAAAAAGCAGTTTTTTGATATAAATATGAACTTGATTGAACAAAACATGCATGTATCGTATAACATAATGTCCTAGGAGTGTCATCTGATGAAGATCATCAAAAGTTAGTGCTGCATTTAGCTGTGGTTTTGGTTTTTGTGACATTATATGCTAGCTTGAAAAATGGGTGTCTGATTATTTCTGGCTGGGTACTCTGCTGACATATTCTAATGTTTTGCTTTCATTGTAAAGCCTTTTTGAAATCGGACAGTGTGGTTAGATAAAGGAGAGTCTTGTCTTTAAAATGGTGTAAAAAAGTAATATGTTTGAAAAATTGAAGTTTTCGGATTTTCGAGGAGTTTGTATTTCGCGCCACGCCCTATCATTGGATATTGGAGTGGTGTTCCGCTAGCGTCTAGATGTAAGAAGTTAATCTAACCACATTGTCCGATTTCAAAAAGGCTTTACAACGAAAGCAAAACATTAGATTATGTTAGGAGAGTACATAGGCACAAATAATCACACAGCCATTTTCCAAGCAAGCATATATGTCACATAAACCCAAACCACAGCTAAATGCAGCACTAACCTTTGATGATCTTCATCAGATGACACTCCTAGGACATTATGTTATACAATACATGCATGTTTTGTTCAATCAAGTTCATATTTATATCAAAAACCAGCTTTTTACATTAGCATGTGATGTTCATAACTACCATACCCACCGAAAACTCCCGGTGAATTTACTAAATTACTCATGATAAACGTTGACAAAATACATAACAATTATTTTAAGAATTATAGATACAGAACTCCTTTATGCAATTGCGGTGTCCGATTTTCAAATAGCTTTTCGGCGAAAGCACATTTTGCAATATTCTGAGTACATAGCTCGGCCATCACAGGCTAGCTAATGTGACACCCACCAAGTTTGGGGCTCACTAAACTCAGAATTACTATTAGAAAAATTGGATTACCTTCGCTGTTCTTCATCAGAATGCACTCCCAGGCGTTCTACTTCAACAACAAATGTTGTTTTGGTTCCAAATAATCCATAGTTATATCCAAATTCGTGCGTTCAGGTCACTATCCGAAGGGTGACGCGTGAGCGCATTTCGTGACAAAAAAATTCAAAATATTCCATTACCGTACTTCGAAGCAAGTCAAACGCTGTTTAAAATCAATTTTTATGCTATTTTTCTCGTAAAATAGCGATAATATTCCAACCGGGCAATGTTGTATTCATTCAAAGGCTGAAAGAAAAAAATGAGTCTCGTGACTTCGCATCTCCAGTCTCACTGTCCCCAGGCTGACCACTCACAAACAGAGCTGCTGTACTTTGCCCAGAGACAGCAGACACCCCATTTCACTTTCTGGCGGCTTTAGAGAGCCAATGGAAGCCTTAGAAAGTGTCATGTTACAGCACAGATGCTATAATGTTGATAGAGATGCAACAGAAGGACAACTAATTGTCAGACAGGGCACTTCTTGTATGGAATCTTCTCAGATTTTGGCCTGCAATATGAGTTCTGTTATACTCACAGACACCAGTCAAACAGTTTTAGAAACGTTAGAGTGTTTTCTATCCAAATCTACTAATTATATGCATATTCTAGTTTCTGAGCATGAGTAGTAACCAGATTAAATCAGGTACGTTTTTTATCCGGCCGTGCAAATACTGCCCCCTATCCCAAAGAAGTTAAAAATACTTACTTTTATGTTCGCTAGCTGAACAGGCAAACTCTGCCAAGTACTTAACAGTAAACCAATCAAAACTCGTGTACTATCCAGGTACCATCTCTGTTGATCACGTCTGCCAATCACATTTTCTGTACTTAAGGATAAGTTGTGAACATGAAAGAATAATCTGTAGTTGTAAATACATTCTCGAACATGTAACTGATGAGTTGTGAACATGGAAAAATGTGCATGTCAATTTTGCGCGCTCAGACTTTTGGCACTGCTTTAGCGCCCTACCAGCGCACATAGCGCCCTATGTGTAAACAGCGATTTGCAAGCATGGAGAGAGAGAGAGCAGGAGTTCTTGGTGGTGGGACCTGTTTCTTCTAACAGATCACATGAGGTTTTCATAGACCAGTATTCTCTACACTGGTTCGTTGGTGACAGCTCACATGGGCCGTGTTGTATGTCAATCACGACGTGCTTAACCACATTACCACTTGGGCAATGTCCACCAAAGAAGCCCAGCTGTTAGCTATCATGGTGGGTAAGTTTAAATGTATTTATTTTATGGCTAGGTAGCAAGCTTTTTTCTTCTTTGTAATACGTTTTTGGAATCTATTGTCCAAATTATTGTTATTAAGTGTTTGTAACTCTAACGTTGTAGTCTGATGCTAGCTACCAAAATCAATTAGGCAAAATAATTTTGCAAACTCAGTTGTTGTTAGTAGTAAAATAATGGATTGTCAAGAATTAGGCACCATCAACTTTCACAAGGTTAGTAGGAAAGTTAGCCTTATCATTTAAACCACCTATATACTGTCTATTCACATTCATACTCCAACTGGCCTATGGTTGGGAAACTTCAGGAACTCCGATTTCAAGAGAAAATGCTGTTATGTAGACGAACAAGACTAGCTAAATTCTTTAGAACTACTTGGGTGTACTAGCTACATCTCTCTGTCACGCCCTGACCTAGGAGAACTGTTTTTTCTCTGTTTAGTTAGGTCGGGGTGTTATAGGGGGTGGGCATTCTATGTTTTTGTTTCTATGTTTTGGCCGGGTATGGTTTCCAATCAGAGGCAGCTGTCTATCGTTGTCTCTGATTGGAAGCCATACTTAGGCAGCCTTTTCCCACTTGGTTTTCGTGGGTAGTTATTTTCTGTTTCGTTTGTGTAACCTGACAGAAGTGTTGGCTGTCGTTTTGTTTATTTGTCTAAGTGTTCGATTTCATTAGAATACAATATGAGCACTCAACACGCTGCGCCTTGGTCACCTCTATACGACGCCCGTTACAGAACTACCCACCAAGATTGGACCAAGCAGCGTGATCAGGAGGACTGGACCTGGGAAGAAATCCTGGATGGGGCAGGACCTTGGACAAGGCCTGGGGAGTATCGCCATCCGCAAGGGGAGATAGAGGCAGTGAGAGCGGAACGGCGATACTATGAGGAACAAGCACGGCAACAAAGGAAGAACGAGAGGCAGCCCCCAATTTTTTTGGGGGGGGGCACACGGGTAGTTTGGCAGGGCCAGGGGTGAAACCTGAGCCAACTCCCCGTGCTTATCGTGGTGAGCATGTGTCTGCTCCTCGCACTCTCCCTCCAGTGCGCCTCCACGGTCCAGTATGCCCTGTGCCAGTTCTGCGCACCTGGTCCTCAGTACGTCTCTCCAGTCCAGTGAGACCTGTTTCAGCTCCACGAGAAAAGCCTCCAGTGATAATCTATGGTCCGAAGCCGGTAGAGATGATCCATGGCACGAAGCCTCCAGTGATGATCCATGGCCCGGAGCCTGTAGGGATAATCCATGGCAAGAAGCCTGTAGGGATTATCCATGGTCCGGAGCCTGTAGGGATGATCCATGGCAAGAAGCCTGTATGGATGATCCATGGCCCGGACCCTGTAGAGATGATCCATGGCGCGGAGCCTGCAGCGACGCTCTCCAGTCCGGAGCCTCCGGCGACGCTCCCCAGTCCGGAGCCTCCGGCGACGCTCCCCAGTCCGGAGCCTCCGGCGACGCTCCCCAGTCCGGAGCCTCCGGCGACGCTCCCCAGTCCGGAGCCTCCGGAGACGGTCCGCAGCCCAGAGTCTTCGGCGACGGTCCGCAGCCCAGAGTCTTCGGCGACGGTCTGCAGTCCAGAGTCTTCAGCGATGGTATGCAGCCCAGAATCTTCAGCGACGGTCTGCAGTCCAGAGTCTTCAGCGACGGTCTGCAGTCCAGAGTCTTCAGCGGCGGTCTGCAGCCCAGAGTCTTCAGCGGGGGTCTGCAGCCCAGAGTCTTCAGAGGCGGCCTTCAGCCCAGAGTCTTCAGCGACGGTTGGCGTTCCAAAGCCTCCAGCGATGATCCACGGTCTGGTTCCTCAGGAGACACAGAAGCTGGGGGATCAGCGGGCGGTGGGGGTGCTATGCCCCGAACCAGAGCTGCCGCCAAGTACAGATGCCCACCCGGACCCTCCCCTATAGGTTCAGGTTTGCATCCGGGAGTCTGCACCTTTGGGGGGGGGGTACTGTCACGCCCTGACCTAGGAGAACTGTTTTTTCTCTGTTTAGTTAGGTCGGGGTGTGAAGGGGGTGGGCATTCTATGTTTTTGTTTCTATGTTTTGGCCGGGTATGGTTTCCAATCAGAGGCAGCTGTCTATCACTGTCTCTGATTGGAAGCCATACTTAGGCAGCCTTTTCCCACTTGGTTTTCGTGGGTAGTTGTTTTCTGTTTCTGACAGAACTGTTGGCTATCGTTTTGTTTATTTGTCTAAGTGTTCGATTTCATTAGAAGGCAATATGAGCACTCAACACGCTGCGCCTTGGTCCCCTCTATACGACGCCCGTTACACTCTCCTCAAGTTCGTGAAATAACATACATTTTGTTTAACGCAGGCAGGTATGGTGTCTCCCATAGGGCATATAAGGTGAGTAAAAAAGAACACACAACAATAATTCAAAAGGGATACATAGAGAACATAACAAATACAACTGTTTAAAATGGATGCTCATGACAAGTTGGAATACAACTTAAATTTGGATGCCGTTGACAGCATGTGATTATTAATTATTATTATTTTTTTAGAGGGTGGATCAGCTTTAATATTGCAGATATATTGTGCTTTCAATCAATGTAATTGTGTGCATCATTTCCAATCCCCCATATATTTTTTTGTAAATATATAAAATATATACAGTTGAAGTCGGAAGTTTACATACACCTTAGCTAAATACATTTAACCTCAGTTTTTCACAATTCCTGACATTTAATCCTAGTAAAAATTCCCTGTCTTAGGTCAGTTAGGATTACCACTTTTATTTCTTTCATCACATTCCCAGTGGGTCAGAAGGTTACATACACTCAATTAGTATTTGGTAGCATTGCCTTTAAATTGTTTAACTTGGGTCAAACGTTTCACGTAGCCTTCCACAAGCATCCCACAACAAGTTGGGTGAATTTTGGCCCATTCCTCCTGACAGAGGTGGTGTCAGGTTTCTAGGCCTCCTTGCTCACACACTCTTTTTCAGTTTCGCCCACAAATCTTCTACAGGATTGAGATCAGGGCTTTGTGATGGCCACAACTTTGGAAGTATGCTTGGGGTCATTGTCCATTTGGAAGACCCATTTGTGACCAAGCTTTAATTTCCTGACTGATGTCTTGAGATGTTCCTTCAATGTATCCACATAATTTTCCTTCCTCATGATGCGATGTATTTTGTGAAGTGCACCAGTCCCTCCTGCAGCAAAGCACACCACAACATGATGCTGCCACCCCCGTGCTTCACGGTTGGGATGGTGTTCTTCGGCTTGCAAGCATCCCCATTTTTCCTCCAACCATAATGATGGTCATTATGGCCAAACAGTTCTATTTTGGTTTCATCAGACCAGAGGACATTTCTCCAAAAAGTACGATCTTTGTCCCAATGTGAAGTTGCAAACCGTAGTCTGGCTTTGGAGCACTGGCTCGATATAGGACTTGTTGTACTGTGGATATAGATACCTTTGTACCGGTTTCCTCCAGCATCTTCACAAGGTCCTTTACTGTTGTTCTGGGATTGATTTGCACTTTTCGCACCAAAGTACGTTCATCTTTTGGAGACAGAACGCGTCTCCTTCCTGAGCGGGATGACGGCTGCGTGGTCCCATGGTGTTTATACTTGCGTACTATTGTTTGTATAGATTAACGTGGTACAGTCAGGCATTTGGAAATTGCTCCCAAGGATAAACCAGACTTGTGGAGGTCTACATTTCTTTTTCTGAGGTCTTGGCTGATTTCTTTTGATTGCCCCATGATGTCAAGCAAAGAGGCAGTGAGTTTGAATGTAGGCCTTGTAATACATCCACAGGTACACCTCCAATTGACAGAAATTATGTCAATTAGTCTATCAGAAGCTTCTAAAGCCATGACATCGTTTTCTGGAATTTTCCAAGCTGTTTAAACGCACAGTCAACTTAGTGTATGCAAACTTCTGACCCACTGGAATTGTAATACAGTGTCGTATAAGTGAAATAATCTGTCTGTAAACAATTGTTGGAAAAATTACTTGTGTCATGCACAAAGTAGATGTCCTAACCGACTTGCCAAAACTATAGTGGTTAACAAGAAATTTGTGGAGCGGTTGAAAAACAAGTTTTAATGACTCCAACTTAAGTGTATGTAAACTTCTGACTTCAACTGTATACAGTAACAGTCAAAAGTTTGGACACACCTACTCATTCCAGGGTTTCTCTTTATTTTTACTATTTTCTACATTGTAGAATAATAGTGAAGAGATCAAAACTATGAAATAACACATATGGAATATATTTCAAATTCTTCAAAGTAGTCACCCTTTGCCTTGACAGCTTTGTACACTCTTGGCATTCTCTCATCCAGCTTCATGATGTAGCCACCTGGAATGCATTTCAATTAACAGGTGTGCCTTGTTAAAAGTTAATTTGTGGAATATTTGCTTCTTAATGTGTTTGAGCCAATCAGTTGTGTTGTGACAAGGTAGGGGTGGTATACAGAAGATAGCCCTATTTGGTAAAAGACCAAGTCCATATTATGGCAAGAACAGCTCAAATAAGCAAAGAGAAACGACAGTCCATCATCATTTTAAGCATAAAGGTCAGTCAATACGGAACATTAAGAACTTTGAAAGTTTCTTCAAATGCAGTCGCAAGAACCATCAAGCGCTATTATTAAACTGGCTCTATTGAGGATCGCCACAGGAAAGGAAGACCCAGAGTTACTTCTGCTGCAGAGGATAAGTTCATTAGATTTACCAGCCTCAGGAATTGCAGCCCAAATAAGCGCTTTAAAGAGTTCAAGTAACAGACATATCGCAACCTCAACTGTTCAGAGGAGACTGTGTGAATCAGGCCTTCATAGTGGAATTCCTGCAAAGAAACCACTACTAAAGGACACCAAGAAGAAGAACAGACTTGCTTGGGACAAGAAACCTGAGCAATGGACATTAGACTGGTGGAAATCTGTCCTTTGATCTGATGAGTCAAAATTTGAGATTTTTGGTTCCAACCGCCGTGTCTTTGTGAGACACAGAGTAGGTGAACAGATGATCTCTGCATGTGTGGTTCCCACTGTGAAGCATGGAGGAGGAGTTGTGATGGTGTGGGGGTGCTTTGCTGGTGACACTGACAGCGATTTATTTAGAATTCAAGGCACTCTTAACCAGCATTTCTACCACAGCATTCTGCAGCGATACGCCATCCCATCTGGTTTGCACTTAGTGGGACTATCATTTGTTTTTCAACAGGACAATGACACAAAACACACCTACAGGCTGCGTAAGGGCTATTTGACAAAGAAGGAGAGTGATGGAGCGCTGCATCAGATGACCTATCCTCCAAAATTACCTGATCTCAACTCAATTGAGATGGTTCGGGGTGAGTTGGACCGCAGAGTGAAGAAAAGCAGCCAACAATTGCTCAGCATATGTGGGGGAAAAATGCATTTCAGGTGAAGCTGGTTGAGAGAATGCAAAGTGTTATAAGCTGTCTTCAAGGCAAAGGGTGGCTATTTTGTAGAATTTGTAGAACACTTTTTTGGTTACTACATGATTCCATAGGTGTTATTTCATAGTTTTGATGTCTTCACTACTATTCTACAATGTTGAATAAAATTAAGAAAAACCCTGGAATGAGTAGGTGTGTCCAAACCTTTGAATGGTACTGTATATATACACACTACCATTCAAAAGTTTGGGGTCACTAAGAAATGCCCTTGTTTTTTTAAAGAAAAGCACACTTTTTGTCCATTAAAATAACATCAAATGGATCAGAAATACAGTGTAGACATGTTTAATGTTGTAAATTACTATTGTAGCTGGAAACGGCTGACTTTCTTTTCATGGAATATCTACATAGGCATACAGAGGCCCATTATCAGCAACCATCACTTCTGTGTTCCAATGGCACATTGTGTTAGCTAATCCAAGTTTATAATTTTAAAAGGCTCATTGATCATTAGAAAACCCTTTTGCAATTATGTTAGCACAGCTGAAAACTGTTGTTCTGATTTAAGAAGCAATACAACTGGCCTTCTTTAGACTAGTTGAGTATCTGGAGCATCAGCATTTGTGGGTTCGAATACAGGCTCAAAATGGCCAGAAACAAAGAGATTTCTTCTGAAACTCATCAGTCTATTCTTGTTTCTGAGAAATGAAGGCTATTCCATGTGAGAAATTGCCAAGAAACTGAAGATCTCGTGCAACGCTGTGTACTACTCCCTTCACAGAACAGCGCAAACTGGCTCTATCCAGAATAGAAAGAGGAGTGAGAGGCCCCGGTGCACAACTGAGCAAGAGGACAAGTACATTAGTGTCTCGTTTGAGAAACAGACACCTCACAAGTCCTCAACTGGCAGCTTCATTAAATAGTACCCGCAAAACACCAGTCTCAACTCTGCCTGGCCTTCCAGGCAGAGTTCCTCTGTCCAGTGTTTGTGTTATTTTGCCCATTTTAATATTTTCTTTAGATTGGCGTGTCTGAGATATGGCTTTTTTTTTCAACTCTGCCTAGAAGACAACCATCCCGGAGAGTCACCTCTGTTGACATTGAGACTGGTGTTTTGCGGGTACTGTTTGAGGAGTTTCTCCCATTCTTCTCGCAGATCCTCTCAAGCTCTGTCAGATTGGATGGGGAGCGTCGCTGCACAGCTATTTTCAGGTCTCTTCAGAGATGTTCGATCGGGTTGAAGTCCAGGCTCTGGCTGGGCAACTCAAGGACATTCAGAGACTTGTCCCAAAGCCACAGCATGATGCTTCCACCACCATGCTTCACCGTAGGGATGGTGCCAGGATTCCTCCAGACGTGACGCTTGGCACGCCAAATAGTTCAGGCCAAATAGTTTAATCTTGGTTTCATCAGACCAGATAATGTTGTTTCTCATGGTAAAGTCCTTTAAGTGTCTTTTGGCAAACTTCAAGCGGGCTGTCAGGTTCCTTTTACTGTAGAGTGGCTTCCATCTTTCCACTACCATAAAGCACTGATTGGTGGAGTTCTGCAGAGATGGTTCTCCTTCTGGAAGGTTCTCCCATCTCCACAGAAGAACTCTGGAGCTCTGTCAGACAGACCATCAGGTTGTTGGTCACCTCCCTGACCAAGGCTCTCCACCCTGATTGCTCAGTTTAGCCGGGCAGCCAGCTGTAGAAGAGTCTTGGTGGTACCAAACGTCTTCCATTTAAGAATGATGGAGGCCACTGCATTCTTGGGGACCTCCAATCCTGCAGAAATGTCTTGGTACTCTTCCCCAGATCTGTGCCTCGACACAGTCATGTCTCGGAGCTCTACGGACAATTGCTCTGACATGCACTGTCAACTGTGGGACCTTATATAGACAGGTGTGTGCCTTTCCAAATCATGTCCAATCAATTGAATTTACTACAGGTGTACTCCAATCAAGTTGTAGAAACATCTCAAGGATGATCAATGGAAACAGGATGCATCTGAGCTCAATTTCGAGTCTCATAGCAAAGGATCTAAATATTTATGTAATAATGCATTTTTATTTATTTTTTAAAAAATGTTGAAAAATTGTCTAAACCTGTTTTCGCTTTGTCATTATGGGGTATTGTATGTAGATTGATGAGGACATTTTTTTATTTAATCCATTTTAGAATAAGGCTGTAATGTTACAAAATGTGGAAGTCAAGGGGTCTAAAAACTTTCAGAATGCACTGTATATATAAATTCCAGTCTTACTTTATCAAAAGCTATAAGGGCACAAGGCGAGACCCAAATGTAGACACAGCAGACAGATGGTTGAGCTCCGATATTTATTACACCAAAAGGGGTAGGCAAAAGGCAGATCGGGGACAGACAAGAGTTCATAAACCAGGTAAGAGTCCAAACAGTACCAGGGCATAGGCAGGCTCGAGGTCAGGACAGACAGGGGTTCAGTGAACAGATCATAGTCCAAACAGTACAAGGGGATAGGCAAGCTCGGGGTCAGAACAGGCAGAGTGGTCAAGCAGGCGGATTCGGCATCAGGACAGGCAAAGGTCAAAATCAGGAGGGCTAGAAAAAAACAGAGACTGGGAAAAATAGGAGCTAGGAGAAATGCTGGTTGACTTGGCAAAACAAGACAAACTGGCACAGAGAGACAGGAAACACAGGGATAAATACACTGGGGACTAATGGGGAAAACAGGAGACACCTGGAGGTGGGTGGAAACAATCACCAAGACAGGTGAAACAGATCAGGGTGTGACAAAAGCCTTTTCAAAGTCATCTATGAATACCAGGCCTGGCGTGTGATTACCGAAGTTACTTCTTCAAACGATCAAGACAATTTGTATTGCATGCTGCATCCCTCTGGGCACAGACTGGTTGAATCAACATTGTTTCCAAGTCATTTCAATTAAATTACAATGAACCAACGTGGAATACTGAAAACATTGAATTGAAGTCTGTGCCCAGTGGAACATTTCAAGTGCACTCAAACAGATATGTATCTTATTTCATCACACACGTGAGGCTGCGTTTACATTTTATATAGAAGCAGGCTATTGGCTGCCTTCATCACATGGGGAATATACAGGAGTTCTGATGGGTTCCAAGTTCAGCAGTTTGGCAAATTTGCCTGAGAAGACAGTGTTGAAGTATACTTTTTATGAGAAGTTGTGCAAGAACTGAAGGTGACAACAAATGTTACAGTCATCATATGAATTTTTATCATATGAATTGTTTTACTGGCATATAAAAAAATCAGCTCCTCCCTTGACAAGGATCGATCAGCTTCACGTTTTTAAGCTTCGGCCCACCACCTAAAGGTGGAGAATTCCTGTACATCTCTGATTGTTAAGGGAGAATCGATAGGAACAATTAAAAAAACTAAAGTTATTGCACTTACGAACACAAACAGGAGCTTGTCCAGACCATCTGTGGTCCTGTTGACAGATCCGAACCGACGTTCCAATAAGGCGAAAGCCCAGGTTGCACTGATAGACAACAGTGTCACGATAACTGGAGCCATCTCCACTGATATGACCATTGATGATTGGATCAGGGGAGTCACAGTGGCCAGCTAGAAGGGAGAATAAACCAAATATTTGCATAATATTTTCAGTTAGATAAAACGTAAAATTGTCAAACATTAGTATGGATTGGCATGAAAAAGTAGATTTGTTTTACGTAAACTTTCTTCTTATTCCCTGTCACGTCCTGATCAGTTAAGGGGTAATTTGTTATTGTAGTTTGGTCAGGACGTGGCAGGGGGTGTTTGTTTTATGTGGTTCGGGTTTTTTTGGGATATGTTATTACGTAAGAGGGGTATTTGTTTAGAGTGTTCCGGGGTTTTTGGTCTATGTTCTAGGTTAGTGTTTTTCTATGTTCAGTCTAGTCTTTCTATTTATATGTTTAGTTAATGGGGTTGACCTTCAATTGGAAGCAGCTGCTCCTCGTTGCTTCTAATTGAAGGTCTTATTTAAGAGGGGTGTTTTTTCTATGGGATTTGTGGGTAGTTGTCTCCTGTTTTGTGTCTGTGCACCTGACAGGGCTGTTTAGTGGTGTTCATTGTTTTGTATACGTGATTTGTTTGTTTTTCCTTCTTTTGATTTAATAAAGAAGATGAGTATAACCATTCCCGCTGCACCTTGGTCTAATCCTAACACAAATCTTTTAAAATATTCTCATGACTGTAATAACCATTTGTCACTTTGACACATAAGAATATATACTGTAACACAGAAATGTATTTGATCCTTTCCTCCCCCAATAATTAATGTCTTTTTGGGGGGAAATGCCTCAATAATTTTATCTAATCAATAATCTAATTAATAATAATGAGGGGTGGTATATCATTTTTAACTGACATTTTGGAGTTGACTGCTGGGGTTGGATTAAATCTCATGGATAGAATTATCAATATAAAAAGTTCCCTACATAAAATTTGGGACGCTGGTAATTGAAGAGAAATCATGACCTTCAAGAGTTTGAAACTGTAAACACAACTGTAACCTGGCATAATGATGTGAAAACCATAAAGATGTGCTAGCCCATTTGGGGCTCTTACAAGATCATAAACTTGTGGACTCGTCCAGGATGATACAATTTTGGGGCTCGTCCGGGATGAGAAAAGAAAGAACTTAAGCATTAGAAAACCATTTATACTGTACCAAGACACTTGGTTTCCACTCCACTCCAGAGCCCGTTGGCCCCACATTCCCTCACATGTGACCCAACCAGTGTGTAGCCCGTATTACACATGAAGATCGCTGTGGCGCCAAACGTAATCAGGGTTCCTATCTTGTTGCCATAGGGAGGAGAGGGGAGGTCCCCACACGAGATAACTGGAAGTGACACAGACAATCAGAGACTGGGTTATACTTGGTTGCACGCCGCTGTGCCTGAGTGGAAACAAATTCCACAATGAGGAATGATTAGCGAAGCATTTTGATCTAGTTACTAGATATCCTGGATGAAAGGTATGCCGAGTATTGTGTATTTGTTCTAGAACACTAAATGGGGAAGTGAAATGTGTCTTACAGCAGCTGATTGATTCAGCCCTAACAAATTACCTGTAAATGTTACAATAATTTGAATATGCAACTACCTTATGTAAACACACATTGCTGGCCATTATGCCAACAGACATTATACTGTATATTACCCCTATTTCTGTTTTGTCATATCGTTGTAATGTATGCCACAGTGTGCTTGTTTGTTTGTCTACTAGATTCAAGTGGAATGACTAAAGAGGGTGAACTTTTGAAGAACTATGCAGAGCAGTGCCCTGCGGATCACTGTGTGTATTCACCTTCTTCAATTCAAATACAGTCTTGTTCACCACATGAATAAAAAGAGGCGCTAAACAGAGTATGTAAGTGCATTGGCTATACATACAAATGAGTACTCATCCAGCATATTGTCTTCCCTGTAAAAAAGGTACTCATGGAATGATCAGAAAATATCAGGGGCTCCTAGACGCACCCAATCACAGCCAAGGCCAATATACCTGTGCATGTTGTGACGGCTCTGAATTTGTCTGAACTGTCTCAGTGCTTCCCCTTAAATTCCCAATGAAATAGCCAGCATCAGCTGCGCAAAAGGGGGTTGTGAATGGTGGTGTGAACGAGGATGTGTTCAACCCTCAGTTCCGAAGCTTCTTTACTCCGTTTGTTTTGTTGTATTTAAAAAGTGTGCTTTGTAGCCTTGTCTCAAGTTTAACCAGAATCGTATCGACTCATTGCTTCCTTTGGACTACACATCTCAGTTGCTCTCCTCTGGTCCTTCGTGGCCTTTCTCTGCTGGAGATCTGTTGGCAGATTTGATTGTCTAACTGACCGATTGACTACAACTATTTTGCAAACCATATTTCATTTGTTTTAGTGTGATGTATACCATGATGATTTATGTGGTCAGTTGTAGTTGAAGACTTACTGAGATTTGATACTCTTTATGCTTGTTTGGTAAAAGAGTTTGACATTTTGATTGAATGATTGAGACTGGGTTTACGCTACACTTTATGAATGGACAAACATTGCATCACTTGAGTTCACTGAACTCATTTACCGGGCTGGACTCTTTTAGGCCCGAGGTACAGAACTTTTCTTGAGGAACCAGAGCTCGTTGTTTGTTATATTATTATGTGTGTGATCATTTATGTTGGTAATACAACCCACACAAAAAAATACAATTGTTTTGAAGTTATTTCCAATGTTTGAAGGGTTTATGAAAAGTGCATGTCGATCCTGACTTTTACATGAGTCCTTTGTATTGGTGTGGACTTGACGGACCAGACGGGACTCATTCAATATTTTCTCTGGTAGGCACAACCTACAGTGGGGGGAAAAAAGTATTTGATCCCCTGCTGATTTTGTACGTTTGCCCACTTACAAAGAAATGATCAGTCTATAATTTTAATAGTAGGTGTATTTGAACAGTGAGAGACAGAATAACAATTAAAAAAATCCAGAAAAACGCATGTCAAAAATGTTATAAAATGATTTGCATTTTAATGGGGGAAATAAGTATTTGACCCCTCTGCAAAACATGACTTAGTATTTGGTGGCAAAACCCTTGTTGGCAATCACAGAGGTCAGACGTTTCTTGTAGTTGGCCACCAGGTTTGCACACATCTCAGGAGGGATTTTGTCCCACTCTTCTTTGCAGATCTTCTCCAAGTCATTAAGGTTTCGAGGCTGACGTTTGGCAACTCGAACCTTCAGCTCCCTCCACAGATTTTCTATGGGATTAAGGTCTGGAGACTGGCTAGGCCACTCCAGGACCTTAATGTGCTTCTTCTTGAGCCACTCCTTTGTTGCCTTGGCCGTGTGTTTTGGGTCATTGTCATGCTGGAATACCCATCCACAACCCATTTTCAATGCCCTGGCTGAGGGAAGGAGGATCTCACCCAAGATTTGACGGTACATGGCCCCGTCCATCGTCCCTTTGATGCGGTGAAGTTGTCCTGTCCCCTTAGCAGAAAAACACCCCCAAAGAATAATGTTTCCACCTCCATGTTTGACGGTGGAGATGGTGTTTTTGGGGTCATAGGCAGCATTCCTCCTCCTCCAAACACGGCGAGTTGAGTTGATGTCAAAGAGCTCCATTTTGGTCTCATCTGACCACAACACTTTCACCAGTCCCCTGAGTCATTCAGATGTTCATTGGCAGACTTCAGACGGGCCTGTATATGTGCTTTCTTGAGCAGGGGGACCTTGCGGGCGCTGCAGGATTTCAGTCCTTCAGGGCGTAGTGTGTTACCAATTGTTTTCTTGGTGACTATGGTCCCAGCTGCCTTGAGATCATTGACAAGATCCTCCCGTGTAGTTCTGGGCTGATTCCTCACCGTTCTCATGATCATTGCAACTCCACAAGGTGAGATCTTGCATGGAGCCCCAGGCCGAGGGATATTGACAGTTCTTTTGTGTTTCTTCCATTTGCGAATAATCGCACCAAATGTTGTCACCTTCTCACCAAGCTGCTTGGCGATGGTCTTGTAGCCCATTCCAGCCTTGTGTAGGTCTACAATCTTGTCCCTGACATCCTTGGAGAGCTCTTTGGTCTTGGCCATGGTGGAGAGTTTGGAATCTGATTGATTGATGGCTTCTGTGGACAGGTGTCTTTTTTACAGATAACAAGCTGCGGTTAGGAGCACTCCCTTTAAGAGTGTGCTCCTAATCTCAGCTCGTTACCTGTATAAAAGACACCTGGGAGCCAGAAATCTTTCTGATTGAGAGGGGGTCAAATACTTATTTCCCTCAATAAAATGCAAATCAATTTATAACATTTTTGACGTGTTTTTCTGGATATTTTTGTTGTTATTCTGTCTCTCACTGTTCAAATAAACCTACCATTAAAATTATAGACTGATCCTTTCTTTGTCAGTGGGCAAACATACAAAATCAGCAGGGGATCAAATACTTTTCCCCCCCACTGTACCTCTGGCACCCCTGCAAACAATAACCTCATGTCGAAACCGTTACAATGTTCACCATGGCATGTAAACATATTAAATATTAAGTCCCCGCTAATCAGAATATTTATATTCTCCCTCTGACCTCTAATTAGCCGGACCGTATTTCCCTGATTACTTCATCGCCACTACAGTTTATTGTTTACGCAGCACGTCCATGCAGAGGAAATAGGGAGGGCTGTGATCAAAGCAAATGATTGGATACTGCATTGTGACTTCCCAGCTCCCACACCAGATCCTGGAGATTATGAATGCATCAGTCCAGAAATACACTGGGAGCCACAAAGAGGAAGGATTTCAGACTTGTTAACTGCCAGTGTGAATAACAGCTCTGGTCAGACAATGAAATTGCTCTCAGTAATTAGAACAAGGTACTATTAATACACAAAATGTCAACTATTTTGTGCTCAATTCTTATGATAATTATTTCCTATTATTATTCCATAACTCTAAGCAGCGCAGCCTGGTGGTAGATGTACACTCTGTATCTTACTCTTGCAGGTAGACCTCTCCTGGATTCCAGCCCAGGTTCCATTAGCTAAGCACTTGATGGTCCTCCTGCCTCCCAGGTAGAAGCCAGGAGTGCAGCTTAGCATTATCTGAGAACCAAATTCATTCAGTGACCCCGAGATCAGCCGCCACACCATGTGTTCTGAGAGCATGCTCTCAATGTAAGGGCACTGGATCGCTGTGGGGGGCGAGAGAACATGCCAGATTTAATAGAACACACTCAAAAAGCCAGACATGACAGAGAAACATTTCTCAATTTCCTTCTCCATATTTGGCGATGTAATATTCTAAAAGCCTTATGTGCATTATCAATTTCTGTCCAGTATCTATTGTTAAAACTGAGAAATGCCAAAGCACTTTATGATATAAAACTATAAAATATAAGGAGTATAAAAGTATTTGTTATATATACTGTATTCACATACATCACATTCATTGAGGTATTAAAATGTAATTTATACAGTCATGTCCCAAAATGACTCCAACATGATTGCTTTGTGTGTTTCTGGTAATGCAGGCCTGAGGGGGCGGGTTGCATCCTACCATTTGTTTTTTGTGAGTGCTTAACTGCAAAAATCTAGTCATTATTGCTCTCATCTCAGCCGTTACCTGCTCCACATTACTCTCTAAGGAGGACATTAATGAGACCTGCATTGACTGCAGTGGCTCAATGAGGCAGGGGAATTTATCATACTGTTGGCATAGAAACAAAGGTTATTTTTCTCACGTAAACAAAGAGGTGGGTGGGCAGCGTTGCTCCATGTCCCATTCTCTAGACAGACGGTGCTTGTGGGGAGACTTGTCTCCATCCTGTACCCTTCATTGCACTGGTAATTGACTTTGCTTCCCACTGTGTACTGGAAACCATGGAATGAACCATTGGCAGGAGACTCAGGGATTCCACAAGATAAAGCTGCAGATGGAAAGACATTAAAATATTAAAATGATACTCATCAAACGATGACCTCAGCTGCATGGATTACTCTCAGCACTTACAGAAATTATGGCACATATTTAGTGGACACTATGGCCACTTCTAATAAAAGGGTATAATGTGAAGTGTTCTGACTATAGTGGCATTATATCTCAAAGGGGATAAAGAGTAAGTAAGCAAAGTGTGTATGTTCCAACTATTAGGGTACTATGGAAACCAGATATTTCCCTTGAAGATTGTGGCATTCATTTGCTTAAACACACATTTACCATTCAAATACCATGTTCAGAATACTGTGCAAATGGAACAATCAATCTCATCTAATCAAATTATAATTTACAATCAGGTTTAGTGAGAATAACAAACAGTTATATTGTTTTGTATGTTACTTACCCACCTGTAGTTTACCACAAATGAGGGGACACAGTACCTTTAAAGAGATAATTGCCTTGCATGCTCGTAAACAGGCATGTACAGATACAACCCCCAGAAGTAATTAGCTCCAACTTATCCTCTATTCCTTTATGCAAATATACATCTCCTTTGCTTAAAGCAACAGGCTGTCACACTAATTAACATAATAGAAAAAGGGTCAGTTACATAACTATCAATGATATACTCCTGAAAAAGTTTGTTAGAAGACTCATTATAATATATTTTCTAGCTACAGTAAGATATTAGGAAATATTCATGGATTGTAGCCTGCTATGTTGAAGAGAAAGAGAAATGGAGAAAGACAATGAGTCACAACTCCTTTGTGCAGACACAAACACATCACATTCTGACACGAGAAAGCCCCCAGACATAAGATTAAAGTGAATCCCCCTCAAGTCAGTAAATGTCATTCACAGCTCTGCATTACCTTGACAGAGTGGAGCTGGGGCATCCCAATGATACAGCCCATTCCGATGCAACCGGCAGGTGGAATTTCTGGGGCCCACTAGCCTGTAGCCAGCATAACAATAGTACTGCAGCTTGCTTCCTGGGCGCTCTCTTGTTCGATTAAGCACCCCTCCATTTCCAGGTGGGTCATTAATGCTACAATAAGGAGCTACATTGAAAAGAAAGATCATTTTAAGTGTTTCTATATCATGCCACCATCTAAATGATTAACAATATAAGCTACATATACATTAGTACTTTATATTACATTACATAAGTATTTTCCAGATTTCTCAAAATCCCCTGCCTTAAATTAAAACCATTAATCGGGCTAAATGGTTGAGTCTAGGTTCTGGGTGATTAGACCACATGTTAAAACTCCAGGCAGCATATCATTGTAATTTACTTTGATGAATGCCCAATGGACTGTTAAAGACGAAGGGAAAAAAATCCCCTGGCTGGGTAAAGACTTCTTTGCTCCCAAAGCAGTTTTGTAAAGATCAAGCAGAGGTGTATTACCCTGTCTGTGTTCAACATCCCTGCATTATTTAAAAAGCCTTTTACACAGTCTGACAGCACCGTGGTAGCCGTTCTGAAGCCTTCAGAAACCATCACTCATTCTGACACGTCAGGCCTCAATGCAATGTAACCATTTTTTACCCCGAATCATGCCTTTTTTCTCCACAGCACAAGGAATGGCAAATTGAAAAAATAGGGAAACGTGGAAACAAACTGGAATAATAACCAGCACAGGGGCTGGAATGGCAAAAGGATCGACTAAAATGAATAGAGAGCAGAAAAGTGACAGAAAAGGCAGAGGGAGAGAAAAGAAATGGAAAGTAATCATGGCCACTGGGCTTTGTGAGCTATATATCATGTTTGGTCATTGGTGGAAATGTCTGTTTGAGTCACTGGGCATGGCAGTTATTCAGCCAAATTCATTATGGGATCTTTGACCTCTATTATGGAGGACTTGCAAAAGGATCCCTGCAGGTATACATGTCTGGGCCCAGCCTAATGAGGGCTAACTTGAAAAAGTCTGACTTCCTCACACTCTTTGACCTAAATTGGATCCAAAGCAACTGCCTCAGAGGACAGAGGATGGTGTATAATCTTCTCTGACACCCATACAAGAGGAAAAGGCTATGGTGCTTTTCCCCCATTTTGAATGTACTGTAGTTCAAATGTTTCAGAATTCGTAAAATCAAATTGTATTTGTCACATGTGCTGAATACAACAGGTGTAGACTTAACTGTGAAATGCTTGCTTACGAGCCCTTTCCAACGATGCAGAGTAAAACAATTATAAGAAAAAAGAAAAAAGAACACAAGAGGAATAAAATGCACAAGAATGGAGCTATAAACGGAGTACTAGTAGCAGATCAATGTGCAGAGGTATGAGGTATTTGAAGTAGATACTGTATGTACATGAAGGCAGGCTAAAGTGACTAGGCATCAGGGTAGATAATAATAAGAGTAATAAAGAACTGAAAAATTAAGAACTGAGCAAAGAACTGAGTAGCAGCAGCAAATTATGAGTGTAAAAGTGTGTGTGTGTTTAAGTGTGTTTGTGTTGTCGGTATGCGTTTGTGTGTGTATGTGAACGTGTGTGGGTTTTGTGTGAATGTCAGTGTAGTGTGTGTATAAATAGTCTCTATACAGTATATACTGTAGTATTGTGAGTGTGCATAGTGTCAATGCAAGATAGGGTCAGTGAAGATAGTCCAGGTCACCATTAATTAACTATTAGCAGTCTTATGACTATTTAGCAGTCTGATGGCATGGGGTAGAAGTTGTCTCGAAACATAACAGTCAGCCCTTATAAGAATTGTGATGCAATGCTGTAGGCATCCCCAAAGCAATTGTGAAACATAATGTCTTATCGCAAAAGGAAACGGTTATGCACTACAAACCTGTGTATCGGATTTTGAACCCTCTTTTGCTGGTTGCATGATCAGTGGACCATCTCAGGTAAAGGTGGTTGGTCTTGCTTGTAAAGTTTAACTGTGTGGAGTGATTTCCACTAAGGGCCACCAGCAAAGGGCTCTGGCCAGATGGTCCTAACGGATAAAAATGAACACTAAAACATTACAGTACTCTTCGTGGAATATTTTTTTTAAATCACGCATCGCTGACATTAGATAAACATTTGAAAACTGCACAAAAAAACCAATGCGTGTGACTTAGTTGGCTGTTGGAAAAGGAAACTACCGTCAAAGATCTCAAGTTCGTCGAACTGCTTCTCACTCTGAAACATCTCCACGAAGATGGAAATAGTGTACGCAGGTTGAACTCTGATGACCCAGGAGCAAGTCTGAGAGTTGGGGTAGTTTTTAGGAAAACCTGGACTAAGGATAACCCCGGATGAGAAGGCACGTTCTTCATTTGCAGGACACTGGGCTAAAAGCACAACAAACACAAGCAGACAAGAATTACTCATGAGAAAAAGGTGATTGTTGCTACAGTACACATCTTTATCACCTCAACTGTAGTTCTTGTGAACCTCTTCAGGTTGCAAATCCAAATAAGCTTATGGTTAATGATCTACGACAAGAAATAATGTGAAGGCATTTAACATATTCATATTCTACCCTGTGGGCAAATAATAATGAAAACAAACCGAATGGACCATAGCTGCTTAGCTCCATTATGGAATTACAAAATTCAAGGAAACTGCTGTGCTTCTCTATCTCCCCCAAAAAAGGCTAGGTAGTGCTTTGTGCTGTGCTTTAATAGAGCCATAGTGCTGCCTCCCATCTATGTCATCGCGTTGGCACTATGATTAGAAATTATATGTATGAATAAGCCATTAAATCTGTGACTCACTTCTGTTAGAGCTCTGATTACAAAGAGACACAGAGGCTCTAGCAGCACTGCACTACCATGACAAAAAAGGGGTGTTTGTTTTTTAACAGGGTGATACACACCTTGGAACAATGCCTACTAATACTGTAGTATAACGGAGTCATCACAAGGATGCAAGGGAAGAAGGATCTTGGTAAGTAAGCATTTCACTGTAAGGTCTACACCTGTTGGATTTGGGGGAAATGTGCATAGATTTGCATAGAATGTCAAAGGGCAGCAAACTGCCATGCTTGTAAAAGCAGATAACATAAATGATTTATTGGAACTGTCTGAGCTGAAAGTTCACCTCCTGTTATAACTTTCCTTTCCAAGAAAAAAATATATAATAATAATAATAATCCTGGTCAGAACATTCTCTTACCTTCACAAGTAGGCGGAGGACTCTCAAACTGGAGATGAGAGTTGAGCTTACAGGTAAGCTCACTGTTGCCTACCAGGGTAAATCCAGGAAAGCAGCGATACTTCACAATGTCTCCTGGACAAAATAATGATTTAATACGTCTTATAGCAGATGTGACATTATCAACGTCTGATGGAAACCTACATTGGATATTAAGGGTATTGTCTCTAGAGACATAATAACAGTTATATTACATAACAGCCTGTGTAATAACCAGTGTTTTGTTCGAGACCACCTACTGTAAAGCGAGACCAATTCACGACTGGAGCAAATAAAGTCAGAGTCAAGGCCAAGACCGGAGGGTGGGGCGAGACCGAGTCAAGACCGAGACCGGGAGGGGGGCGAGGGATCCAAGACCAAGTCAAGACCAGAAAAATGGGAGTCCAATTCAAGACCATGGTTGTAATTGTAATTGTGTCAAATCGTCACCATATTAAGAGGTCAAAATGTCCAGTATTTCGGTGTTCATATTTCAGAACAACATATGGATTCTTTAGACATTCAGAATGGTGAGAAAATGCATGCTGAGGTCAAATAGAGAGCCACTCATAAATTACCACTAACCCGAACAGGTCTATAATAGATCAAAAGCCATGTTACAACTTCCCCCGGTCTCCCCTTACTAATAATGAGCGTGCAACTTCCAAACAATGTCCCCCGCTCTTCCCTACCAGCGAATCAAGGAAATTCTGATTTGCGCGACAAAATTTGAGAATACTTTTCTACGAAAGTAAAGGACAATAATGTTACGAGTAAAGTAGTAAGCCCAGGTTTCAATAGGCAATAAGATAGTCATGGGTCATGAAGGAGTGTGGATATTTGGTCTGGCAAAGAGGTTTTACGGGATGACTGAATGGGAGCTGATAATTATGAATTTTTCACTCCGCTAGTCTCGGTTGGTCTCAGCAAGAAATGAGTCCTCATTGTCCAAGACCAAGTAAAAATGTATCTGACACCGAGACAAGACCGAGACACTCAATATGTGTCTCGAGACTGGTCTTTAATACTACAACACTGGTTATTACTCTAACATGGTTGTCCAAAAACTGCAGCATTGGTGACAATATGTATGTAACACATTTCAATTAAATTTCCCCTTCAACCCTGAGCAAAAATGAGGATCACACACCACCATGGTAAATCCTCTTTGATTCAAAGTCACATAGGAACATGTTGAACTGAAACAAGTAGCGGATCACTGCCTGACGTTCCACTGCAACAAATAAATGATGAATATGTGGATAACAAAGTGTTTATCATTTCCCTGGTTCACACTAACCTATTTCATAATCTTGATCTTCATATACTATTTCAGCTTCTTCCACTGTTGGGGGAGGTGGGCATTTCTTCAGACGATAGGCTGGAGGAGAGAAAGAAAGAATAAGTATTTTGCCAAAACTGTTTGCAAATTATGGCTACAACATAGAAAAATTATCCCTCAAATCACATTATTTCACACTATCATTTTATCCATTTGAAAAACATCATAATCAAATGTCACCCACAAGGGATAGGTTATACAAGAAAATAAAGGGATATATAAATACAAACTGCAACACTAAAATGTATTACACTTACCCAATCTCATAGTAAAAACATGAGAATACTTTATTTCTGATATATTTTTAAACAGGGATTCAGAAAGCCTTAACAGTATTGCATTTTAGCTACAACATGTTTGATTTGGAAGAGAAACTAACCATGGAAATTGAGGACAAAGAATCCACTTGTGGAGAAGTCACTGTGAAACTTGATAAGGACCTGATTGAAAGAACTGTAGGCTGACTCTAGCGCTGTATTACCACTGAAAATCCCAAGTTGTGGGTAGCTCTGCTCAGGGCCATCCCTGGAAGAAACCAGAAGGCATTGAAAATGCATTACATTTATAATGCACACGTTAAAGAGTGCAATAATGTCCAGCATTTCAGTGTGTCTTGGTTGAATTGATTTGTTCTCAAATCTATAGCAATATTTGTGCTCACTTTCAGATAAAAGCATTAAATTACAGACTGTTGAATGAAAAAGCAAAAAATTATGGCTTTACTGACTACTGGCCTCTTTTAATGGCTTCGAATAGTAGTAACTTATATAACTCACAGAGGTGTGTATTGTGGCAGAAAGTGTGTATTTTCCCCATTGATATACAGTGTTTTAATCCACTCTCAAGTGCTGCAGATTATTCTATTGTGACATTCAAGTGCATCTTCACTAGTAAAGGGAGTTAAGGCAACATGTACTGTACAGTAATATGTTTATATTTTTCCTGTCTTGCTGTATTCTTAGTATAACTCTGAGTCTTCCTATGCTGTGACGTAAATGGTAGTTCTTCACAGAAAATACATATCAGCCAATGGATTAACCGATGGGTGTTGTGAAAACCATTATTCCCTTACCATACAGCAATGTAATCCGTGACAGGCTCTGTCTGAAGCAGGGTGAAGTTGATGTAAATGCCATGTCCATGTGGCACGATGATGAGCCAGGTGCAGTCCTGTGAGTTAGGGTACTCATTTGGGTATTCAGGCGAGAATATGGTGCCATTCTGAGCTGTCATGTTGTAGCCACATGGAGCTGCATTAGAAGGGAAGAGGGAGCAGTATTATCACAGTGTAGCATATAGTGGGAATAGATGTTAAGTGGATTGGTCTCGGTAGCTTTGCTTAGCTTTGTCTGCTAACAATTTAAGAGCATTACTTCACCAATTGAACCTTCATTTCAAATATTTGCTGGTAAATTCTGTATACTCTACTACTTGTAGATAAATTATGAGCAGCAAACATGAGTTTTGACTGTGTTGACAACAGAGTAAACCTCACACGTTATTGTACTATCATGCTGTCTCTTTCCCTGTTTTCCGGGATTAGTAAATTCTGCACATTGAGCTTTGAAACTAAAAGGGAAAAGTGGCAATGACTTTAGATACTTCAACAAGAACCGAACATACCAAATACACTACAAAAACACACAATCATGATGCTGAAAGGTGTGGTTGAATGAGGGACCCCAAGTGGGATTATTTCAAAAAAAAATTAAATATACATTAATCATATATTTTTTAGCATTTTAAGTACATTTAAAAAAAACTAAACTGGAACCATTTTAAATGCATTTATTGCATTGTCAATTTTATTTGTATTTTATGAGCATTTAAGTATATTAAACACACTTAAAATTATCTACATTTACATTTACGTCATTTAGCAGACGTTCTTATCCAGAGTGACTTACAAATTGGTGCATTCACCTTATGATATCCAGGGACACTTTTTTGTACTTAAGTATTTTCTTAGTATAGATAAAGAGCAAAACAAATATACTTCAAATACACCTCAGGTAAATATTACGTATATTTCTCATAAATTAGAATTATACTAAAATGTTATTTGAAATACAATTCCTGTATTTTCTTTAAAAAAAGTATTTATATTGTATTTCAAGTATACTTTTACAAATACAGTCATACTAATTAAGCACATCAGCTATTGTAATTAGCCATGTAAATGTTACCTTACTTGACCAAGGCATCTTCTCAACCAATGTCAACATGCGATTTACAAAGCAGTTGTAGCTGGACCAACAATTTTCTAATACCACTTTTGATAACTGTGCACCATGGGCATTCCATGCTTTAGTTATTCATATTATGGTAATAAGTACACATTTCAATAAAATGAAATGTGTAATCAAAAGTACACCATTATTCAGTTTGAAAATGAACATCAAAACATTTGAATAAGCTAAATATGAGGAACAATATCCTATTATAAATCAAAACTTCACATGCAGAAAAGGATTCTGGTAATATGGAAATGGTGAGCTCATGCATTTTTGAAAGTACACTTTAAATATATTCTGTGGACATTTAAGTTAAATACACTTTTTTGAAAGTATACTTAAGTATATTTTCTTGAGATATGAAAAAGTTTACTCTCAGGAAGCATGTTCCTCAGCTGTGCATGTTTCGTTATGTGGAATAAACTATTGTTATCATTGTCAACTTTCTCTGCACTCTTCTGAACAGGAAATCAGAAAGTACTTTACTTAAACTCATTATTGACACTGAAACTACAGTGCCTTGCAAAAGTATTCATAACCCTTGGATTTCTTCACATTTTATTGTTTCAAAGTAAGATTAAAAAAAAAATTGTCAACAATCTACACAAAATATTCTGTCAAAGTGGAAGATTTCCATTTTTTTATTTTTTATTTGATCGATAGAAATTAAATAAGCATTCGGGAATTTATTCAGACCACTTGACTTTTCTAAATTATGTTATGTTACAGCCTTATTCTAAAATGCATTAAATAGTTTTTTCCCCCACATCAATCTACACACAATAACCCATAATGACAAAGCAAAAACATTTTCTTTTTTAATTTTGCAAAAAAATAAAGCAAAACTTAAATATCACATTTACGTAAGTATTCAGACCCTTTACTCAGTACTTTGTTGAAGCACCTTTGGCAGCGATTACAGCCTAGAGTCTTCTTCGGTATGATGCTACAAGCTTGGCACACCTACCTGTATTTGGGGAGTTTCTCCCATTATTCTCTGCAGATCCTCTCAAGCTCTGTCAGGTTGGATGGAGAGCATCGCTGCACAGCTATTTTCAGGTCTCTCCAGAGATGTTCGATCGGGTTGAAGTCCGGGCTCCGGCTGGGCCACTCAAGGACATTCAGAGACTTGTCCCGAAGCTACTCCTGTGTTGTCTTGGCTGTGTGCTTAGGGTCGTTGTCCTGTTGGAAGGTGAACCTTTGCACCAGTCTGAGATCCTGAGCACTTTGGAGCAGGTTTTCATCAAGGATCTCTCTGTACGTTGCTCCGTTCATCTTTCCCTCGATCCTGACTAGTCTCCCAGTCCCTACCACTGAAAAACATCCCCACAGCATGATGCAGCCATCACCATGCTTCACCGTAGAGATGGTGCCAGGTTTCCCCCAGACGTGACGCGTGACATTCAGGACAAAGCGTTCATTCTTGGTTTCATCAGAACAGAGAATATTGTTTCTCAAGGTCAGAGTCCTTTAAACTCCAAGTGGGCTGTCATGTGCCTTTTAATGAGGAGTGGCTTCAGTCTGGCCACTCTATCACAAAGGCCTGATTGGTTGAGTGCTGCAGAGATAGTTGTCCTTCTGGAAGTTTCTCCCATCTCCACAGAGGAACTCTGGAGGTCTGTCAGAGTGACCATCAGGTTCTTGGTCACCTCCCTGACCAAGGCCCTTCTCCCCAACTTGCTCAGTTTGGCCAGGCGGCCAGCTCTAGGAAGAGTCTTGGTGGTTCCAAACTTCTTCCATTTAAGAATGATGGAGGCCACTGTGTACTTGGGAACCTTCAATGCAGCATTTGTTGTACCCTTCCCCAGATCTGTGCCATGACACAATCCTGTATCGGGGCTCTATGGACAATTCCTTCGACCTCATGGCTTGGTTTTTGCTCTGACATGCATTGTCAACTGTGGGACCTTATATATACAGGTATATTTTATCAATTTTAGAATAAGTATGTTTTAGAATATTTTATTTTGTATACTTGCATTATTATTTTCACTCTGTCAATAAAATCATTATTGTGTCACAACAATGTTGTTGATCCATCCTCAGTTTTCTCCCATCACAGCCATTGAACTCTGCAACTGTTTTACAATCACCAATGGCCTCATGGTAACATCCCTGAGCAGTTTCATTCCTGTCCTGCAGCTCAGTTCAGAAGGACGACTGTTTCTTTGATGTGTTTGGGTGGTTTAATACATAATCAACTGCATAATTATTAACTTGACCATGCTTAAAGAGATATTCAATGTTTGATTGGATATTGTGAACGATCTACCAATCACTGCTCTTTTATGATGCTTTCGAAAGGCTCCCTGGTCTTTGTAGTGTAATCTGTGCCTGAAATGCAATACTTGACTGAGGGACCTTACAGATGTTGTATGAATGAGGGACAGAGGAAGGGTTAATCATAACAAAAATGATTACAAACCCCTATTATTTCACACAGAGTCTATGTAACATATTCTGTGATTTGTTAAGCCAAATTTGACTCCTGAACTAATTTAGGCGTGCCTAAACAAAGCGGCTGAATACTTATGAAATTACTATATTTTAGTTATCCAATTTGACATAAGAGTATTTTGAGTTCATTGTTGACAACAAATCACATTTAAATCAATTTTAATTAACTTTTTAACACAATACAATTTGAAGAAATACAAGGGGTATGAATACTTTTGCAAGGCCCTGTATACTTAGTGTACCTGATCACTCAGAAGCAGAGTTTCATTTAAAAAAATCAATACTTAAAAACAACTCCAAGTGTATTTTGAATGAATACTCTAAATTACAATTAAAGCATTTGAAGTTGAAGTACAGTTTTAATGAGTGTGTTTAAGTTTAATGATAGTGAACATATAGCATACTAAAAGACTGAAAGAACATTGAATATAAAGTACACTTAAGTCTGTTTAGAATGTAACGATATTATATTTATAGTATACTTCAGATATAATAGAAAAATACATCTCATATTTGAAGTATATTATTCAATTTTTTTTGTATAATTAAGTATAGTATACTTGTAATATACACTGCTCAAAAAAATAAAGGGAACACTTAAACAACACAATGTAACTCCAAGTCAATCACACTTCTGTGAAATCAAACTGTCCACTTAGGAAGCAACACTGATTGACAATACATTTCACATGCTGTTGTGCAAATGGAATAGACAACAGGTGGAAATTATAGACAATTAGCAAGACCCCCAATAAAGGAGTGGTTCTGCAGGTGGGGACCACAGACCACTTCTCAGTTCCTATGCTTCCTGGCTGATGTTTTGGTCACTTTTGAATGCTGGCGGTGCTTTCACTCTAGTGGTAGCATGAGATGGAGTCTACAACCCACACAAGTGGCTCAGGTAGTGCAGCTCATCCAGGATGGCACATCAATGCGAGCTGTGGCAAGAAGGTTTGCTGTGTCTGTCAGCGTAGTGTCCAGAGCATGGAGGCGCTACCAGGAGACAGGCCAGTACATCAGGAGACGTGGAGGAGGCCATAGGAGGAGGCCGTAGGAGGGCAACAACCCAGCAGCAGGACCACTACCTCCGTCTTTGTGCAAGGAGGAGCAGGAGAAGCACTGCCAGAGCCCTGCAAAATGACCTCCAGCAGGCCACAAATGTGCATGTGTCTGCTCAAATGGTCAGAAACAGACTCCATGAGGGTGGTATGAGGGCCCGACGTCCACAGGTGGGCGTTGTGCTTACAGCCCAACACCGTGCAGGACGTTTGGCATTTGCCAGAGAACACCAAGATTGGCAAATTCGCCACTGGCGCCCTGTGCTCTTCACAGATGAAAGCAGGTTCACACTGAGCACGTGACAGACGTGACAGAGTCTGGAGACGCCGTGGAGAACGTTCTGCTGCCTGCAACATCCTCCAGCATGACCGGTTTGGCGGTGGGTCAGTCATGGTGTGGGGTGGCATTTCTTTGGGGGGCCGCACAGCCCTCTATGTGCTCGCCAGAGGTAGCCTGACTGCCATTAGGTACCGAGATGAGATCCTCAGACTCCTTGTGAGACCATATGCTGGTGCGTTTGGCCCTGGGTTCCTCCTAATGCAAGACAATGCTAGACCTCATGTGGCTGGAGTGTGTCAGCAGTTCCTGCAAGAGGAAGACATTGATGCTATGGACTGGCCCGCCCGTTCCCCAGACCTGAATCCAATTGAGCACATCTGGGACATCATGTCTCGCTCCATCCACCAACGCCACATTGCACCACAGACTGTCCAGGAGTTGGCGGATGCTTTAGTCCAGGTCTGGGAGGAGATCCCTCAGGAGACCATCTGCCACCTTATCAGGAGCATGCCCAGGCATTGTAGGGAGGTCATACAGGCACGTGGAGGCCACACACACTACTGAGCCTCATGTTGACTTGTTTTAAGGACATTACATCAAAGTTGGATCAGCCTGTAGTGTGGTTTTCCACTTTAATTTTGACTGTGACTCCAAATCCAGACCTCCATGGGTTGATAAATTGAATTTCCATTGATTCTTTTTGTGTGATTTTGTTGTCAGAACATTCAACTATGTAAAGAAAAAAGTATTTAATAAGATTATTTCATTCATTCAGATCTAGGATGTGTTATTTTAGTGTTCCCTTTATTTTTTTGAGCAGTATATTAAAATATGTTTTTTAAATCACGTGGGACAACTCAGAAATCTTTGGAGGTATTGACTGATTAAGGTTTTTTTCAGCTCTCACTGCACAAATCAGAAGCAATTTAGAAGATGTCCCAGTAGTGTGGGTCTTAACTGGAGCAGTTTTCAAAGTCAGTTTTGAAAAACATTTTTCGTGCAGAGTTAAAACAAAAGACTTCACTTCAAGAGCATTATGAGAAATAGGTAATGGCTGGATAGAATTCTAGTGTAGGGCTAAAACACTTCCTAACAAATACATTCTAAAATAGTTCGATAAACTGTAAAGCAAAGAAGTCATTTATGCTTTTGGTGAAACATCTGAAATGTATCATATTAATTCATGCTCACCCTCACACCGGGGAAAGGGATGATTCCATTTTCTGTTGATTCCATGTTGGCATGTGAGCACAGGATGTCCAATCAGAACGTATCCAGGAAAGCATTCAAAAGTTATTGATTGGCCAGCATTGTAGTCATTATTAATAATATATCCATTAGGGAATTGAGTAGGGTCTTGGCAATTCAGCAATTCATATGCTGAGAGAGAGAGAGAGAGAGAGAGAGAGAGAGAGAGAGAATAATTATAACAGGAATATACGTACTATCATCACAACAAGACATTTTCAAACAAATTCTGTGGTCTCTCCACAGGTGACTCATCCCACTTAACCTTTTGAGACAGTACTGGAACACATGCCACCTGTCAGACACATTTCCAAGCATATGTATTTCAAGCATATGCCAACAACATAGAATGGCTATCAGGAAACCATCAAGCTTTTCTATTTCAACCTAAAAATACATTACCGTTCAAAAGTTTGGGATCTTAGAAATTTCGAATGATCAATTAGCCTTTTAAAATGCTAAACTTGGATTAGCTAACACAATGTGACATTGGAACACAGGAGTGATGGTTGCTGATAATGGGCCTCTATACACCTATGTAGATATTCAATAAAAAATCTGATGTTTTCAGCTACAATAGTCATTTACAACATTAACAATGTCTACACTGTATTTCTGATCAATTTGATGTTATTTTAATGGACTTTTTTCTTTGCTTTTCTTTCAAAAACAAGGACATTTCTAAGTGACCCCAAACTTTTGAACGGTAGTGTACATCAGCTTACTCCAAAAGCTAATGAATCTTGATAAAGCTGATAATTGACGATCACAAGTTGACATATACAATAACGTTGCCTGACGACTCAAATTGAATTATTCCGCTGTTCTATGTTAGCTACAGGCTTCAGGCTGAGAGTGCCATCGTTGAAGTCGTTTGTGGTAACGCCAAAATGAGGGGTGTTAAATAAAAGTAATCAGTGATTGGATCATCTCTAACCAATCAGAGTATAAATGCCAATGAATCATTTTCAAAACACTGCTTTACCCACGTGTGTTCTGGCTCAACCCATCGGTTTCTGGGATCAATCAGAACGGCTTAGAATGTGTTTGCGTTCTAGTAATCTTCGGGGAGGTATTCAGATCCAGACTCATTGCGGAGACTAAACCGGCATTTGGCCAGAGAAAGGAGTTTGGGTAGTCAGGCAACAATGAACTAGCCTGTAAGCAGCAATTGTCAAATGAGATGTAGTATTCTAGCCATATGGTTGTTTTTGTCTACTAAGAGGAGAGGAGGGAAAGCCAGAATATGAACCCTCTGGCCTAGAAGTTGGAGAACAAGACATACAAGGTTATCTCTTGTAAGGTGGAAGCCATACACTCAACATCTAAATGCCACTCTCCATTGATTCTGAATGCTTTATCCAGAATGGGTGTAGCCACATAATGGAGTAACCTCTCAATGATCCTAAGAGGGCAGATTCTCAGATATTTTAACTGACAGGCACTTAAGTCCTTGAATCTGACATTCCATCTATTTTGATTTAACATTTAATCACTCTGAGTTGCTTCCTAAAAAGAAAGCTAGAGTATATCAACAGCAGATAGATAAAAACGGTGACAATAAGGATTTCACATCTGTCTTTTCCATAGATTGTTTTCCAGATGTGGCACAAAATCCCCCAAAACAACAACCAAGTACCAAAATTGTCAATTGAAACCAATAGAGACCAAGCTCGTTTAGAAGAAACGGAGCTAGACAGATAGGGAATACACTGTTTCACATGGTTGATGAAAACAGAGTATACCACACCTTGGTAGGCCAGTTTGAATCCCTGCCTGTTTTCGGAGTGGTCACTGTAGAAGTGGATCATGGTCTCATGTGTTGTACTCAGCAGGTTGGGCGGCAGCTGACTTCCGCTGAACTGTCCAATCAGAGAGCTGCTGTGCTGCGGCCCATTTCGCACCTCTAAAAAATCATGGTTGTCTTCAGAGGAGAAGTTGAAAAACTGAATATGAGCACCTGTAAAACACAGAAATATTATATGAGGTATACTGTATGGACAAAGGCTTACGGTTGTTGGAGCTATGTTCATTTCATAATTAAAACATGCATCAAAGTGTTAAATGGTTTAAGTCCCATTAACCTAAAGCGTTAACTGTTAACCGAAATTGTGGCACGTGTGGACATGTGTTGTAATCATTTAATGCATTTAGCAGACATTAGCATGGCTCATTTGATGTGGTTTATTTTCACCTATTGTGCTAGCCTATTTTTGTCAAGCTACATCATATCGGCATGTTGAGAGAAACTATTCAACTCATCATTTGTTATGATGGTACAAATGATTCCGCAATATAACATTAAGATCAGCTCATGTTTTGCCAGGGGAAACACAGAAGTGGGAAATGATTATAACCAATTTCAGTGTGTTTTTCTGGTAAGTTGTGTTCTGTTAGTTCAAGGCCTAATGCTAGAGGAAAGCATTTGCCACTTGGTGATGCTTAGGACAATCCATTGAAGGATAATCTTGTAGTTATGCATCCATATACCACTTTCTTACAATGCTTTATTCTACCCACTCTGTCTGTCCTAAAAGCTAAAATCAGCGTCTGCAAAAGCATTTTTTGTGTCTTATAAAAAATATTGGGCCCTGTGAACAACACAAGTGTATGCATTGTTGGTATACACACAGTACAAAATTATTGTTTTTATTCTTACTTGGAGTGGCTGCTTGATAAGGCAGAAAATTGCTTTTGTATATCTCGATGTGTTACAATATTTTTCTTAGGTTGGGTAAAGAATATTTTTGTGCTCAGAGCCTGAATAGCTGAATAGCTTTTTAAATCACACACAATTGCCTAACATCTGGACTGGTTACTTTGTTCTGGAGTCATTTGAACTATGAAGAACCACCAATATGTGGTCTGCAAACAACAGCTCTCTTGTATATTACTTTACAGATTTAAACTCACAGCAAAGGTAAAAAATGTAGATAAATAAAGCAAGAGGATAACTACATACCTGCTATCCATTTTCCTAAGGATTGCCTTTTGTTAGTTCCAACAAAATACCCCCAAAAAAAGCTATTATCGCTGACCTTGTTAACTTTAGCCATGGCTCCTTATCATTATCGTTACCATAGCAGGTTCCTCACCATATCCAACTGGCAAAAGAATCCTCCATGTACAGTCCAGGTTACCAGGGTAGTTGCCAGGGAATCCAGGACTTAAAATAACATTGGTCAAGTCATGTACTGTTCCACCACACTTTGCTGGAAAGGAAAATGCACATAATGCGTGGTACACATTGTAAAATTGTGCAGACAATGAATAGCACTGAAACTGTCAAAAAGAGCCTTGAATGTGACAATTTCAAAGTAAAAGTTCTTACCAATGCAGAGTGGGGGAGGGTAGTTCCAGCGCCGCACGGTTCCTGGCATACATGATATATGGGAGTGGCCCTGGAAAAAAGGCAGGGGGTTTCTCTCTAAGCACACTGAACTCAGAGACAAATCACTGTTTGCCTCTGCTACTGAGTTTACCATGCATACACATGACCCAGCACACATCTCTGCACATTTACTTATTGAATAAAGCTTAGCATGTTGACATAGCAGTGGGAATACAGCAGACATGATTCTCTAAAAGGCAAAAGCTCTCACCTGCAGCATGTATCCCGGTTCACAGCTGAATGACACCACTTCGTTGACCATGTACCTGTCCCCTGTTTTGATCCCGTTGGCAGGCACCATCGGCTCCGGACAGGTGGTGAGACCAACGGCTGGATGAAGCAGAGCGAGAAAACAGGTGTCATCATGTCTGGTTAGATGGAATATTTGATGTTGCACATCACACGAATGTTTGGTCTTTATTCCTCAGTTTGGTGATCATGTTTTGAGGCATGTGTTTCAGAGTTGCACAGTACTTATCAAATCTGGAGCAACAAAAGGCAAACACATTGGAGAATTTTGCAAAGCCAATTGGATGTGATTATTGAATGCTGTGAACAGGCTCTAATATAGCCTATAGCTAATTAAATAGAAAAAAAGTAGATTGGTTTTGTCATGATGACATAATGATTTTAGTAAGTTTAAGTGTTGTATATTCAAACAATTTGTAATTTGGATCAAGGGCGAAACAGTACAGACGGGGGTCCTCCCACTGATTTTTTGTTGTTGACATTTTAAAACGCATTTCCTGTAATTCTACACAGTTTGACAATACTTATTATGCCTCTGAGGGGTATTATATGGAGGGGTATATGGGAGTAATATGGAAGGGTATTTTGAAAACACAGTATAAGTGGAAGGATAAGTGGAAGGCTGTCCAACAGATATCTTTTGGGGAAAACGGCTAACTTCCTGCATTTCAACACATTTGGCCATGGGGCAGAGAGAAAAATGTGCTGTTTTATAGCTTATCTCATGCTATTCTTCACAATTTGCAATGAGGATGATAGAACATTTTGCAGATTTAAAGTTAATTTTCTGCTACTCCACACATTGTTCCATGAGGCTGAGAGAAAACGTTGTAGTTTTAAAGTAACTGTCCAGTGAAAATCTCACTTTTAAAAGTTTATATCCTGCCAAGGCAGCAGCTAGTCTTCCTGGGGTCCAGCAAATTAAGGCAGTTGTACAATTTTAAAAACATTACAATACATTCACAGGTTTCACACCATTCTGTTGTTGGGGTAAGCCCACACCATTCCAACACAGAAAATGTGCTTTTTAACATAGCTTTTCTTCCCAAAAATTGTAATTATTTCACTCATATTGTAATTAATTATATGTCATATTTCATAGAAATCTGGAAACACTGGTTGACCTTTTGAAAAAATAAGAATAAATAAAAAATGACGGCTTTAAACTGTATAACTGTTTAATGCACCATCATACCAAGGTCATTTAATGCTTAAAAACAAAACAAAAATGGATGAATATGTCACGTCCTGAACCGTATAAGGGGTTATTTGTTATTGTAGTTTGGTCAGGGCGTGGCAGGGGTGTGTTTGTTTTGTGTTATCGGGGTTTTGGGTATGGTTCTATGTTTTTGTATTTCTATGTTTTTCTGTGTTGTGTATTTCTTTGTGTTGGCCTGGTATGGCTCTCAATCAGGAACAGCTGTACATCGTTGTTGCTGATTGGGAGTCATACTTAGGTAGCCCTTTTTCACCTGTCTTTTGTGGGAAGTTGTTTTTACATAGCGGTGTTTAGCCTGCAATACTGTGTGTTCGTTCGTGTTCTTGTTTTGTTGTTAAGTGTTCAATAAAAGTTAAAATGAGCACTCAACCCACTGCGCTTTGGTCCACTACCTTTGACGACGGCTGTTACAGAATAAGATATTTGGCTACAGAAGTGACATTTCTTATTGATCCTTACAGAACAGTCCAAAAACTAATCCTGTGAAATGATGTCAACACATACTGGAGGAGTTACTAGCTAGCTACAAGTGGCTAGCTTAGCTAACGAACTAACTACAATACGTCGGTCGGGGTGCGCATGACCCGAATGACAAAATGATGAACCACCAAAGGCACACCCCATTTCTGTTTGAAAATTGAGAAAGAGGAGGAGTTCAAATCAAATCAATAAAATGTTATTTGTCACATGCTTCGTAGACAACAATTGTAGACTAACAGTGAAATGCTTACTTATGGGTCATTTTCCAACAATGCAGAGTTAAAGATAAAAAAATAAAAATTGAAATAGTGACACAGTGAATAACTAATAAAAAATAACGAGTAAAATAACCTGGCTATATATAGGGAGTAGAAAATAACATGGTTATATACAGGGAGTACCAGTACAGAGTCAATGTGCAGGGGTACGAGGTCATTGAGGTAGCTATGTACTGTACATATAGGTAGGGGTAAAGTGACTAGCAGCAGCGTATGCGGTGAGTGTGAAAGTAAGTGTGTATGTGCGTGTGTAACAAACTGTAAGTCACTCTGGGTATGAGCATCTGCTAAATGACTAAAATGTCAACGTAAATGTGTGAAACATCAGTATGCATGTGTGTGCATGTTATATGTGCGTGGGTGTATGTAGTGTGTGTGTGTGTGTGTGTGTACTGTATGTGTGTGTTGGGGTGTTGGTGTAAGTGAGTGTGAGTGTGTGGGTAGAGTCCAGTGTGTGTGTGAATAGAGTCAGTGAAAAAGAGTTGATGCAAAAAGGGTCAATGCAGGTAGTCTGGGTAGCCATTTGATTATCAATTTAGCAGTCTTGTTTAGAAGTCTTGTGGCTTGGGGGTAGAAGCTGTTGAGGGTCCTGTTGGTTCCAGACTTGGTGCATTGGTACCGCTTGCTGTAGCAGAGTGAACAGTCTGTGGCTTGGGTGGCTGGAGTCTTTTGCAATTTTTTGGGCCTTCCTCAGATACTGCCTAGTAGAGAGGTCCTAGATGGCATGGAGCTTGGCCCCAGTGATGTACAGTACGTGGATCGTTTTTCGTGCCCGCTAAAGCTAATTTCCTGCAATTCTACAGATTTTGCCATTGCTAATAACGTGTTCTTATGCTATCTGTGGGCCCCTGACCTCCAATAATATATTTTTTGATTTTAAATAAATAATTGGGGGAATACAAATCGACCTGTTCTGAATATTGTGGGGGACATGTCTGCCCATCCCCCGTGACAATTTCACCTATGATTTGGATGGATAAACCCACAGTCGTGGAAAGGTAATGCTGATAAATGACTACAGTTGGGGTACCCAGGTGCACAGAGTTTTGACAAAATGATGAAGCTATAAGTGCCATTTTTGCTGTGTAACCTTTGTCTCTATGCTTTTGAATTTAGAACGCAAAAACGGTATTGTTAAAAAAACAGCATTACCACTGATCTGTGTTATGGAAATACATATTGTAATTAAACATCTTTAAAGCATCTTTCAATAGGTTAAAACTGTACACACTGCAGTATGAGGCGGCGAGAGAGCATGTTGCCATGACAACCACGTTAGTCAAGCCAATGAAAGGAGAACCTGTATAAATTCGCCTTGTTTGGATGTACGACTCAGCAGGTGGCACTGTGCCGTTGTGAGTGTGTGTAAAACTGCCTCATTGTTTCTCTCCCTATCAATAGCAAAGCACTTTCACATGCAATGCTTAGTCCTACAATACCAAACACGAAAAAGGTAAACTGTTTCAAACAGGGAAGCCCAAATGGCTGTTGGGGGATGGGGTGAGACTATGGAGATTAAACATTAGCTTTGGTTCCTGGAGAATTCACAGCAGAATTCGGAGCAAGTTACTTTCAATAGATTTTAAGGAGCATGTGCTCATGTTCAGGAGGGGGTGAGTGGAGATTAATACAACTGATGAAAAACCGTTTGAACCACAAAAGGAAAACTGGGTATTTATTTAAATGCTAAGGCATCAGAACACTGGCTTATACCAAACTACTAGCACATCATTTATTTTTATCAATATCACTTGTTAATTCCAATTCCATCTAGCTGACACTCACATACTCACATACCAACCATTTTAAATGTTTTTCTGCCGAATAAATCAATAAAATGCCACATGGCCATATTCGCTCAGATGATAAATGATAACCCTTGAGCATAAAAAATCTGACATTTTCTCCACAACCACAGAGGACTGATCCAGGCAGGAATTCAGCCTTCAAGATCTAGAAAGTCGAACATTTGATACACTTGTCTCATCACCCGAGCTCTAACTAATTCACCATCTTAATGGGTGATCAAAACACGTGCCATGAATCTCCCAACTGCATAATAGCTTTGGCACTTCGCAACTACTGCGCACAAGACAGATTCAGTCTAGGATCATTAAGATGCAGCCACAGTCATCCGATGCTAAACATTAAGAATTAACCTACAAGTTTCCTGCAATTCTACAGCCATCTCCGTGCAAATATAACAAGCTGCTCTCGTTCTGACAGAAAGTCAGAAAGCTTTTTCTTTTTAATGATATCTATTTTTAAAGTACATGTAGCTCTGGAAATAAAAGCATTTGTACAGTGTATGTCCTTTATATACATTTCTTTCCCCTCTTCTGCAGAACATTGCAGAAATGGCATGGCTTTATAATGCATAACGCTTCCAGGAAGACATCCTGACAATTATGTGTAATATTCAAGAGAACTGGCAAATAGTATATATTAAATTGGCTTGAACCATCTTAATTTGGAACATCATGACATTCTCAGCAGGTCTTAGTTTTCTCCAAGTTTTCTCCAATGCCTGTTCTGCATTCTTTTATCTTTATTTGACCAGGTCATTTTCATTTATACATGTAACAGCGACCTGGAAAGGGAAGTGTTGCTATGGAGAGATGAAGGGTTAAACAAGTCAATTCAAAGATAGATAATTCGGTTGCTGTTGCCATGTTTGAAGGAGGTTTCAGGTTGGCAATTGAGCCAGGACTCCAAGGTTAATACGCCTAATCTAGCATGTAGGTTTGTGTTGTGGGGCGTGTACCCACTGGGCACAGATGTCAATTTAACATGAAATGACATGGAAACACCATTGATTCAACCAAAGTGTGCCCAGTGGGTAGTGACCAGAAGGAGTCATGACCTTCGTTAAATATCACCTCTCCATATACAGTGGGGTCCGAATTTATTGACACCCTTGATAAAGATGAGCAAATATGATTGTATAAAATAAATAACTTAAACACTGAGCTATGTTGTATGCTCAAAAAGATAGTATAAATGAATATAATTTCCCTAATACAATTGTTCAGAGAAAGAGATTTGGTTTAACAGTAATACTTTTTTTCTCAAAAAGCTATGAGTAAAATTTATTGACACCACTGTTTCAATACCTTATGAGGATAACAGATAAAGATATCTTAATTGAAAATTACTAAAAGTGAAAATTACCCAGTAAAATACTACTTGCGTAAAAGTCTTAAAGTATCTGAATTTAAATGTATTTAAGTACAATGGTGGAAAAAGTACTAAATTGTCATACTTGAGTAAAAGTAAAAGATATATATATATATATATATATGTATATATATATTATTTTTTAAGCAAACCAGATGGCATGATTTAATAAAAAATACGTTTTATTAATGGACAGACCGGCACATTCCAACACTCAGACATAATTTACAAATGGAGTACTTTAAAGTATTTTTACTTAAGAGCTTTACACCACTGACCATTCCACCATATAGAATCCTTTCAGATCCTTGATATCCTTCATCTGCACTTATGGACTGCCCTCTTCAATTCAGGCGTTTACATTTGTTGGATGACATGAAAATATAGCTCTTTGGCCACGCACACCAGTGGTGGGTTTGGCATCGAAATGAAAATGCATGAGCAGAAATGTATGAGCACAATGCTAGTCGATATATAGGGGGGTCTGAAATATAGGGGGGCAGGTCAATATGGCTGCTGGCCTCCGTATTAAGCTACAGCTCATACAGCGGTGAGAGAAATAATCTCTCGGGTCAAGATAAGAGACTGAAAACCCTCTTTATGACAGACCAGAGCCTGGTTTCCCGATAGCGATGGAATTTAGGCTTACAATTATTTTAACGATGCATCTTTCCTACAGGGAGCACTGGTCTTGGGTCAGCTTCTCCATTCAAATATTTCCTTAACATTGTAATTATTTCACAATACAGATGACGGATCAGCTCTTAAAGATATTACCACTTACGGCTGCAAATATTGAGGCGGCTTATCATAATGCTTACCCAATAAAAATGCACAAAATCACAGATTTCGTACATCATTTCGCACGTCATCCTTAAATATACTGAGACAAATTACAGACAGTAGCCTACAAGTAGAAAAATAGAACTCAAATGATTGAACATGAAATGTATTTCAACATGCAGTCATCTCAGTTTTCATTAGAAGCATATTTTTATACGTCGCTTTGTTTGTATCAATTGCAAAGACAGAGTTGGATAAACCATGTTATTTTATGTTTAGTGGAGACCTTCACTGTATAGAGTGTCGTGGGAGGGCAAAAAGCATCTAGCGATGCACTTCGCTGTTCTATGAGTGGTCTGAGGCAGGTCTTACTTAGCCTTAAGATGTTTTTTGAGAAACCGAGAACAGGTTATTTAGTTGTAAAGCGCAAATACAAATTTGGTAAGTTTCCTGGTTAGATCTACTGTATATCACATAACACACTGGCTGCACATAGGGGCTATCCTTCTAAGTGGACTGAGAGAGGGGAAACAGACAAATTGGTATCCCCCTGAGAGGACTTTGAGATAGTGACAGAGGAATTGGAGGTGTTAAGAATGAATAAGGTGAAATGGTATACATCATGACATGCCACAGCAGCTAAAGGGCACTGTTTCTTCTGTTGAGACAGAACCAGGTGAGGCAAGCGGACACAGAGACAGAGGATCTCTGATGCTATCAGTGTCCACACAGCGCAGATTCGGAGCCCATTTTGGAATACAAATAAGGAATTCACATCAGGCTCCAGCAGTCAGTGGTAAAAATCTGTCTCCAACCCATCTAAGAGTCAGTGTTAAAAATATGTCTCCAACCCATCTGAGGCAGTGGAAAACTCTGTCTCCAACCCATCTAAGAGTCAGTGGTAAAAATATGTCTCCAAACCATCTAAGAGTCAATGGAAAAAATCTGTCTCCAACCCATCTGAGGCAGTGGAAAAAATCTGTCTCCAACCCATCTAAGAGTCAGTGGAAAAAATCGGTCTCCAACCCATCTAAGAGGCAGTGGAATAAATCTGTCTCCAACCCATCTAAGAGGCAGTGGTAAAAATCTGTCTCCAACCCATCTAAGAGGCAGTGGTAAAAATCAGTCTCCAACCCATCTAAGAGGCAGTAGTAAAAATCTGTCTCCAACCCATCTAAGAGGCAGTGGTAAAAATCAGTCTCCAACCCATCTAAGAGGCAGTAGTAAAAATCTGTCTCCAACCCATCTAAGAGTCAGTGGTAAAAATCTGGCTCCAACCCATCTAAGAGGCAGAAGTAAAAATCTGTCTCCAACCCATCTAAGAGTCAGTGGTAAAAATCTGGCTCCAACCCATCTAAGAGGCAGAAGTAAAAATCAGTCTCCAACCCATCTAAGAGGCAGCGGTACAAATCTGGCTCCAACCGATCTAAGAGGCAGCGGTGTCTCCAACCGATCTAAGAGGCAGCGGTAAAAATCTGGTTCCAACTAATCTAAGAGGCAGTGGTAAAAATCTGTCTCCAACTAATCTAAGAGGCAGTGGTAAAAATCTGGCTCCAACTGATCTAAGAGGCAGCGGTAAAAATCTGGCTCCAACCGATCTAAGAGGCAGCGGTAAAAGGTGGAGACATAAGATTTTAAATCGGCCAGTTTTCCTTGTATTTATTTTTGGGTTAACAACATTTTGGTTGTAATGCACTTGTCGTTATGTTGTAAAAAGGTTGGCACTTCATCTAGCAACAAGGGTCTGTGTATGTGTAGATTATGTATTATTTGATCCTGCTAAAGTACATTGGTTTATACAGCACAGTAGAGATTCAAGAGGGGGCAGTTCTTTGGTCTACTGTCTTTTGTTGTCCAAGTGAAAGTAGTTGAGAGGGATGGCATCCAAAGGCAAGCTGACAACCTTCCAAAGGCTATCATTTTCCCTTAGACAGGTTACTGTATTCAAATCAGTCTTACTCAGTAGGCTACAGTTGAGTTAATAGACAGGTGGACAGAATGCCAACTATGATGACAGCTTTGGTTCCTTTTCTTAAGCTTTTACATATGTCGAAAATGCACAAACCTCACCCAGAGCTTCTTAATTCTGGACATAAAAAAGTAAAATGCCCTGTTGAGAGTTTTTGATCATGATATTTTTAGCTGCACTGTAGGTGATGCTACTACATACCCACTACATCCTTGTTATAAACAAGGATGCACAGAGAGAGAGAGGGGGGAGGGAGAGAGATAGAGAGTGTTTAAGCAAAATTTAATTTGCAAAGGGGAAATATTGTGTATTCCTTTTTTTTCTTCACAGTGGCAGAGGGTATGGAGATAATTAACGTTTCACAATGAGACACACTGTACTCACTTTTGTACTCAAGGTGGAATCCAGCAGCAACAACACTGATATCACTCTGGAAGTGAAGGTAGAGCTGGTTGGAGGTACTATTCAGCAAGGCTGGAGCAGTTGTACCTGAAATGCATCACAGAAGAAATCCACTTTCATCTCACTGTTGAAAGAAGCCCATTTGCACTACTGATTATATATGGATGTTCTCTTGAGGATTGGTTTGTCAAATGACTACAGTTTATATTGATTGCCAAAACAGAATAAGGTGAACAGCTGTTTGCTATTCTATGGACTTTTTTCCTCCTTTATAAAATACAATCCTTATTGGAACTCAACCAAAATAAACAAATGGGAAAGAGAGGAAGAGGAATCAAAAATATGCTGATAAATTCTGACAGGCAGTGGTCATTGACGTTTGTCGCTGATCTTCAGCAAGAACTGATCTCCCAGGGGAGAGCGCTCTTCAAATCAAATCAAAGTTTATTTTTCACGTGCGCCGAATACAACAGGCGAAATGCTTACTTACAGGCTCTAACCAATAGTGCAAAAAAGGTATTAGGTGAACAATAGGTAAGTAAAGAAATAAAACAACAGTAAAAAGTCAGGCTATATACAGTAGCGAGGCTATTTTTTAAAAACAAATTTCACCTTTATATAACCAGGTAGGCTAGTTGAGAACAAGTTCTTATTTGCAACTGCGACCTGGCCAAGATAAAGCGTAGCAATTCAACACATACAACAACACAGAGTTACACATGGAATAAACAAAACATACAGTCAATAATACAGTAGATCAAAAGAAAACAACAACAATACAGTGAGTGCAAATGAGGTAAGTTAAGGCAATAAATAGGCCATGGTGGCGAAGTAATTACAATGTAGCAATTAAACACTGGAATGGTAGATGTGCAGAAGATGAATGTGCAAGTAGAGATACTGGGGTGCAAAGGAGCAAGATAAATAAATAAATACACTATGGGGGATGACGTAGGTAGATAGATCGGCTGTTTACAGATGGGCTATGTACAGGTGCAGTGATCTGTGAGCTGCTCTGACAGCTGGTGCTTAAAGTTAGTGAGGGAGATATGAGTCTCCAACTTCAGAGATTTTTGCAGTTCGTTCCAGTCATTGGCAGCAGAGAACTGGAAGGAAAGACGACCAAAGGAGGAAATGGCTTTGGGGGTGACCAGTGAGATATACCTGCTGGAGCACGTACTACGAGTGGGTGCTGCTATGGTGACCAGTGAGCTGAGATAAGGCGGGGCTTTACCCAGCAGAGACTTGTAGATAACCTGTAGCCAGTGGGTTTGGCGACGAGTATGAAGCGAGGGCCAACCAACGAGAGCGCACAGGTCGCAATGGTGGGTAGTGTATGAGGCTTTGGTGACAAAACGGATGGCACTGTGATAGACTGCATCCAGTTTGTTGAGTAGAGTGTTGGAGGCTATTTTATAGATTACATTTACATTTACGTCATTTAGCAGACGCTCTTATCCAGAGCGACTTACAAATTGGTGCATTCACCTTATGATATCACCGAAGTCGAGGATAGGTAGGATGGTCAGTTTTACGAGGGTGTGTTTGGCAGCATGAGTGAAGGATGCTTTGTTGCGATATAGGAAGCCGATTCTAGATTTAATTTTGGATTGGAGATGCTTAATGTGAGTCTGGAAGGAGAGTTTGCAGTCTACCAGACACCCAGGTATTTGTAGTTATCTACGTATTCTAAGTCAAAGCCATCCAAAGTAGTGATGCTGGACGGGCGAGCAGGTGCGGGCAGTGATCGATTGAAAAGTAGCGAGGCTACATACAGACACTGGTTAGAAAGGCAAAGGCTTCCAAGGGGCAGTCAACCATCTGACCACTGTTAGGGGAAAAGTACAATTTAAACACCCACAACTGCTGAAAGACAATGCCCAGAGCTTACCTATGATGTTGCGCAACGATTTAAGTCAATAAGTAATTGTTTTAGTCAAAGTATGATACATTTGAGCTTGATGTGGAAAATTCATGGAAATCCGTGTCAATGCCATGTCAATGCCATACTGCCAACTTTACATTTTGGTGGAGGAGGAATATTGGTCTGGGGCTGTTTCTTGATGGTTCGGGCTAGGCCCCTTAGTTCCAAAGCCTTCCCAAAAGAGTGGAGGCTGTTATAGCAAGGGAGGGACCAACCCCATATTTATGCCCATGATTTTGGAATGAGATGTTCGACGAGAAGGTGTCCACATACTTTGGTCATGTAGTGTATCATTTGCGGCGTGCATCATGAGTAAATTTCTTGTAGCCTATCATTCCACTTCCCCTGTGAGAACCATAAGCATGGGCTAACTTGGCTTTGCTGTACCGCAGCCTCAAGCAGCCAACCAAAGTTTGCACCATGTCCACTACAATGTAGAAAAGCATGTCTTTATCACAAACCGTTCAATACTTATTCATATTACCGGAGCTTCATCGTATTCTTTCAAACTATTTCTCAGGTGGATTCGTGGCCACAATTTATGGAAGAAATTTAGAGACAACAATAGATGTCAAATATATTGGTTTCCCTATCCATCTGTGGCAAAGTTTCCCCAAAATGCTTATGACAAATCCAGCTCCAGAACCAGCCGAGCCAGCTGGCAATGTTTTTTAATACGGTGTATTAAAAAAAATCTAGCAACAACAGATTGGATTAGCTAGCTAGATAAGGTTAGCAAAATACAGGTTACATGTAACTGCCAAAATAAAAGAAACACTTCAGTAAATGAGGGATACAAAGTATGTTGAAAGAAGATGCTTCCACACAAGTGTGGTTCCTGAGTTAATTTTGCCATTAACATCCCACCATGCTTAGGGTCATGTATAAAAATGCCCATTATTCTGGCTACCATGGCTAGAAGAAGAGATCTCAGTGACTTTGAAAGAGGGGTCTCAAAGAAGCATAGGGGGTTTAAAGGTTGTGTGTGTGTGTGTGTGTGTGTGTGTGTGTGTGTGTGTGTGTGTGTGTGTGTGTGTGTGTGTCTTAGTCACCAACACCAGATCTCAACCCAATTGAACACTTATGGGAGATTCTGGAGCGGCCTGTGACAGCGTTTTCCACCAACAACAAAATACCACAAGCATTTCGCTACACTCGCATTAACAGCTGCTAACCATGTGATTTGATAACAAATTATGGAATTTCTCATGGAAAATGGTGTCGCATCCTTTCAATAGAGTTCCAAACACCTATAGAATCTATGCCAAGGTGCATTGAAGCTGTCTGGCAGCTCATGGTGGTCCAATGCCCTATTAATACACTTTATGTTGGTGTTTCATTTATTTTAGCAGTTACAGTACCTGTAGTTAGCTAGCTAGATAAGGTTAGCATTCTAGCTAGCTACACTGACAATTGTCAGTGCCCTAGTGTTTTTTCTCCACTTCACGTAGAAATCACCACGTTTCCATCCCCCATTCGTGAATATGAATTAGGAGCCATACGTCATTCTTCGGAGGTAGAACCTAAACAAGCATTTCCTCTCTAGGACAGGAATTACGTCGAAATAGGGGCGGAAACTTCCTCTCGAGGGTGCCTTTAAAAATCGGAACATAGTGTTCACTATGTGTAAGCAAAGATGCTGTTGAAAAAGAGTCTGTTGTTATATAACCTGAAACAGTGTCATTCATCACTTGTATCAAACTTTATAATAGCAATACATCTCTGGTGTCTTCGGCATCAGTCAGTTTATTAAAGAAATGTTGAAACTCCCCTGTGCAGTTTAAAGATATAGTAACAAATTATGTTGATACACCAGTTCACTAGCAGGCTTATATATTATGTTCAAACCCCAGCTCACAAGTTCTTTGACATAGTTAAAGAAAATGATAATTGCTATGAATTTCAACAATGTCAAACATATTACATGTTTATCCTCCAATCGAGCCATCTTCACAGGTTTTAGAGCTATGCTATGAGATGGCAAAATACCCTTTACTCACTCATGACAAACTGTTGACTGACCAAATACGAACAACGTTTATATTCATTCACATTAATTAATCTGATTAAATTAATAAAGCTCTCCTGGAAAATGCTGACTTGATAGATATTAACATATGGTCACCTGCAAATCATGTTAGTGAGCCACCCACTTTGCAATGGGCTTCTGTAATGTAATGGGATCCAGCATAGTATGGCAGTAGAAGAACGGGAAGGTATAAGATAGTCCATTATGCTGATGATTGGGGTCTGTAAAATGCTTCTTTACGCTTGAATGACTTGACTAATAATTTGGGGATTAAGTTTGACAGCTCCGTAGAGCTCATCCACTGTCCAGCTATTCAGAGGTCCATCATTTATATTAGTGAGACAGGCATCTCCAGCATTTCTAGAGCTTGTCAGATAAATCACATGAGCTTAAAATGTATTTTGTGGGATTAAATCTGGCACATTTAGAACGTACATGTGATTAGGGAGTCTAGAACCGTGCTATGATTTAAGAAATTCTTGATGTGAACTTTCAGCCAGGAAGCAGGGTAAATTTATTTTTGTAATTATGGCTCCTTTGGTTGAAATGTTTACAAGGAAAACCAATCATGAAGTACAATTTTTTAAAAGATCAACATTAACCATTGGGCATTCATCTCTAAACATGATGAAGCACAACTATCAATAAATGCCAAAGCCACAGAATGAGAAAGGTATACAGACAAACTGTCACTATCTAGGGACGGCAACAGTAAAAATGAGCAACTTTGGAGTCCTATATTTCCATCAATCACAAATTAAACATGCTTCAAATGTAATTATTCACCGCAAGTCATTAAAGCCACAATCTGTTACTCATGTTCCAGTCTAGGAATACCAAGCTATGCAACGACAGCAGCTAGAGTAATTGGACAGAGACTTTGTCAATAAATATCACGTTTAAATCAAATCAAACTGTATTTGTCGCGTGCCGAATACAACAGGTGTAGTAGAGCTTACTGTGAAATGCTTACTTACTTACAAGCCCTTAACCAACAATGCAGTTTTAATAAAATATTTTTAAAAAAGAAAAAAAAGTGCAACAATAAAATAACAATAACGAGGCTATATGCAGGGGGTACCGGTACCGAGTCAATGTGTAGGGGGACTGGTTAGTCGAGGTAATTGAGATATGTACATGCAGGTAGGGGTAAAGTGACTATGCATAGATAATAAGCAGCATAGAAAAAGGAGGGGGTAAATGTAAATAGCTGCCATTTGATTAACTGTTCAGCAGTCTTATGGCTTGGGGGTAGAAACTCTTAAGAAGCCTTTTGGACCAAGACTTGTTGCTCTGGTACTGCTAGCCGTGCGGTAGCAGAGAGAACAGTCCATGACTACGGTGGCTGGAGTCTTTGACAATTTTTAGGGCCTTCCTCTGACACCGCCTGGTATAGAGGTCCTGGATGGCAGGAAGCTTGGTCTCAGTGACGTACTGGGCCGTACGCACTACCCTCTGTAGCGCCTTGCAGTCGGAGGCAGAGCAGTTCCTATACTAGGCGGTGATGCAACCAGTCAGGATGCTCTCGATGGTGCAGCTGTAGAACATTTTGAGGATCCAAGGACCCATGCCAAATGTTTTCAGTCTCCTGAGGACAAATAGGCATTGTCGTGCCCTCTTCACTACTATCTTGGTGTGTTTGGACCATGATAGTTTGTTGGTGATGTGGACACCAAGGAACTTGAAGCTCTCAACCTGCTCCACTACAGCCCGTCGATGAGAATGGGGGAGTGCTCAGCCCTCCTTTTCCTGTAGTCCACGATCATCACCTTTGTCTTGATCTTTACCTATCTTTACCTACCAATTTTTCAACAGCATATCCTCATCATTTGCACGTTTTACAGACTACTGTTAATAGTGGTAATAGGTGATAGTGGTAAAAATAGAGGTAAACAAAAAAAGATAACTCATTCAATTGTAATTGAATTGGTATTTGGTGAAGTGTGATTAATCCTATATGATACATCATGCAAAGGGAGACAGAGAACACAAAGCATTTTTGACAGTTTAATTAAGAGAATTATCCTAATGGATTTGTTACTAAAAGTAGAATGAAAATCCTGATTATTATGGGTGAGGGTGTCAAGGATGTAAAGGTGGACCACACAACGATGGAGGAAACTGTGCATCTTAATGTGTCATCGCACACAATACGGTCTTCACCCCTCCCCTCTCTCTCTTATCCCCTCCTAATGTCACTGATTGCTGATTTGGAGATATTTCACCAGTCTTAGAGATGACTCAGTAGCTGTGCCATCTGGACAACCAAGCTCAAAATGGAGCCAAATTAGCATTGCATTTTCCTTCAGATTCTTATGCACCCGTCACCAGGTGCTATCTGGCATGATTATTTATTAATTCGCAAGATGGGCCAGACAACATTTTTTTTGGTGTTGGAAAGTGAACCAATATATTCAGCATGAGATCTGGGCATAAACACTTTGCCTTAAAGGACACACAACTCCATCACAGGAGGTTGGTGGCACCTTAAATTGGGAGGACGGGCTCGTGGTAATGGCTGGAGTGGAATAGGAGGAATGGCATCAAATACATCAAACACATAATTTCCATGTGTTTGATGCCATTCCATTTGCTCTGTTCCAGCAACTGAACTCCATAGTTGCCTGACCTTTGGTAAGCCGGGGGTCATGACACTAGCAGAGTTCATTACAGGCTTGTAGAAGGCATTGTTTGAGACATGGCCACATGTATCTCCATTGGGAGGTACAAAAAAAGGTTAATCCCCCATTCCCCCTGCAGAAGACTCCCTTCTTACTCTCCTGCTGGGGAGACCAGGCTAACAGATATGCACATTTTACATTTACATTTTAGTCAATTAGCAGATGCTCTATCCAGAGCAACTTACAGTTAGTGCATTCATTTTAAGATAGCTAGGTGGGACAACCACATTTCCTTAGTTAAAGTAATGAAGTAGCTATCAACAAAGTCAGTGCTAGTGGGAGTGATCAAGTGCGAGTGGCATATATATACCAGTCAAAAATGTGGACACACCTACTCATTCAAGGGTTTTTCTTTATTTGTACTATTTTCTATATTTGAGATACTTCAAAGTAGCCACCCTTTGCCTTGATGACACATTTGCACACTCTTGGCATTCTCTCATCCAGCTTCATGAGTAGAGGTCGACCGATTATGATTTTTCAACGCCGATACCGATACCGATTATTGGAGGACCAAAAAGGCCGATAACGATTAATCGGACGATTTTTTAAATGTATTTATTTGTAATAATGACAATTACAACAATACTGAATGAACACTTATTTTAACTTAATATAATAATATAATACATCAATACTATCAATTTAGCCTCAAATAAATAATGAAACATGTTCAATTTGGTTTAAATAATGCAAAAACAAAGTGTTGGAGAAGAAAGTAAAAGTGCAATATGTGCCATGTAAAAAAGCTAATGTTTAAGTTCCTTGCTCAGAACATGAGAACATATGAAAGCTGGTGGTTCCTTTTAACATGAGTCTTCAATATTTCATATACCTTTGACTATTGGATGTTCTTATAGGCACTTTAGTATTGCCAGTGTAACAGTATAGCACATCGACAACAGCCACCCTCGAAGCAGCGTTACCCATGTAGAGCAAGGGGAACAACCACTCCCAAGTCTCAGAGCGAGTGACGTTTGAAACGCTATTAGCGCGCACCCCGCTAACTAGCTAGCCATTTCACATCAGTTACACCAGCCTAATCTCGGGGGTTGAAGTAATAAACAGCGCAATGCTTGAAGAATTGCGTAGAGCTGCTGGGAAACGCACGAAGGTGCTGTTTGAATGAATGCTTACGAGCCTGCTGCTGCCTACCATCGCTCAGTCAGACTGCTATATCAAATATCAAATCATATACTTAATTATAACATAATAACACACAGAAATACGAGCCTTTGGTCATTAATATGGTCGAATCCGGAAACGATCATTTCGGAAACGAAACGTTTATTATTTCAGTGAAATACGGAACCGTTCCGTATTTTATCTAACGGGTGGCATCCCTAAGTCTAAATATTCCTGTTACATTGCACAACCTTCAATTTTATGTCATAATTATGTACAATTCTGGCAAATTAATTACGGCCTTTGTTAGGAATAAATGGACTTCACACAGTTCACAATGAGCCAGGCGGCCCAAACTGCTGTATATACCCTGACTGCTTGCACGGAACGCAAGAGAAGTGAAACAACGTCACTTCCCTAGTTATAAGAAATTCATGTTAGCAGGCAATATTAACTAAATATGCAGGTTTAAAAATAAATAATTGTGTATTGATTTTAAAGAAAGGCGTTGATGTTTATGGTTAGGTACATTGGTGCAACGACAGTGCTTTTTTTGCAAATGCGCTTGTTAAATCATCACCCATTTGTCGAAGTAGGCTGTGATTCGATGAGAAATTAACAGGCACCGAATCGATTATATGCAACGCAGGACACGTTATCTAACTATACATGGTTGATGATATTACTAGTTTAACTAGTGATTATGTTAAGATTGATTGTTTTTTATAAGATAAGTTTAATGCTAGCTAGCAACATACCTTGGCTTCTTGCTGCCCTTGCGTAACAGGTAGTCAGCTTGCCACGCAGGCTCTTCGTGGAGTGCAAAGTAAGGCAGGTGATTAGAGCATTGGACTAGTAACCGGAAGGTTGCAAAAACGAATCCCCGAGGTGACAAGGTAAAAATCTGTTGTTCTGCCTCTGAACAAAGCAGTTATTAACCCCCGTTCCTAGGCCGTCATTGAAAATAAGAATGTGTTTTTAATCTGACTTGCCTAGTTAAATAAAGGTGTAAAAAAATATATGTATATTAAAAACATAATAAAATAAATAAAAAAATTGTCAAATCGGTGTCCAAAAACACAGATTACCGATTGTTATAAAAACTTGAAATCGGCCCTAATTAATCGGCCATTCCGATTAATCGGTCGACCTCTATTCATGAGGTAGTCACCTGGAATGCATTTCAATTAACAGGTGTGCCTTGTTAAAAGTTAATTTGTGGAATATCTTTCCTTCTTAATGCGTTTGAGCCAATCAGTTGTGTTGTGACAAGGTAGGTATGGTATACAGAAGTTAGCCCTATTTGGTAAAAGACCAAGTCCATATTATGGCAAGGACCTACCTCATCCACCTCTGGCCTGCTGGCCCCCCTACCTCTGCGGAAGCAGATTTCCCGCTCAGCCCAGTCAAAACCCCCCCCCAAAAAAGATATAGATGTACTATTGTAAAGTGGTTGTTCCACTGGATATCATAAGGTGAATGCACCAATTTGTAAGTCACTCTGGATAAGAGCATCTGCTAAATGACGTAAATGTAAATGTAAGGACAGCTGAAATAAGCAAAGAGAAACAACAGCCCATCATTACTTTAAGACATAAAGGTCAGTCAATACGGAAAATCTCAAGAAATGTTCAAGTTTCTTCAAGTGCAGTTGCAAAAACCATCAAGCGCTATGATGAAACTGGCTCTCATGAGGACCGCCACAGGAAAGGAAGACCCAGAGTTACCTCTGCTGTAGAAAATAAGTTCATTAGAGTTACCAGCCTCAGAAATTGCAGCCCAAATAAATGGTTAACAGAGTTCAAGTAACAGACACATCTCAAAATCAACTGTTCAGAGGCGACTGTGTGAATCAGGCCTTTATGGTCGATTAGCTGCAAAGAAACCACTACTAAAGGACACCAATAAAAAGAAGAGACTTGCTTGGGCCAAGAAACACGAGCAATGAACATTAGACCGGTGGAAATCTGTCCTTTGGTCTGATGAGTTCAAATTAGATTTTTGGTTCCAACCACCGTGTCTTTGTGAGACACAGAGTAGGTGAACGGATGATCTCCGCATGTGTGGTTCCCACCGTGAAGCATGGAGAAGGAGTTGTTATGGTGTGGGGGTGCTTTGCTGGTGACACTCTCAGTGATTTATTTCAAATTCAAGGCACACTTAACCAGCATGGCTACCTACAGCATTCTGCAGCGATACGCCATCCCATCTGGTTTGTGCTTAGCGGGACTATCATTTGTTTTTCAACAGGACAATGACCCAACAACCCTCCAGGTTTTGTAATTGCTATTTGAAGGAGAGTGATGGAGTGCGGCATCAGATGACCTGGCCTCTACAATTACCCGACCTCAACTCAAATGAGATGGTTTGGGATGAGTTGGACTGCAGACTGAAGGAAAAGTTGGCAACAAGTGCTCAGCATATGTGGGGAAAAAAGCATTCCAGGTGAAGCTGGTTGAGAGAATGCCAAGAGTGTGCAAAGCTGTCATCAAGGCAAAGGGTGGCTACTTTGAAGAATCTCAAATATAAAATATATTTTGATTTCTTTAAAACTTTTTTGCTTACTACATGACTCCATTTGTGTTATTTCATAGTTTTGATGTCTTCACTATAATTCTACAATGCAGAAAATAGTAAAATAAAGAAAAACCCTTGAATGAGTAGGGGTGTCTGAACTTTTGACTGGTACTGTAGATATATTTTATTTTGTTTATTATTATTATAATATTTTTGCACCCATTCTACAATCTACATCTAAGGATGTGTAGTTTTGACCCAGAGGAGTACATCCTAAAAGACCAAAGATGGGAAGGCTTGAGAACTTAAAACCTGCCATGGAAATCTCCCACAGTTTAACACGCCCACTGGGCTAACACCTATCAGTTCTCATTTAGCATGATCAGGTTAGGCTAAAGGAGGACAGACTTAAGTCAAGACACCCTCCCCCCACTGGTGTACCAGGTATGTGGCAGTCTCTGGCAGTCTCTATGGGGGTACCACAGGGTTCAATTCTTGGGCCAACTCTTTTCTCTGTATACATAAATGATGTCGCTCTTGCTGATGGTGAATCTCTGATACACCTCTACGCAGACGACACCATTCTGTATACTTCTGGCCCTTCTTTGGACACTGTGTTAACAACCCTCCAGACGAGCTTCAATGCCATTCAACTCTCCTTCCGTGGTCTCCAACTGCTCCTAAACACAAGTAAAACTAAATGCATGCTCTTCAACCGATCGCTGCCTGCACCTGCCCGCCCGTCCAGCATAACTTCTCTGGACGGTTCTAACTTAGAATTTGTGGACAACTACAAATACCTAGGTGTCTGGTTAGACTGTAAACTCTCCTTCCAGACTCACATCAATCATCTCCAATCCAAAGTGAAATCTAGAATTGGCTTCCTATTTCGCAACAAAGCATCCTTCACTCATGCTGCCAAACATACCCTCGTAAAACTGACCATCCTACCAATCCTCGACTTCGGCGATGTCATTTACAAAATAGCCTCCAATGCCCTACTCAACAAGCTGGATGCAGTCTATCACAGTGCCATCCGTTTTGTCACCAAAGCCCCATATACAACCCACCACTGCGACCTGTATGCTCTCGTTGGCTGGCCTTCCCTTCATAATCGTCGCCAAACACATTGGCTCCAGGTCATCTACAAGACCCTGCTAGGTAAAGTCCCCCCTTATCTCCGCTCACTGGTCACCATAGCAGCACCCACCTGTAGCACGCGCTCCAGCAGGTATATCTCTCTGGTCACCCCTAAAGCCAACTCCTCCTTTGGTCGTCTCTCCTTCCAGTTCTCTGCTGCCAATGACTGGAACGAACTACAAAAATCTCTGAAACTGGAAACACTTATCTCCCTCACTAGCTTTAAGCACCAGCTGTCAGAGCAGCTCACAGATCACTGCACCTGTACATAGCCCATCTATAATTTAGCCCAAACTACTACCTCTTCCCCTACTGTATTTATTTATTTTATTTATTTTGCTCCTTTGCACCATATTATTTAGATTTGAACTTTGAACTTTCTTCAAACTACAAATCTACCATTCCAGTGTTTTTCTTGCTATACTTTATTTACTTTGCCACCATGGCATTTTTTTGCCTTTACCTCCCTTATCTCACATCATTTGCTCACATTGTATATAGTCTTATTTTTTTCTACTGTATTATTGACTGTATGTTGTTTACTCCATGTGTAACTCTGTGTTGTTGTATGTTGTCGAACTGCTTTGCTTTATCTTGGCCAGGTCGCAATTGTAAATGAGAACTTGTTCTCAACTTGCCTACCTGGTTAAATAAAGGTGAAATAAAAAATAAATAAAAAAAATGGGAGTTCAGGGTTGCTGAGTTCCCAACTGTCCCCAATGTAGATGTCAGTCATTAGCTTCTTCCCCAACTGGCCTCGCTTACTGACTCATTTAAAATGACGTACACGCACTGAAAATCATGAACTAGTGGATCTAGTCAAGATTGATAAACCCAAACATTTGCCAGACAGGGGAAGTGCCCTCTATTTTCTATTTTAATAAGGCCCATATGTATCACTGATCATGCCTAATACAGCCATAGCATTCAAAATCTTCATTAGATAGCATACACAGCTGTTAAGTTGTGGGAATGCTGTTACTAGAATTAACAGGGAGGCAATGATGGCCAAGATGACAGCCAACTGGATCTCAAAAGGTCTCTGGAGCTGATACTGTTAGTCATCCAACATGAAAATAGGGACATTGGTCTGCTGTGTAAAAGATGGCACAGAAAAGTATTGGAGCCAGATCAATGTTCAGTCCCCTGGAGGAACTACGGAAGATAAAAATGAGTGGGTTTCATTTTTACTGTGGTCTTCAAAATTAAAGGCCTGTAAGAATTCTGTAGAACACATGAAACCTAATTCGGAAGAAGTATTATATTGAACACAGATATGATCTGTCAGATTGAATGAAGTGGAAACTTGCAGTTCAATGCGTGATTAAGTGATCCAATTTCCACCTGAAAAGCTTCCAAGTTTAGGAGCTGTCATGTCCCGTCCATCATAGATTTCCAAGGAATCCCAATTGTGCTCGGTGGCAAAGCTCATCACCTGGATCTGCAAAATAAATAAAAATAAATAGAGTGACAAAAATGATGTGCCTGCCTTCTCTCTGAAAGGACAAGCATTTGTAATGGTTAGTTGAGAGACTGGTGTTTTTTATTGAGGGGAAGGTTTCTTTCCTGCTAAAGCATTATAAACATAAACCCAGGTTTTATACTGTGCCTTTGTAAGAAATTCTGAAAAAAAGTTGTTCTCATTGTTGCACGATCAATAGCGATAAGAATGTAGCTGTTTTTTGTGTGGTTTTAAACTACTTCTGTTGGCAGCAGGTCAAATTTAAACCTACATAGCCAGTCTAATTTTTTATTTTCTTCTCAGTAGGATGACTGGCGGTTAAAATGTGCTACAGCCTGTCACTAAAAATACATTTTCCCTATCTTCTCTCTGTCAGAGTAACTTATTGCTTTTGATGAGTTCAAACCTGACCCTTTTGTACTTGCCTGAATCCCAGCTCCTTCGGTGACAATGATTTTCCACACACAGTTCAAGCTGTTCCCATAGGGTTCTGGGAATCCCGGGGAGAGGATTGTGCCTCTTCTCTCTGTCAGATTACCGCTGCATGGAACTGGGGAGCGAAACAAAGGGGAAATTAAAATCACACTGAATGGGGCACATGCCAGGTTCCTGTACCCATGGTGAGACAAGACAACCAGGGTAAATTTGAATAATTTCAATGCAGAACATTATTGTGACTAAAGAATCCCCTCACTCACCAATATCTTAGTATGCTTACGGTAATTTACCAATGTAAAAATAATTACATATCTATTACATATTCTGTATGTTCTTAAAGAGAAAATCCACCACATTTCAACATCATATTCATCATTATTTCCAGCACGATACCGATGTCTACATAAAAAACGTCGCATTCTTACGTTTTGTAGTAATTGAACATCTCAAGCACCATACTGGGGTCTACAGTCGTGGCCAAAAGTTTTGAGAATGACACAAATATTAATTTTCACAAAGTCCGCTGCCTCAGTTTGTATGATGGCAATTTGCATATACTCCAGAATGTTATGAAGAGTGATCAGATGAATTGCAATTAATTGCAGTCCCTCTTTGCCATGCAAATGAACTGAATCCCCAAAACACATTTCCACTGCATTTCAGCCCTGCCACAAAAGGACTAGCTGACATGTCAGTGATTCTCTCGTTAACACAGGTGTGAGTGTTGACGAGGACAAGGCTGGAGATCACTCTGTCATGCTGATTGAGTTTGAATAACAGACTGGAAGCTTCAAAAGGAGGGTGGTGCTTGGAATCATTGTTCTTCCTCTGCCAACCATGGTTACCTGCAAGGAAACACGTGCCGTCATCATTGCTTTGCACAAAAAGGGCTTCACATGCAAGGATATAGCTGCCAGTAAGATTGCACCTAAATCAACCATTTATCGGATCATCAAGAACTTCAAGGAGAGCGATTCAGTTGTTGTGAAGAAGGCTTCAGGGCATCCAAGAAAGTCCAGCAAGCGCCAGGACTGTCTCCTAAAGTTGATTCAGCTGCGGGATCGGGGCACTACCAGTACAGAGCTTGCTCAGGAATGGCAGCAGGCAGGTGTGAGTGCATCTGCACGCACAGTGAGGTGAAGACTTTTTTGAGGATGGCCTGTTCAAGAAGGGCAGCAAAAAAGCCACTTCTCTCCAGGAAAAACATCAGGGACAGACTGATATTCTGCAAAAGGTACAGGGATTGGACTGCTGAGGACTGGGGTAAAGTCATTTTCTCTGATGAATCCCCTTTCCGATTGTTTGGGGCATCCGGAAAAAAGCTTGTCCGGAGAAGACAAGGTGAGCGCTACCATCAGTCCTGTGTCATGCCAACAGTAAAGCATCCTGAGACCATTCATGTGTGGGGTTGCTTCTCAGCCAAGGGAGTGGGCTCACTCACAATTTTGCCTAAGAACACAGCCATGAATAAAGAATGGTACCAACACATCCTCCGAGAGCAACTTCTCCCAACCATCCAGGAACAGTTTGGTGACGAACAATGCCTTTTCCAGCATGATGGAGCACCTTGCCATAAGGCAAAAGTGATAACTAAGTGGCTCAGGGAACAAAACATCAATATTTTGGGTCCATGGCCAGGAAACTCCCCAGACCTTAATCCCATTGAGAACTTGTGGTCAATCCTCAAGAGGCGGGTGGACAAACAAAAACCCACAAATTCTGACAAACTCCAAACATTGATTATGCAAGAATGGGCTGCCATCAGTCAGGATGTGGCCCAGAAGTTAATTGGCAGCATGCCAGGGCGGATTGCAGAGGTCTTGAAAAAGAAGGGTCAACACTACAATTATTGACTCTTTGCATCAACTTCATGTAATTGTCAATAAAAGCCTTTGACATTTATGAAATGCTTGTAATTATACTTCCGTATTCCATAGTAACATCTGACAAAAATATCTAAAGATACTGAAGCAGCAAACTTTGTGGAAATTAATGTTTGTGTCATTCTCAAAAATTTTGGCCACGACTGTATGTATGTGAAAATGACGCATTTATAGTCATTGTAGAATAATAGTGAAGACATCAAAACTATAAAATAACACATATGGAATCATCAACACAACTGATTGGCTCAAACGCATTAAGAAGGAAAGAAATTCCACAAATTAACTTTTAACAAGGCACACCTGTTAATTTAAATGGATTCCAGGTGACTACCTCATGAAGCTGGTTGAGAGAATGCCAAGAGTGTGCAAAGCTGTCATCAAGGCAAAGGGTGGCTACTTTGAAGTATCTCAAATATAAAATATATTTTGATTTGTTTAACACTTTTTTTTGGTTACTACATGATTCCATGTGCTATTTCATAGTTTTGATGTCTTCACTATTATTCTACAATGTAGAAAATAGTCAAATTAAAGAAAAACCCTTGAATGAATAGGTCTGTACAAACTTTTGACTGGTACTGCATATTAAATATATAAATATATAAAGTTAAAGTCTATTTTAACCGCAGATCATATAAACGTGGTGTTGGAGATAATTAATATGAGGTTGAAAAGTAGTGGAATTGTCCTTTAACAACAACATTTATCCATCTTTAAATCAATCTCCACAAATGTGACTGCTTTGAGGAGGCTTACCAGCACAAGAGGGCACAGTATCATTCCACTGGGCTAGCGCATTGGGGACCGCATTGCACTTGATGGCTTTGGATCCCTGTAGCAAATACCCTGGGTTGCACTCAAAGCGAACAACGGAGCCTGCGGAGAACTCGGACCCAATCCGTCTGCCGTAGCGTGGCTCTGGGACAGAGCTGCACTGCGTGTCACTGGTGCGAGGAACAGCTACAAACAAAAAGAGTTCCCAGTGTTTTTAACACCTAGATGTGTGTTAACACAGGAAAATTGCAATACAATGTGATATGTCATTATGGACATATGAGACCTTTGGAATGACCCAAATGTATCATCAGCCATATATATTTTTTTTACCTTTATTTAACTAGGCAAGTCTGTTAAGAACAAATTCTTATTGTCAATGATGGCCTAGGAACAGTGGGTTAACTGCCTTGTTCAGGGGCAGAACAACAGATTTTTACCTTGTCAGCTCAGGGATTTGATCTTGCAACCTTTCGGTTACTAGTCCAATGCTCTAACCACTAGGCTACCTGCCACCGCGAAATGTGTGGCTAATGCATTCTGAATTAATAATGCATTACCATGTGTTATCCCTGTTATTCAGTCATGAACATTTAGAACACCAAGGCATGGAAGATGACAATGAATCCAGATGTATATTGGATATTCAAACATGATTGGGTACAATCTGTACTATAGTACATAAAAAAAGTATGTACCACTGCATGGCCTTGCCCCCTCTTATCTGACAGACATGCTCGTTCCATACAACCCAGTGAGTGCGCTCTGCTCCCAAGGAGCCGGTCTGCATACTGTACCTAGATGCAGAACCAAGGCGGTTCTCTATTAAAACCCCTCAGTTATGGAATAGCTTGCTCTGTCAGGTAAGAGGGGCAGACACCATTGAGGTTTTTAAATCACATTTAAAAAAAAAAACCTTTTTAGCCTGGCCTTTAATCAATGATTGTTTTAGACATCCTCTGTGTTTAGTTTTATTTTATTAATAATTTTTACTTCCTCTTGTTTGCCTTTATTTTATGTAAAGTGTGTTGAGGTTTAAAATGCACTTGAAATAATTTTTGATTTTACTTATCAAAACAGTCTGCGTTCTCATAAACTGTTTTGCATTAATGAGTGCATAGCATTTTTTTCAAACTTTAGGTTCAATTCAAGTCCCTGAACTGAATAATAGCTTGGTTTGCGCTGTGCCTGTGTTCATCTAGACCTGATTCAAATACTATTTAATCTCTGTGGTATACCTTGGTGCCATATTTGAGGCCTTTACTGTTGGGCTGATATTGTGTCTAATATTTCTAGATCTGTACAGGAGCAGAGAGTGCTCTGCAATCATCACTTGGATGCCTCCATGTACCAAACCAACTGTCCTAACTGTCAGGGAGTATTTTTCAAACACCCTTCAGTGCAGTACATCATCAAACAGTGAAGCAAGAAAACTGCAGACATAGTAAGCATGCTCTGGCAAACACTGTACAGTATACGTGCTCAAATTCCTTCATGAAAGATTAAGATTTGAGATCATACATTTTTATAAGCCAGCTAGAAGTTTGAAAAGTTCATGTAATTCACACAGCTTAGTTATTACAACTTTCACAGAGAGAAAATGCTTAATGCGTCCTAAGGGTGGGCTATTATCTGCATCTGGAGAGAATCTCTAATTGACACTGAAATAAAGGAGGAATGACACCAAAAGCGTCATTGGAATTATTGAATCCAAAAATATTGAGTAAAAAAAAAAGTTAATTCGTACTCCCATTCTAGAAATGTTTTATAAAACGTGGGTTTCTATTTTATATATTCATGTGTGACATTTTCTATTGATTATGCAAGAGAGGGAGTCCTTGAATATTAGATATGACACTTTCAACACTATCTGTACGGAGGTTGTGAGCCCTTCTGCTCCTTGCCTACTACAGTAATGCAGATAGAAATCCCTTTTCCCATTACATTCCCTGCGCAGCTGTAATGATTAGAGGACTGGCCCCCCTAGGCTGCCATGGGGTAAGAGAGATAACGGCAAATCCCCTGAACAGCCTGACAACCATGAGAACAATAACACCAGAAGATAAGACCCTCTGGTGCCTGGGGTGGGAGGGCTTTAGGAGGCCTCCAGGACCCCCAGAAACACAACCACTGCCACAGGAGTAAAAACGGGGAGGAATTGTCATGCATGTGACCAGAGTGTGTGTATGTATTGCTACAGTACGTACACATACCTTGGTAAACAAAGTGGAAACCCCTGGCAGAAGGACCATTCTTTGCAGTGAATCGCACCATAATTTGGTTTGATGTGGCCAGGGGCAAGGTCTCTCCTACAAAAGAAAGGATAAAAATATGAAAATATACAGTATTTTTTTTAAACAATATGTTGACTTACAGTGTTAACCATCTGAAGCCAACAGTGCTCTTTCTTGATATCCCCGACCCTTCTTGTGTGCTATACATAACAATACCTAGGCTGCTGGCTTCAAAATACCAGCTCACATTCAAACGCTTGATGGGTAAATAGCATGATGTTAGTAGTTTAACTTTGAAGTATTATGTATGCAGTAGAGAACTATTTTAATAATAAGGGGGCGAACAAATTCTTATCAGTAATGAGAATGTTGGACAAGGAAACAACTTTTTATACACAATAGTAGGCCTGAGTCTTGAAATGTTTCATCAGCCGTGATGAATGAGCTGGATGAAGAAAACATGGTAAGGAGTATTTTCTTAATGGCTTGAACTTATTTGAAAGCCATGACATTTGAAAGCCTATAATAAGGTAGAGTTGCTTATTGTGGATGTGGCTAATGTAGGTGGCTAATCAGGCTCCATTTAGGTGAAAACACCCAAAGCATTATGAACCTGTATGATGTAATGTATCATTATAATTCAAATGTCACCATGAATAGACAGTAAAAATACAAGTTATTTGTTGACAGAAACCCAGAGAAGACTAGTGTGCACGTCTTGGACATGTCAGAGGTAATTCATGTGTTATCTAATTCAGTAATAACCTTTTAATTTACATTTTCTATACTACTCCACCAGGGTTGGGGCGTAACGGATTACAAAAAACACTAACTGTAATCCGTTACATTACCAGCTAAAATATTGTCTTTGACCAAAAGTCAGAGACCACTATGATGACACACCAAATGGGTTTAGGAATATGCTTTTGTTGGCTACAGTCCAAGCTATGTCTTCCAATGGTACGACTGCTGTTGGCATCCAAAGATTATCCAACTTGAAAAAAAAGCTTGGAGGAAAGGATGACAGAAGTGGTGTAGTCTACGGCGATAAGGATATCACTTATCATTGTTATCTACATAGCACATTGATGTGAATCACACTGCTGCTCTCATTTAGCTATTTGCGCCTTATGGATTGTCGATGTTGTGGATGGCTGTTCACAAATCTAAATGTGCATTTGAACCCAATAATGGTTGAATTCAATAAGTTTAATCTGCCTATCAATCATTGTTTTTTAAATCAGCTGACAGCCAGTGAAAAATGCACTCTTGCAACAGCTGCACAGTGCGGATCCCAGCCTATGGAATAAAAGTGGGGCTTTTATTGCTCAATGTAATTCATGCTGATAATGATTTTTTTATCCATAGGCTTCAAGGACACGTTCAAACTCGTACACTTTTGATAGACTTAAAGGGGCAACCTGCAGTTGTGACATACATTTTTGGACTTATAAAGTAAATATACACTACCATTCAAAAGTTTGGGGTCACTTAGAAATGTCCTTGTTTTTGAAAGAAAAGCAAATTTTTTGTCCATTTAAAATAACATCAAATTGATCAGAAATACAGTGTAGACATTGTTAACGTTGTAAATTACTATTGTGGCTGGAAACAGCTGATTTTTTTATGGAATATCTACATAGGCGTACAGAGGCATATTTTCATCAACCATCACTCCTGTGTTCCAATGGCACGTTGTGTTAGCTAATCCAAGTTTATCATTTTAAAAGGCTAATTGATCATCAGAAAACCCTTTTGCAATCATGTTAGCACAGCTGAAAACTGTTGTTCTGATTAAAGAAGAAATAAAACTGGCCTTCTTTCGACTAGTTGAGTATCTGGAGCATCAGCATTTGTGTGTTCGATTACAGGCTCAAAATGGCCAGAAATAAAGAAATGTCTTCTGAAACTCGTCAGTCTATTCTTGTTCTGAGAAATGAAGGCTATTCCATGCGAGAAATTGCCAAGAAACTGAAGATCTCGTGCAAAGCTGTGTAGTACTCCCTTCATAGAACAGCGCAAACTGGCTGTAACCAGAATAGATATATATAAAAGTTTACATACACCTTAGCCAAATATATTTAAACTCAGATTTTCACAATTGCTGACATTTAATCCTAGTAAAACTTCCCTGTCTTAGGTCAGTTAGGATCACCACTTTATTTTAAGAATGTGAAATGTCAGAATAATAGTAGAGAGAATTATTTATTTCAGCTTTTATTTCTTTCATCACATTCCCAGTGGGTCAGAAGGTTACATACACTCAATTATTATTTGGTAGCATTGCCTTTAAATTGTTTAACTTGGGTCAAACATTTCTGTCAAGGTTGGCTCAAGGAAGCAGGAGAGGCAGAGTCAAGCGCAGGAGACAGAAAATCCGTGAATACACTTTTAATGAGCATCCACAACGTACGAACACGGTAGGGCAGGGCGCATTAAAAACAAATGCTCCAAAAACCCCAGCTCAAACACTAAGCAGGGACGCAGCCCACAATAACCTCTGTGGCAAAAAAAAACACAGGCAGAGGGAAACACTCGTTCCTCAAACGACATAAGTCCTGACACAGAACTATCACGCACAAAACACAAACCTACCTAGCTAGACTAAATACCCCCCCCCCCTAACCAACAAAGTGAAACAGGATCGGTGGCAGCTAGTAGGCCGGCAACTACGACCGCTGAGCGCGAGGTGGGGCGCCACCTTCCGTCGGTGTCGTGACAATTTCGGGTAGCCTTCCACAAGCTTCCCCCGATATTTTGGGTGAATTTTGGCCCATTCCTCCTGACAGAGCTGGTGTATCTGAGTCAGGTTTGTAGGCCTCCTTGCTCGCTCCTTGCTCGCACATGCTTTTTTAGTTCTGACAAACAAATTTTCTATAGGATTGAGGTCAGGGCTATGTGATGGCCACTCCAATACCTTGACTTTGTTGTCCTTAAGCCATTTTGCCACAACTTTAGAAGTATGCTTGGGGTCATTGTCCATTTGGAAGACTCATTTGCGACCAAGCTTTAACTTCCTGACTGATGTCTTGAGATGTTGCTTCAATATATCCACATAATTTTTCTACCTCATTATGCCATCTATTTTGTGAAGTGCACCAGTCCCTCCTGCAGCAAAGCACCTCCACAACATGATGCTGCCATCCCTGGGCTTCATGGTGGGGATGGTGTTCTTCGGCTTGCAAGCCCCCCCCTTTTTCCTCCAAATATAACGATGGTCATTATGGCCAAACAGTTCTATTTTTGTTTCATCAGACCAGAGGACATTTCTCCAAAAAGTACGATCTTTGTCCCCATGTGCAGTTGCAAACCGTAGTCTGGCTTTTTATGGCGGTTTTGGAGCACTGGCTTCTTCCTTGCTGAGTGCCCTTTCAGGTTATGTCGATATAGGACTCATTTTACTGTGGATATAGATACTTTTGTACCTTTTTCCTCCAGCATCTTCACAAGGTCCTTTGCTGTTGTTTTGGGATTGATTTGCACTTTTCACACCAAGTACGTTCATCTCTAGGAGACAGAACATGTCTCCTTCCTGAGTGGTATGATGGATATGTGGTCCCATGGTGTTTATACTTGCATACTATTGTTTGTACAGATGAATGTGAGACCTTCTGGCATTTGGAAACTGCTCCCAAGGATGAACCAGACTTGTGGAGGTCTACAATTTGTTTCTGAGGTTTTGGCTCATTTCTTTTGATTTTCCCATGATGTCAAGCGAAGAGGCACTGAGTTTGAAGGTAGGCCTTGAAATACATCCACAGGTACACCTCCAATTGACTCAAACGATGTCAATTAGCATATCAGAAGCTTCTAAAGCCATGACATCATTTTCTGGAACTTTCCAAGCTGTTTAAACGCACAGTCAACTTAGTGTATGTAAACTTCTGACCCACTGGAATTGTGATACAGTGAATTACAAGTGAAGTAATCTGTCTGTAAACAATTGTTGGAAAAATGACTTGTGTCATGCACAAAGTAGATGTCCTAACCGACTTGCCAAAACTATAGTTTGTTAACAAGAAATTTGTGGAGTGGTTGAAAAACGAGTTTTAATGAATCCAACCTAAGTGTATGTAAACTTACGACTTCAACTGTACAGTATATACACACACATATCCATTGATACTTGAAGAATATAACTTGTAAATGCCTCATGAGCTTAGCTCAACTGTCACACTCCATGAGAACCCAGAATATAAGCTTGTTTGATAAATGTAAACAAACACTGTATAGCCTCATAACATGGTTAAAACAATAATTTTGATATCATGGATGGATGGATTAATCTGAGAGTGGTTACATTTCTCCTTACTAATCCCTCAGCTTTTTACAAAACAGAGGGCTGACTGTTTTGTTGTTGTTTCATCTGTGGATTTGCCCTTTAAACAGCTATCAAGATGTCAAAGTGTCACCAACAAAAAGTTAAACAATAAGCCTATAGCAAATGCAGCATATGACATTCATTTTTCATATGTAAATAGCACTTACAGTCGTGCTCAAAGCATGCCATTCCATGAGCGCAGCATTTATTTTTCTACTCTAATCAATGAGCCCAATCAGTCCTCCATGACAACAAAATCATAAACAACAGAGTAGGGCTGGCTAATAAGTCCTTCATTTTGGGGTTATGCTCAGGTAAAACAATTTGGCTAATCTATACTTCCATCTTTCCAAGTCCTACTCTTGAAGATCAAGGGGTATATCATTTATTGAAATGACTGGAATTCTGTTAGACTTTGGTTTTTAATGTAAACATATTATTTTATAGTATTATTATATGTAGTAGAAAGCGATGGGTTAGAAGCCTACATAACCAACCCATAAAGCAAAATGTAACATCCATATATGGCCAGCTATGTAACCTTTAAAATTGATTTATCCTGCAATAGATGTGGTTCAATTGGTAACATACATTTTTGTCTTCTTCTAAGGCCTCTTAAGGGGAAAGTAATATAAAGTAATCAGATTACGTTACCGAGTTTGGGTTATCCAAAATTTACTTTACTGATTACAATTTTGGACAATTAACAAGTAACTGTAATGGATTACACTTAGAAAGTAACATACCCAACCCTGTACTCCACATACTGTATTACTGAATGCTGAAATCGAATGTTTTCAAGGACAAAGTAAAATCAAAGCATATTTCTTGGGAATATATGGTTGCACAGTAGAATAAAACTAATCTGAACCGTAAAAGGTGCCATAGAAACAGTTTATATTCATTGGCCTTCATCAACCCTCAAAATAATGTAATGTTGAGGGTGATTTCTGTTCAGAAATGTAACTACCTTCCCCAATGACAGCGATAAATCAGATGGGGACAGCAATTCTCAAATGTTATAAATTGGCTTGAAATAATAAAAATACAGAGCGAATTTTCTATAAGGCATATGACCGTTGAGCTTGGTGGAACAGACCTATCATTAAAAAAAACACTTGTTTATTTGTGATTGGTTCTATCTTCAGTGAATATTCCTTTCTTAAGTAGATACAGTACACAATGGCTGACATTTTGATAACACATACTTATTACGCCAAATCCTATCAAGTCACACTCTTCCAGCTTGCATTTCAAAACAGATTTGTATTGCAACAGTGCCTTCGGAAAGTATTCAGGGCCGATTTTAAGTTTTCATAACAATCGGTAATCTGCATTTTTGGACGCTGATTATGGCCGATTACATTGCACTCCACGAGGAGACTGCGTGCAGGCTGACTACCTGTTGCGCGAGTGCAGCAAGGAGCCAAGGTAAGTTGCTAGCTAGCATTAAACTTATCATATAAAAAACTGTCAATCTTAACATAATCACTAGTTAACTACACATGGTTGATGATATTACTAGTTTGTCTAGCTTGTCCTGTGTTGCAAATAATCAATGCGGTGCCTGTTAATTTATCATCAAATCACAGCCTACTTCACCAAACGGGTGATGATTTAACAAGCGCATTTGCAAAAAAAGTACTGTCGTTGCACCAATGTGTACCTAACCATTAACATCAATGCCTTTCTTAAAATCAATACACAAGTATATATTTTTTAAACCTGCATATTTAGTCAATATTGCCTGCTAACATGAATTTATTTTAAATAGGGAAATTGTGTCACTTCTCTTGCGTTCTGTGCAAGCAGAGTCAGGGTATTTGCAGCAGTTTGGGCCGCCTGGCTCGTTGCGAACTGTGTGAAGACCATTTCTTCCTAACAAAGATCGTAATTAATTATGACTTATGACTTCAAGTCTATCAACTCCCGAGATTAGGCTGGCAAAACTATAGTGCCTATAAGAACATCCAATAGTCAAAGGTAGATGAAAGACAAATGGTATAGAGAGAAATAGTCCTATGATTCCTATAATAACTACAACCTAAAACTTCTTAAGTGAGAATATTGAAGACTCGTTAAAAGGAACCACCAGCTTTCATATGTTCTCATGTTCTGAGCAAGGAACTTAAACGTTAGCTTTTTTACATGGCACATATTGCACTTTTACTTTCTTCTCCAACACTGTGTTTTTGCATTATTTAAACCAAATTGAACATGTTTCATTATTTATTTGAGACTAAATTGATTTTATTTATGTATTATATTACGTTAAAATAAAAGTGTTCATTCAGTATTGCTGTGATTGTCATTATTACAAATATATAGAAATCGGCCAATTAATCGGTATCGGTGTCACGTCCTGACCATTAATAGGGGTTATTGGTTATTGTAGTTTGTTCAGGACGTGGCAGGGGGTATTTGTTTTATGTGGTTCGGGGTGTGTGTTTATGTACAGGGGTGTTTGATTTATGTATTCCGGGGTTTTGGTCTATGATCCGTCTAGTCATTCTATTTCTATGTTTAGGTAATTGGGATTGGGGCCTTCAATTGGAGGCAGCTGTTTATCGTTGCCTCTGATTGAAGGTCCTATAATTAGGAGTGTGTTTGTTATGGGAATTGTGGGAGGCTGTTCTTTGCACTGCTGTGTTTTGCCTGCAAGACTGTTCGTTCGTTTATTTAAGTGTTCACAATAAAAGTTAAGATGAGCACTCAACCCGCTGCGCCTTGGTCCAATTACTACGACGTCCGTGACAATCGGCTTTTTTTGGTCCTCCAATAATCGGTATCGCTATTGGCGTTGAAAAATCATAATCGGCCAATCTCTAATTCAGACCCTTTGATTTTTTCTACATTTTGTTAGGTTACAGCCTTATTCTAAAATTGATCAAATACATTTTTTCCCTCATCAATCTACACTCAATACCCCATAATGAGAAAGCAAAAACTGTTTTTTTTATACATTTCTACTAATTTATTTAACAAATGAAACTGAAAATACACATTTACATAAATACTGAGAGCCTTTACTTAGAACTTTGTTGAAACACCTTTTGCAGCGAGTACAGCCTCGAGTCTTATTGGGAATGACTCTACAAACTTGGCACACCTGTATTTGGGGAGTTTCTCCCATTCTTCTCTGCAGATCCTCTCAACCTCTGTCAGGTTGGATGGGGAGCGTTGCTGCACAGCTATTTTCAGGCTCTCCAGAGAGGTTCGATCAGGTTCAAGTCCGGGCTCTGGCTGGGCCACTCAAGGACATTCAGAAACTTGTCCCGAAGACACTCCTGCGACGTCTTGGCTGTGTGCTTAGGGTCATTGTCCTGTTGGAAGGTGAGTTCAATCTTGGTTTCATCAGACCAGAGAATCTTGTTTCTCATGGTCTGAGAGTCTTTAGGTGCCTTTTGGCAAACTCCAAGCGGGCTATCATGTGCCCTTTACTGAGGAGTGGCTTCCATCTGGTCACTCTACCATAAAGGCCTGATTGGTGGAGTGCTGCAGAGATGGTTGTCCTTCTGGAAGGTTCTCCCATCTCGACAGAGGAACTCCAGGTTCTTGGTCAGGGAGGTGACCAAGGTCCTTCTTCTCTGACTGCTCAGTTTGGCCGGGCGGCCAGCTCTAGAAAGAGTCTTGGTGGTTCCAAACGTCTTTCATTTAAGAATGATGGAGGCCACTGTGTTCTTGGGGACCTTCAATGCTGCAGGAATGTGTTGGTACTCTTCCCCAGATCTGTGCCCGGACACAATCCTGTCTCGGAGCTCAACAGACAATTCCTTCGACCTCATGGCTTGGTTTTTGCTCTGACATGCACTGTCAACTGTGGGACCTTATATAGACAGGTGTGAGGTGTCCAATCAAGGATGATCAATGGAAACAGGATGCACCTGAGCTCAATTTCGAGACTCAAAGCAAAGGGTCTGAACACTTATGTAAACAAGGTATTTCGTTTTTTTTATTGAATAAATTAGCAAAAATGTCTTAAAACCTGTTTTCACTTTGTCATTATGGGGTATTGTCTGTAGATTGCTGTGGATTTTTTTTATGTCATCCATTTTTGAATAAGGCTGTAATGTAACAAAATGTGGAAAAGTCAAGGGGTCTGAATACTTTCCGAGGGCATACAGAGCTTTTGAGATAAATGTGGCTACTGTATAAAGACTGACACCGTGTCTTGGGATACTCATTGAAGCAACGCTTATTTCTAAAATGGCTGCCCTTCCTGTTCTTGCATGGATAGAATGTCGCAATACTAATTACTGAAACTAAAACTTTTTGAATGAGACAGTAACAAGTGCCAACAGCAGTTACTAATACAGTTATCATGCTGAGGCCTTTTGTCCTTGCAACACCTCTTGTGTTCCCCAACTGACCGCAAACAAAATCCACGTCTGAATGTTTTCCATTAGTTTTGTTCACTTAAAGACTATAATCAATGGAAGGAATGAAAAGCTATTACTTACCTGAGTGAAACCCAGCGAGGGAGCTTAGCAGCCTGGCATTCTGATTGGCTCCATCAAATAGTTCCACTGAGTCATTCATTGCTGTCTGAAAGTAGGCAAACTGCCCAAATACCACTGAGGAGGCAAAATGGGGACATCATACAGGTTCTCAGTACATGTAAAATGTGTCTACAAAACAATCACATCCCCAAATGGTAAATTGAGTGCTTAAATGGCAAATTGGGATTTGGTGTCTTGTCAACAATGACACAAAGCTAGCGTGCTAACCACTCGTCTACCAAAACCATTGTTGTTATACTGTAGGCTGGGGCTGACTCAGGTCTCAGGGTGGGTGATGTCACCACACAATGGGCTAGCCAACACTGTTTAACTAGCGATTTCACATCTGCTACACCAGGTCATGCATGATAAACACACACTGAGGCATAGATACATATCTTATGCAGTTAGAGATGTTTTGGATGTCATACCTGCTGCATATCACTCACAATTAAGAAAGCATGACTTGTGTGAGTACAAACAAGAACCAGCGCCATCTCTAGCATACCTTGTCCATGATTCAGCACTTCATGACTGGTCTATGCTTTCTATAAGCCTGAATATGAGGAGATTTCAGGGATGTCAATTTAAAATAGTCTAGAGAATTGTATTGGATTCACTGTCCACCATGCCTCCTAAAGGTCTCAACCAAGAATATGATATCAGATCATTTCTTACATGCATGTGTTACATTGATTTGTCTTGCCATCCAGGTCTGCACTTTGTCATTTTGCACATACTGTACGTATATATTAGATTCTGTAACTACTATGTGCCCATCACATTGATATACAATTATTAGAGGTACACCATTTTTTTTATTTTTTTTTAAAATAGGTCACTCTAATTATATCTACAGCCACCGCACCCCATGTGCGTAATGGTCATTAAGGCAGGTATTCCAAAAGTTTTCAAAGTAATCTTTTTTACAAATCGGACCGATTTGTATGCATATAATATTTTCTGAACATATGTACCTTTAATTATGAATGAATATGCGCAAATGTTAATTGAATTGTTTCCACACCCACCATGTGTCATGGGCATGATGGTCATGTGAGGTGAAATGTGTACGTTATATTTTGGGATGTGAGCACTCAGTCTGTTTTACCTGACGAAGATTTGTTTCGGATCTAAATGTCATCAATAAAGCAGGGAATTGGGAGCAAAAACAGTGTGCAGGCCTTCCTGTTCTAAGATTGAGGGGAGACCACTGGATTTTAGCTAACGATAACATTGCCATCGGTCTAATGTAAATGTGATGACATGATGATGATGGCTAAGCTGTTTCCTACTAAATATTTGCCTACTTTAGCAATGTCATCACATTTCCAGCCCACCAGTGTAATTTAGGCAAAACAGTCATTAGCTCACGTTCTACTTTTGGACATTAATGTGACTACGGAATCTGTAGAATGCTGATCACAATGGCAACGATGCGACCGAGTGACGGAGGAGCAACCCACGAATAGGCAGATAAATCAGAGGTGTAAAACTAGTCAAGCATAGCATAAGTTTAAGTGTTGCATTAATAATGATGCATTTGATTAACCTCACCAAATTCTCCAGAGACAGTGATATAGTAGGAGCAGGTTTGCCCAGCGGTGTAGTTGTGGGGGAAGTTAGGAGATAGTACCACGCCTTCAGATCCATTATAATGGCCACCACAAGGAGCTGAAAGACAACAAAACAACCTCAGTGTTACTCAATTCCCAGAGACAATATTCCTGAATGGACAAGCACCATGGATTAGCATGGGATAAAAGTCAGTGCACTAGCTGTGAGCTGTTGTGTTGGAACAAGGATGTTCTAGGATAGATCTATCACTGTACAGAATATCAACAGTTTCAGACCAACATTAAGCCTATCAGTCCCGAGACCCGAGCAAAAATCGGCTTTTTATTTATCTGACTTTCATTTATCTGTATGTCCAGCCCTTATATTTACAATAAAGTGTTTTACCTATTTATTTTCAGGACAACCATGCCACAAGTAAAACACAAAACAATTTTAAATAAAGAGTTGCATTCATGAGTTGTAAAATATAAAAAGGTCAGCTAAAGAAAAAACGTGATACAAAGGAATTTATATGAATGCTGAAATTACAGAAATGTTTTTTCTCAGTGGAAAATGAATATCCAACTAGCCAGTGGCAACTGTGTGGAGTATGTAATCTGTGACAGCAACTATGTGAGTTTATTACAGTATTATAGACACTACGTCCTTGGATTTCCTATGACCTTCTATGTAAAAGAACCCCTTACCTTCTAACGACTCTTGTGTAGCTTGTGAGCATCATAGAGCATGTGAGTGTTTGTGAGAATCTCAGATTTACATAGATAGCTTTTAATAGTTTGTAGCTCAAACTATTCAGACTCTACAGACGTTTTTGTAAAAAGACCCAGCCCAGGCCCCTTTGGGAACCGCCCTTGTCTCACAAACACCGCTCTAGCTCAGCCCCCGTTAATCACACATACAATTGATGCAGAAGAAATAGACATATCTAACGGTACAACCCAGAAGTCTGTAGCTCAAACACACAATGTTTAAAAAAGGTATGCAGTCCAAATTGACTGGCATGTTAAAGTTGCCCTTAAGCATGTGTAAATTCTTAATATGGCCTGTAATGGGTCCAGAGATTAAATATACTGATGTCAATGGCTCCATGGAAACACACGTGGCTTCACTTTAAAGGGGAATTTCACGCAGGCTCTGTCATGGCATATAGTCATTACGATATTAACAACATTACGTTTTTATCATAAACATCACAATTATCCAAACCACAAGCTAACTAGCAAATTTAAATTTCACTGGTAGAATCGGGAAGTTTCGAATCCCTGTGTATTCGTCTGCTCATAGTGAACCACTAAGTGCTGCATTCATAGCGAAATTTTTGTTTTTCAGTAATGTTTTCCATCATGCCCATGTGGTTATCTGTGCATGGCTGTGCTAATTACAAACAAGCACAAAATGAGTTATCTCTCACCATCCTACCTACTAGAGATTCACCCCAATTCTGCCAGCGGCTTGCGGCTAACAAGAATGATGCGGTGACCAAAGATTATCAGAGGGATTTTCAGGCTGAACTGATGGGGAATTCATTTCGATGACAACTGAGAAGTGATGCGATACGTCAATTTTGTTTCCTTCACAACAAAACAAAAGATTTGCAATTAAAGGTTACCTAATGTTAGCTAGCTTGCAAGGGTAGCTGGGTAAATTAGCTAGCTAGATAACGTTACAGTCCTGTATTGAACTTTGAAAGCCATCAGCTAAATCATATAGCTATCTTTTGGTTTACACACTTTTGGTTTAAATTTTGCCTATGCTATGGTAGTCACTGCTAGACTGGTAGCTACCATCAGTAAAGTAAAAATGCTTGTTTGTGCTATCTTTGACTGGCGTTAGCTAACTTCAGCTAGCTAATGTTACCAAAAAAAGAGTATCTCAATTTGGTAGCCATCTATTCCACCCTTGCCTGGATAATACTCCATTACTAAAAATGGAATTGTCAATATAGCTAACTCACTATCTATGGTTGGTTAGTTGATTCTCATACAGTCTCAGCTGCCAATTTAGTGACACTAGTTAGCTAATAGCAAGCTGACAATATTGAAATGTCCATGTTAGGTATGCTTAGCTATAAACTATAAAAATAAAGAGAGTCACACACTCCATATATAAACTCACAGTCATTTATTGGGTAAATCATCAACGTTTCGGCATCACTGTGCCTTCTTCAAGGTGAAGAAGGCACAGTATTAGAATTGCTAGCCATTCTAATAGAGATCAATACAATTAGTGGGGTGGTTAAATTGTGTATTGTTGTGTATTTTGTTGTAGGTGGTACAGAATTGGATTCTACCAACATGAGCTACCAACCCCTAGCTCCGCACAAGGTAAAGGTAAGTTGGCCAAAATATTTACAAGCTGATGGCTAAGATACACTATGCATGATATAAACATGAATTGGGTAGTGTTTGTATAATTTGTGTTATGGGGTTACAGGTTTAAAGGTACCCTGAGGACCACAGAGTAGCTTCCAGACCATGTAATTGTAACAGGGTTGGTTATGTTTCCACTTGCCTCTAAAGAAATGTGTATTTAATGTTCAAGCATTCTTATTGGTTGGTTCAACTCTGATGACAATAAGGCGTGTTGTGATTGGCCCCGCTTGCAGCAAGCGGGAGATCACGAACATCAGGTCTTCCCAGTATGAAAATGTGATGCAAGGGGTAGGTCACGTTCTGAATACTGTTTTATATTTTATATTTTACAATGTGTACAAGTTTGCTGTACGTTACTGATTTATACATGTGTGGGTATATGGTACCTGTTAGGGATTGAGGGGCTTTCTGGGATGTGCTTTGGCATATGATTGCTGTAAATAAGTGTGTTAGCTAGCATACACCGATGTAATGGTCACATAAGCCCACTGCTAACACAGTTGTCTTCATGCTACATATTTTGCCATCGACAGCCATCAATATCGTTAAGCCCTGCACAACTAACGTGCTGTTTCCCATTTAACAACAGGTATTTACACATGTTATATTTTGTATTGTATTTTTGTATTTTGTTCGCCCAGTATGAAAATGTGAGGCAAGGGATTTTGCCATCGACAGCCATCAATATCATTAAGCATTGTACAACTAACGTGCTGTTTCCCATTTAACAACAGAAATAAATGATGCTCAACTGGGACCACTGGCTGATGTGATTTATTAGGAGAAAACACAATGCAAGGAGAGTACGATATACATCTGTTACATAATCAATTTAGTCTATACCTCTTCTCCTTTTAACTGGAGTTTTACATAAAAAGGTATCTGGAGCCATTCCACAGTGCCCTGCTGAAAAATACCCCAAAATGGGGGCATTTTGGGCACACAAGCATGAGTGAGCGGACACACCTTACGGTTATGGAGCACAACAAGATTGTGGGACAGAAACCAGCAAGAGATACTGAAAGGTATAAAATCAAAACTACAACAGTAATGACACAACCATCTCATTCATCTCTCTGCAGATTCTCTAACCACAATACAATGACATGTTTACCCCTGCAAAGGGCTACTATTGACAAGAATGATCTGTCAAAGTCGATGGGCTGGGGGAGGTTTACAGGCAGTACTTTGAGATGAGGAAGGGGGTTTTGGTTGTGCAGGGTTGTGCTTAGACAGTAAATGTTTTGTTGTGTATGTGAGCGATTGACATGCCATTTCTCTTCAATCTCCCATACACAACAATTAATATGTGTAAGAACTGCCTTCCTAAGACAATTTACACCTTCTTTAGGGAGAGCCCATCCCTTCGTTGACTGATCTTTCCTCTCAAAAGCAGCTCCCAATGTCCCCTCATTGTCCCTAAACAATACGCTAGCTGGTCTCATTTGGTTGATACCTTCACCAAAAGGTGTGTTGGCCTATGTCCCTTCCCCAAAAAGTGCAAAATGCTAAGACCACATCCATGTCTTTCCAGGAGACATGCAGTACCAGCAAATATTCTGCAAGAAGACCATACAGTTGGTGGTTAAGTAGCCCTACACCACTTTCAGCAGAGTTTTATCCATAAGCACAAAGAATCTCAGTTTCCCCAGCCCAACCTTGCCAGTGTACAGAAGCCAGATAAAGGACTATGGCTGCCTTTACACAGGCAGCCCAATCAGATCAGTTCTGACAGATCTGATTAAGACCAATTAATTGGGCTGCCTGTGTAAACGCAGCTAATGCGGTTCAGCATGGTTCAGCATGTGGTTCAGACCATGTAGAAAAGGGCTCTCCAGTTTATCAACCAGCTAATTATTAGAATCAGGTGTGCTAGATTAGGATTGGGTTGAAAACCTACAGGATGGTAGCTCTCCAGGAACAGGGTTGGAGAGCCCTGACGTAGAACCCCCATAAAATAAATATGGATATTTTCTATCAATCTTTGAAATGTGTCTGCCTTTATGGATTCACATAAGATATTTATATAAACTGTACAGGGGCCAAGGCTCTGTAGCATCAAACAGATGCTAGACATTAAGATATCCAACATTTTTTGTTTATTTGTCAAAATCTAAAATACAGGAGTGTGTCCACTATTTAATGCTACCTCAAGAGAACTGGGTATTCAAAAACAATGTTATATGGTAAAAGTAACATACAAAAAAAATAGTATGAACAGTGTAGTACAGTACAGTGTGTCTGAGTGTGTCAGGTGTAGAGACACACAAGTGCAGAGAACTGTAGCTACAGATTGTTACACCAGATAATGTGATTTACCCAAAGACATCTTGTCTATTTGACATCTTGTCTATTTCAAGTCTTCTCTCATTGATCGAGACAGGTGGGTGTCTACCCCAAAGTACTGCATGTCATGATGACAGAGACCTGTCTCGATCAATGTGTGAGAAGACTTGAAATAGACACAATGGCGGTGCACATATTGTTGTATTACTTTTTTAATAACAGAGCATTTTCTAAATTCAAACTGACCCCCTGCAACTGGACACAGACATTTTATGAGACACCTGTTTCCCCAAATCAAGGACGAAGATGGCATTGCTACTGTAGGTTGGTCGAAAAATCTCTGTGCAACACCAAACAGTACCAATCCTGTAACTCCCAGTAATGGATACCAAACATCTTTGGTTAAATCACATTATATTGTTTAACAATTTGTATCTAAGAGAACTGGTGATCAGCAGATGATGGGAGAGGTGGTCTTGATGAAATTGCCATTCTAAAGAAACATACTGTATGTTCAGAGATAGAAAAGAACACTGATTGTAAAACCTCTTCTATTTTAAGTCATAGATATGGCTACTGGTAGTTGTTTAGCTAGCTACATAGCTGGCTAAGTTAGCAAACATAAAAATAATTGATTCCCCCCACTGTAACACAGTAATATGTTAGCCAGCAATACACAATACGGGTTTCAGTAGATAAACTAAATTTAGCTAGCTAGCTAGGTGGCTTGCAGGAAAGATAATTTATTTAGCTAGGCACCGTATTTGTCATCTGCCCTCTTGGTGCTGGCATTGGCTGTAGCTGAGCTTCTAACGTTAGCTAAATCAAACTCTTTGTTTAGAATCCTCTTCGCTATAATGAAACATGTATGGTTGAATGTCACCATGTGGCTAATAAATGCTCCATCATCAAATTCGTGTTGATGAGAGGAATCACTTGAAGAAATTGTGTCTGGTCAGTTCTTTGAGTTTTGCCCAAAGGATTGTTGTTAGTGTCACCCTCCTTTTCAAAAAAATCCCAGCTTGGGGAAGGGATGGGGGCCAGAGCACAAAGCATCTCCCAACACAAGTTGTAATCTTTCAGAGACTACAACTTGAAAAACTGTGTCTGCTTGTATATTTAGCAATGAATCCACCGATAGGAACATCGCTGAAAGACGTCCAATGGCTCTATCGAACAAGGACAACCATATCTACACCCCAAAACACGTATAGTGAGATCAGTATAACATAGAGCCTTCGCAAAATGCCACAAAGTAGGACTACATGTATTTTTAGATCTTGCCCCCCCCCCCACCCCCATCAATACTGCCATCATAGGGTTATCTATCATTCAGCATGCAAAGCCCTGACCTGCCTTCCTCCTGGGCAATTATGTTTAAAACACATCTCACTGTCCTAGAAATGCCTCAGACATGATAAAAACAAGCCCAGATTCCCCCAGAGTGAAATTCCCCTTTAAGGACATAGCATGAGCATGAAGGGTGAAATAAAATAATTGAGGGTATCCAACTTTAAAATGTAAGGTCAATGAAAACAGAACACAACCGAGGAAATCTGTCAATGTCAATATTCTATTATCTTACTGTACATGGGCCCCTGGACTAGTAGTGTATTGCTCTCCAAACTACTTAAAGAAACTCTGAATAAATACTGACCAAAGGAGAGAAAATGACTGAACGCACAACGTTAGAGAGCAGCGAGCGCTCACCCTCTTGTTCTCCCTGACCCTAAATCCCTAGTTAACCCTTCTTCTCATTTCCTTTCATAGTATTATTACTCCCTGCCTTCAGAAAATGTCAATCCCAATCGCTTGAAACCCTCATGTGATCTTTCTGCACCTACCTTGTTTCTTTCATCCCCTTGGTCTTTGCTACAATGATCATGGATTTAGATTCTTGCCACATCTCCAGCATGCTAAGCCTCCCAGCGCTCATCCCCCCAGGTCTGCTACTTCATCTGCCCACAATACCTTGTGGAGCTCATAAACCTGGTGTCAGGATGCAGCTGCGGCTCATGGTCCTCTGCATATCAAACACCTTCCCCATACCTTTGATCACATCACCCTCACCTCATACTTTCTATGGCAAGACTGAGTTGGTACTGTAAGAAAAAAACTCTTGGTTGCGGGGTCTACCCTGCCTGAAACTAGAAATTTCACACACATGGAACGAGAGAATTAGGTAACAGTCAGTAATTTGTAGATCATTTTTTAACTGTTTCCACTGTGAGCAGTCAGTGTCATTGTCACGGTTGTCGTAGTGATGAGACCAAAATGCAGCAGGTATGTGTATACTCATCTTCTTTATTATATGGAATGAAGGCAAACCCAAAATAAACACATATACAAAAAGAAACACTGACAATAAACAGTCCTGTAAGGCTTGACGCTATACACGGAACAATCTCCCACAAATCACAAACACACCCTAATATATGGGACTCTCAATCAAAGGCAAATAGACACACCTGCCTTCAATTGAGAGTCCCAACCCCAATTAGCCAAACATAGAAACAGACACACTAGACTAAACATAGAATACATGAACATCAAACAGTGCCCAAACACCCCGGAATACTTAAATCAAATGCCCCTTCATGACAAACACCATCCTGAACCACATAAAACAAATACCCTCTGCCACGTCCTGACCAAACTACAATAACAATTAACCCTTATACTGGCCAGGACGTGACAGTCATGTCAGGCCAAAGCATCCTTTCTCTTTTAGGTATCAAATGCTGGGTCACTCACTCACTAAGGGTTTTGATAGAAAACACAAACCTTACCAATGACTCCAAATCCTTGGCCCCTCTATATTTATCAAAGCAAAATTGGATTTCATTATTTAATCTGTCAAGATGGGAAATGTAACAATCTTCATTATAGATTTACAAACCAGGGCCCTAACATTACTCACAAAAAATATGAACATCTCAAAGATCAGGGGACTGGGGGGGTCAATCTACTCAGCAGACATCCAACTGTGGGATACCACGGTGATACTGAATATTACAATTTAATATGAAATATGCTGTTGATATTACTGGTTACTTGAGCAGGCAGTATCAATTATTATGATAATAGTTATAAATGTGTACTAGCATGACTAGTAAGAGTTTCTTTCAGACAATGACATAATGAGAAGGTTCCAGAAACCATGGCCTGTTTTATATGGTTTGCTGTTCAATATATGCAAATATTATCCAAAGTGAACAGAAGTATGGACAAAAATAAGAGAATAAATACAAAATAATACACTATAGAATATGCTCAATCAACACCAGATAATATGCCAGCCACTGTAGCAACATGCCAACATAGTCATTGTCCGAACATATTTAAAAAAAAAAAATGTATATGGAATTATTTAAGGACATTTAACATAGCATCATGTTTATGCATATTGCATACAGTAATGTAACAGATGCCACAAGCTGCTTAAACCTAACAGACCGTACAATGTGGGCTGAGAGAGAGAGAGAGAGAGAGAGAGAGAGACCATGCCTAAATCCAAACAAGGTCTAGTTCCTCTAGTGCAGGTATTCTCCCATGGGTACGCACAATCAAACTGTGATTCAAATTTTAAAAATAAAACATTCTTCACATTTTCAAACAGTACATTTATATTTTCCAATGGGGCTATAGATTTGGGGGAGGTTTTTTTCTTAACAAAGTAGCCTCGTTTCACTACCAAAAATAAAATTAAACCCCGCGGGTGAGATGCTAACGTCCCACATACCCCAGAGAGGTTAAAGACATACAGAGCCTGTAATGGCATTACCATAATCTCAAGGTCATGCTGAGTTCAACGAGAGGCCCCGCTTGACCGTAGCTTGCTCGGTCTAAGAGCAGCGACCGTGAAAAGTAGGCCAAAAATGAAGCCTGTCCCTAAATTTCAGGTGCTTTTGGGGGACAGTGTTTACATCAAACAGTTTGCAATGACTTCTCTCCCCATAGGATTACATTGCCTGCTCCCCTAAATTCAACCTGAAGCCTATGTGAGTTATGAATGCCTTATGAAACTGTCTTCGATGACAATCCATCAGGCCACTATGAGGTCTACCTGTGTCGATTCTAAGCTTCCTGGAGCAACCGGAAGTGGTTAAAATCACCCTAAAAGTGTTTTGCCATACCCAACCTGCAGTTTGTGAGAAATAGTGCATTCAACCCTGTGTAAATCAGTCAGTTCTTAACGTAAAGGCTTAAAACTCAGGATTCTGTAAAAGCTTAAAAGCTTCCTGTAAAAGCTTCCTGTGCCAACCGGAAGTGCCTTTAACCTGTCTGGGCTAGGGGGCAGTATTGAGAATTTTGGAAAAAATATGTTCCCATTTTTAACTGCCTCCTACACCAACTCAGAAGCTAGAATATGCATATTATTGTTCAGGTTTGGATAGAAAACACTCTGAATTTTCTAAAACTGTTTGAATGGTGTCTGTGAGTATAACAGAACTCCTATGGCAGGCAAAAACCTGACAAGGTTTCAAGCAGGAAGTACCCTGTCTGACAAGGAGTCGTGCGTCTTGCATCTTTTTATTGAAAAGTAAGGATCTTAGCTGTAACGTGACAATTCCCAGGGCTCCGATAGGCTCTCAGAGCCCGGGAAATAACTGAAGGTTTACGAGGGAGCCTCAGGCTGAAACACATTATCACCTTTTGTAAGTGGCTGCTCCGAGGACCTTTGAATGAGGCGCGTGCACGAGTCGCTCCTGAGGAGAAATTCTATTCGGCTGTTTAGGCTCAATGCATACTCCCGGTCGGAATATTATCACTTATCTACGAGTTAAATGGCATAAAAATTGGTTTTAAACAGCGGTTGACATGCTTCGAAGTACGGTAATGGAATATTTAGACATTTTTGACACGCCAATGCGCCATGCGCGGGACCGTGAAGAAGCATTCTGATAGTGTCTAGAACTCACGAACAAAACGTCGCTGTTTGGATATAACGATGGATTATTTGGGACCAAACCAACATTTGTTATTGAAGTAGAAGTCCTGGCAGTGTATTCTGATGAAGAACAAGCAAGGTAAGAACATTTTTCTTATAGGAAATGTGATTTTGGTGGAGGCTGACCTGGGTGGGTATCTAAATAGCTAGCCCTGTAATGCCGGGCTATGTACTTAGATTATTGCAAAATGTACTTCATCCGAAAAGCTATTTTAAAATCGGACATATCGAGTGCATAGAGGAGTAATGTATCTATAATTCTTAAAATAATTGTTATGCTTTTTGTGAACGTTTATCGTGAGTAATTTAGCAAACTGTTAGTAAATTCCCCGGAAGTTTGCGGGGGTTATGCTTTTTCTGAACGTCACATGCTAATGCAAAAAGCTGTTTTTTGATATAAATATGAACTTGATTGAACAGACATGCATGTATTGTATAACACAATGTCCTAGGTGTGTCATCTGATGAAGATCATCAAAGGTTAGTGCTGCATTTAGCTGTGGTTTGGGTTTATGTGACATGATATGCTAGCTTGAAAAATGGGTGTCTGATTTTTTCTGGCTGGGCACTCTGCTGACATAATCTAATGTTTTGCTTTCGTTGTAAAGCCTTTTTGAAATCGGACAGTGGGGTTAGATTAACGAGATTCTTGTCTTTAAATAGCTGTAAAATAGTCATATGTTTGAGAAATTGAAGTAATAGTATTTCTAACGATTCAAAAATCGCGCCACTGGAATTTCAGTAGCTGTTACGTAGGTGGGACGAGTTCGTCCCACATACCCCAGAGAGGTTAATTGGGGTCAAAGTGGCTGTTTCGAAGGGTTAGAAAAGTCACATCTTTCCAAAACTTCACATGTGTGACTAGGTAACCCCCATAAACTGTAAATCAGTAATTTCTCCCATCAGATTTCCAAGAAAAGCTTACACACACACACAGCAAGGACGGCGTGACATAGTGTGGGGCTTACAGACACACAGTGCCTGCAATAGTTACCTTTTTTCGAACTATCAAAGAACCGTCAGACCTAGAGCTCTGAAACTTTAGAAACCTGTTCTAGAGCTCAAGTCGATAGTGCATAGTGAGTTATGTGGCTCTAGAAGGTTCTCAGACCGAGAAACAGCCTCCTACATTTGCAATAACTTCGATTCATTTTGACCATCACGAAAATGACAACATTTAGAAAAGTCACAGAGTCGCAAGACTAGGTGCATTGAAACCGCCTCGGCCCATAGAGACGGACCCTAACGTTTCTGTCCGATAGCTCATTCAAGGACCCCGTAGCAACGCCCGTAAAAATGCGGGTTTTCAGCACCAATTAAGGTTGCTGCTCAGGCTCCAAATGACCTATCGAGCCGAAACTTGGGATTCGGGGTCGCCTCAGCTAGGCCTACACATAATGTCAGCACTGGACCCGCAACTAGAACGTAACTGCGTGTTTTATGTTTTTATTATGGTTTGAACAGAAGGCGCTGTGAATTTTGGGCCTGCTCTGAAACATGTGATAGTTGGCTTGGTGTCAGATGGTATCAGTTTGTTGTCAGAATGATATATAATTGACTGATGGACGGTGACTTGCTGGGTGACTTTTGTCCATTTGCAATATGTTTAACCTCTACGGGCTAGGGGGCAGCATTGAGAATTTTGGGAAAAATATGTGCCCATTTTTAACTGCCTCCTACACAAACTCAGAAGCTAGAATATGCATATTATTGTTCGGGTTTGGATAGAAAACACCCTAAAGTTTCTAAAACTGTTTGAATGGTGTCTGTGAGTATAACAGAACTCCTATGGCAGGCAAAAACCTGAGAAGGTTTCATGCAGGAAGTACCCTGTCTGACAAGGTGTTGTTGTTCTTGCTTCTGTTTATTGAAGAGTCAGGATCTTAGCTGTAACGTGACAATTCCTAGGGCTCCAATAGGCTCTCAGAACCCGGGAAAAACCTGAACGATGACGAGGCAGCCTCAGGCTGAAACACATTATGTCCTTTTCCAAGTGTCCCATCAGAGGATAATAGAATTAGGCGCGTGCGCGATTCGCCCCTGTGGAGTATTTTCCTTCGGCTGTTTAGCTAATTGCAGATTCCCGGTCGGAATATTATCGCTTTTCTACGAGATAAATTGCATAAAAATTGATTTTAAACAGCGGTTGACATGCTTCGAAGTACGGTAATGGAATATTTAGAATTTTTTTGTCACGTTCTGCGCCATGCGCACGACCGTGATTTAGCATTCTGATAGTGTCTAGAACGCACGAACAAAACGCCGCTGTTTGGATATAACGATGGATTATTTGGGACCAAACCTACATTTGTTATTGAAGTAGAAGTCCTGGGAGTGCATTCTGACGAAGAACAGGAAAGGTAAGACCATTTTTCTTATAGGAAATGTGATTTTGGTGAAGGCTTAACTTACCGTGTGTCTAAATAGCTAGCCCGTGATGGCTGGGCTATGTACTTAGAATATTGCAAAATGTGCTTCATCCGAAAAGCTATTTTAAAATCGGACATATCGAGTGCATAGAGGAGTAATGTATCTATAATTCTTAAAATAATTGTTATGCTTTTTGTGAACGTTTATCGTGAGTAATTTAGCAAATTGTTAGTAAATTCCCCGGAAGTTTGCGGGGGGTATGCTTTTTCTGAACGTCACATGCTAATGTAAAAAGCTGGTTTTTGATATAAATATGAACTTCATTGAACAGACATGCATGTATTGTATAACATAATGTCCTAGGTGTGTCATCTGATGAAGATCATAAAAGGTTAGTGCTGCATTTAGCTGTGGTTTAGGTTTTTGTGACATTATATGCTAGCTTGAAAAATGGGTGTCTGATTATTTCTGGCTGGGTACTCTGCTGACATAATCTAATGTTTTGCTTTCGTTGTAAAGCCTTTTTGAAATCGGACAGTGTGGTTAGATTAACGAGAGTCTTGTCTTTAAATAGCTGTAAAATAGTCATATGTTTGAGAAATTGAAGTAATAGCATTTCAAACGTTTTAAAAATCACGCCACAGGATTACACTGGCTGTTACGTAGGTGGGACGAATTCGTCCCACCGGTCCCATAGAGGTTAAACAGTGATATACCATCACCAAATTGACATTCTGAAATCAACACCAACGAGTGATGGAGAGGAACCAAAATCACTGCCAGGCCATCCCGAGTTCATCGGGCCAGTCAATTTCGCATTCCTGCAGTATTTTTGATCATGTCAATTTCGTGATGGTAAATGCCCATTGAAACATATTGCAAATGGACAGCCGTGCGCCTGGTGATTGGAACCGGTTACCAGGAGAATATTTTTTAAATGGTTTTAAATACCTTTAGGGGATGCAAGGGGTCCACGATTGGGTAAGGAGCACCCCCCATCAGTTTGTTGTCAGAATGATATCTAATTGACTGATGGACGGTGACTTGCTGGGTGACTTTTGTCCATTTGCAATATGTTTAACCTCTTACAGCTCCTTAACCTGTCTGGGCTAGGGGGCAGTATTGAGAATTTTGGAAAAATATGTTCCCATTTTTAACTGCCTCCTACACCAACTCAGAAGCTAGAATATGCATATTATTGTTCAGGTTTGGATAGAAAACACTCTGAATTTTCTAAAACTGTTTGAATGGTGTCTGTGAGTATAACAGAACTCCTATGGCAGGCAAAAACCTGACAAGGTTTCAAGCAGGAAGTACCCTGTCTGACAAGGAGTCGTGCGTCTTGCATCTTTTTATTGAAAAGTAAGGATCTTAGCTGTAACGTGACAATTCCCAGGGCTCCAATAGGCTCTCAGAGCCCGCGAAAACCCTGAAGGTTTACGAGGGAGCCTCAGGTTGAAACATATTATCGCCTTTTGTAAGTGGATGCTGAGAGGACCTTTGAATGATGCGCGTGCATGAGTCGCTTCTGAGGAGAAATTTTATTCGGCTGTTTAGGCTCAATGCATACTCCCGGTCGGAATATTATCACTAATCTACGAGTTGAATGGCATAACAATTGGTTTTAAACAGCGGTTGACATGCTTCGAAGTACGGTAATGGAATATTTAGACATTTTTGACAAGCCAACGCGCCATGCGCGGGACCGTGAAAAAGCATTCTAGAACTCACGAACAAAACGTCGCTGTTTGGATATAACGATGGATTATTTGGGACCAAACCAACATTTGTTATTGAAGTAGAAGTCCTGGCAGTGTATTCTGATGAAGAACAAGCAAGGTAAGAACATTTTTCTTATAGGAAATGTGATTTTGATGAAGGCTAATCTTGCCGGGTGTCTAAATAGCTAGCCCTGTAATGCCGGGCTATGTACTTAGATTATTGCAAAATGTGCTTCATCCGAAAAGCTATTTTAAAATCGGACATATCGAGTGCATAGAGGGGTAATGTATCTATAATTCTTAAAATAATTGTTATGCTTTTTGTGAACGTTTATCGTGAGTAATTTAGCAAACTGTTAGTAAATTCCCCGGAAGTTTGCGGTGGTTATGCTTTTTCTGAACGTCACATGCTAATGTAAAAAGCTGGTTTTTGATATAAATATGAACTTGATTGAACAGACATGCATGTATTGTATAACACAATGTCCTAGGTGTGTCATCTGATGAAGATCATCAAAGGTTAGTGCTGCATTTAGCTGTGGTTTGGGTTTATGTGACATGATATGCTAGCTTGAAAAATGGGTGTCAGATTTTTTCTGGCTGGGCACTCTACTGACATAATCTAATGTTTTGCTTTCGTTGTAAAGCCTTTTTGAAATCGGACAGTGGGGTTAGATTAACGAGATTCTTGTCTTTAAATAGCTGTGAAATAGTCATATGTTTGAGAAATTGAAGTTATAGTATTTATAACGATTCAAAAATCGCGCCACTGGAATTCCAGTAGCTGTTACGTAGGTGGGACGATACCCCAGAGAGGTTAAGGATAGGGGGCAGTATTGACAATTTTGGAAAAAATATGTGCCCATATTAAACTGCCTCCTACTCAAACTCAGAAGCTAGGATAGGCATATTATTAGTACACTCTGAAGTTTCTAAAACCGTTTGAATGGTGTCTGTGAGTATAACAGAACTCATATGGCAAGCAAAAACCTGAGAGAAATCCTACCAGGGAGTGGAAATCTGGATGCATGGGCTGTCTTCAAGTCATTTCCTATTGAATACACAGTGACGTAGTAATAATTGTGCACTTCCTACGGCTTCCACTAGATGTCGACAGTCTTTACAAAGTTGTTTGAAGCATCTACGATGAACAGAGACCAAATGAGAAGGAGGGGAAGTTGTTGAGGCAGGGGATGACATCACTTATTGGCGCGGTTGAAATATTACTGAATCTTCACGTTCTGAAGGCCCTAAAGATTGATGTTTTACAACGTTTGACATGTTTGAACGAACGTAAATACAACTTTTTTTTACTTTTCGTCGCGACATCGTCTGCGCGCTTCCCACACTTGGAGTAGCTTACTGGACACGCGAACAACAAGGAGTTATTTGGACATAAATTATGGACTTTATTGAACAAAACAACATTTGTTGTGGACCTGGGATTCCTGGAAGTGCCTTCTGATGAAGATCAAAGGTAAGGGAATATTTCTAATGCAATGTATGATTTTAGATGACTCCAAGATGGCGGCTATCTGTATAGCCTAGTGTATTTTTCTGAGCTCAGTACTCAGATTATTGCAAAGAGTGCTTTCAAAAAAAGCTTTACGGCAAAAGCACACCATGCCATAATCTGAGTACAGCGCTCAGACACCAAAACAAGCCATACAGATACCCGCCATGTTGTGGAGTCAACAGAAGTCAGAAATAGCGTTATAAATATTCACTTACCTTTGATGATCTTCATCGGAATGCACTCCCAGGAATCCCAGTTCCACAATAAATGTTTGTTTTGTTCGATAAAGTTCATCTTTATGTCCAAATACCTCCATTTTGTTCCCGCGTTTAGTCCAGCATTCCAAATTCACAAAGCACGCGTTTAGTCCAGACGAAAAGTCCAAATAGTTCCATTACAGTTTGTAGAAACATGTCAAACGATGTATAGAATCAATCTTTAGGATGTTTTTATCATAAATCTTCAATAATATTCCAACCAGACAATTCCTTTGTCTTCAGAAATGAAAAGGAACTCAACTCGCTCTCACAGCCGTGCGCATGACGGAGCTCATGCCATTTTTCCAAACACCTGGTTCAAATAGCTCTTATTCTCTCCCCATTCACAGTAGAAGCCTGAAACAACGTTCTAAAGACTGTTGACATCTAGTGGAAGCCTTAGGAAGTGCAATATGACCCCACAGACAAAGTATATTGGATAGACAATCACTTGAAAAACTACAAACCTCAGATTTCCCACTTCCTGGTTGGATTTTTCTCAGGTTTTTGCCTGTCATATGAGTTCTGTTATGCTCACAGACATCATTCAAACAGAGTGGTGTCTATCCAAATCTACTAATAATATGCATATCCTAGCTTCTGGGCCTGAGTAGCAGGCAGTTTACTCATCCAAGCTACTCAATACTGCCCCCAGATCCCAAAGAAGATAATTGACAAAAAAATCTAAAGAATTTCGAAAAACGTTCCAGAAAGCACTTTTTTAAGGGGGTGATAAGTTTTAGAATTTATTTTCAAATTTTCAAAATTTGACCCTTGGGTCTTGACTTGATGTGCATTTGCAATATGAACATTTACGGTGGAGCGCACTCGCCATCTATTGGATTTTTGCTGTGTGACACTTGGCATTTGCAATATGTTTTGAATGAAACGGCGTCCAATTGAGTGGTATTGTACATTGTGTATATGTTTCGTACGGGGCCAATAAGATCCCATTCATTTTTGTCCATTTCAGGGAGGTATTCCCTTACATCATTGTATGATTTGTTGTGTGCAAATGAACTCAATCTTACGGACAATGTCAAATGTGATATAGCGAAGCACCTGAGTGAGCTGGGTGCGCAATTACGCAATTACTGGATTCGTTACCCCTTTCATGCCCTGCTTCCAGTCCACTTACCAATATCTGAACAAGAGAGCCTCATCGAAATTGCAACAAGAGGTTCTGAAAAAATTGAATTTAATCAGAAGCCACTGCCAGATTTCTGGATAGGGCTGCGCTCAGAGATTCTTGCCTTGGCAAATCGCGCTGTTAAGACACTGATGCCCTTTGTAAGCACGTACCTATGTGAGAGTGGATTCTCGGCCCTCACTAGCATGAGGCCCTCACTAAATACAGGCACAGACTGTGTGTGGAAAATGATTTAAGACTGAGACTCTCTCCAATAAAACCCAACATTGCAGAGTTATGTGCATCCTTTCAAGCACACCCTTCTCATTAACCTGTGGTGAGTTATTCACAATTTTCGATGAACAAATAAGGTTTTATATGTAAGATGCTAAATAAAGAGCAAAATGATTGATTATTATTATATTATTATTTGTGCCCTGGTCCTATAAGAGCTCTTTGTCACTTCCCATGAGCCGGGTTGTGACAAAAACTCACACTCATTCTTATGTTTAATAAATGTATCGTATAGTGTGTGTGTGTGGCAGGCTTACAATGATAGCAAAAAACAACATTTGAGTGTGCGCTGACCCTGGTGCTAGAGGGGGTACACAGCTGGAGGTTGAATGTTTGAAGGGGTACAGGACTATAAAAAGTTTGGGAACCACTGCTCTAGTGTATGCAGTTATTTTGCTTCCTGCCTCTGAGGGGCGCTATACTACTGTGCTTTAACCACATTACACACCCCTTCTATTTACAGTCATGGAGGATTCCTCATTCAAGAGCACTGAGAAAGTCTTTTAGTTACTATGGAAACAAATAGAAGACCTGTTTGGATGAGAAGCTGAGAGAGGGGGGGGGAATTCTTTATTATTTAAAGGGATCTCACCCCTTTTCTAATTAGTTTTGTCTAAAGGCCCCAAAAAGTGCCTCAGAGTACATCAGTATTCTAAAAAGCAGCCGAAAATCACAGCCCAGTGAAACATTTCAAATGGCAACAACTTGGTCTTCAGCTTGTCGAGAGCAAAACCAAAGGGGCAGATATACTGCAAGTTTTTCATGGGTGAACAGTTTGCGCCTGCTATTTTCTGAGGAGATTAAAACATAAAAGGCTGAACATGAAGTAGCTAAATAAAGTTGGAAATAAGGGTTGTTGGTGTTAAATAAAGACAGTATCATGGTTTGGGTTTGTTTTTACATTACTATTCCTTTTTGAACATAACAGTTGTTAACTTCGCACTTGTGTAAACATTCAGTAAAGCTGGCCCTAGATACCCACCATCACCCTGAAGCAACAACAATACATGACAGATACATTGCAAGTGTTTGCTTTTCTTCCATACTGAATGCTGAAAATGTACCACTTAAACACTTACGGCTGCTAAAAGTGGGGATTAATTGGGTAGGGGACAGTTTTCATGGACAAATATTCCCACCCCCTTCCCCACAGTCTTTATTGAATACATAACGATTCCTTTCATTAGCCGGGTGATACTGGGGACATTAGTAATCATTTCTCTCAACCGGCAGCAGAATGTCAGGAGTGCAGAGTTTAACATTCACAGTGAGTACACCCTGTCTCACTTTGACTGATCTGCATATAACCCACGTGGCGTTTCACTGTCACTCAAGGGGCTTTGGCTTGCAGGCACAGCCACAGCCTTTAGAAATGGCTCTTTCTTTTGTTCATTTATGAACACAACGAGCAAATACCTTTGTTCACCTTTTTATAATCTGGCAAAATAAGATCAATTCAACCACAGATGAGGTGGTTAAATGCTTTTACTTAAGCGGTCATTATGCGTTTGCTTGGAAATATTCTTATGTTTAAGCATGTTGAAATAGGCTAGGCTACTGATGTACGTTTCCCAGACATCAAACTATTAGCTAGCAGATTACAATGTCCTTTCACAAAATGTTGTTTCATCTAGCCAAAATCCATGACCTTGAACGAATGACTCGAACGACTTTAAATAAATAATTTCCCTTCCTTTCATGGATTTAAAACTTGTTCTTCATAACATTGCTTTAGTGTAGCGTATACACACCCACAATCCTCTTCAAAGGTGACATAACAAAAAAAATCTGTATTACAAATACACATAACCATATAAGCAAATGGCCCATGACAACGAACATCAGCTGCCTCTAATTGGGAACCATACCAAGAGCACCAACATAGAAATGAAAAGACTAGAACACCCCCTAGTCACGCCCTGACCTACAACACCATAAAGAACCAAGGGCTCTCTATGGTCAGGGCGTGACACCATGAAACAGCAACATTTGCTTCACATCCCTTTGGTTTTCAGAGTGATTTCCAATTGTGCCTGCTGTGTGCTTTTCATTTTTTTTTTAAACACAGTAAAGTGGTATTCATATCACCGATCAAATTTTGCCTGCACATTGTTGGCTATTGGAGGTAGGCTATATACAACTGTTGAAAAGGCCAGAACAAGCCATTTAGCTCATTACCTACGCTCTCTTTCAAGCCCAGGGAATCGATCAACAGAGGCCATTGTGCCATTGTTGAGAGGCCTTGTGAATCACTAACAACATCATGTCTCACCCTTACAATCCACACACTTTTCCTTTATGGAGTTCAGGGATTAAACAGAATGTGCTCAGACATCCATAAATCAATGTTATGGTACCACATTGTCACTGTTTAACATTCTTGATAATGACAAATTATATTTCAATAAGCTCTTAGCGGAAAGACACTTTCCCATTTCCACTTATGAAATGTTCAATGAGACAAAACCCAGGACTAGACAACACCTGAAAGTCAGGTTCAATTTAATGATATAATGGATAAGCAGATAGTGATCCTGAGGTCCTTAGCTGTACCACAAGGTCAACCAAACTGTGCCGCTATGTCCATGACCAAGCCTAAACTCTAATTACGCAATGTAATTTAATAATTCCATTAAGAATGAAATATTGAATGTTTAAGCCACATCCATAATGCACAATGTTCATCAAGGGAATACAGCTTATGGTATGAATGCTCTAGCTCGTCACCAAAATTAATATAAATAAATAAAGGAAAGAATAAAAATAGAAAAGGTAACGGGCCAAATGTACCATCACTGTACGCAAATAAATGATCTGGGAGTGAAGGATTGAGAGCTCTCTTAAAGGGCAAGGCATTTTCGCTCAATTAAAAAGGGTCAACTAATCAACACATGCTGTTTTAAAGCTAAAATCCCCTTAGACTGACTTACAAACAGGGGTCAGGAGTGTTAGCAATGTAAAACCATTATAGATCCATGGCTTCGATTTCAGTACCTCTGCTGGTTTGTTCTCCAGTCTCCTGTTGTTGTTGTTGTAAACAAAATATATTCTTTGAAACAGTTTTTTCAGTGTTCAACCCAGTATGGTCAAGAGACTATGTGCTGTTTGCTTTGCTTCAGCTGTGTCTTGGTACACAAAACACCCTCTATTGTTTATGTGAACTCCAGAGTAACTTCTTAATTACATTTAATCAGATTTACAAAAGCCCCAAATCTCTCAAAAGAAGGAGCTCAGGTGGATTTTCTCTCATGCGTCTCACACTCCCCTCTTGATCTGACACTTGAAAAATGAAAACAGGTTAAATTTGGTTTAAAAAGTAGAAGGTAGCTAAAGCTAGATTGTGTATGTTTCCATGAAAATAGCTTATATATGAAAACAATTAGCTTTATGCATACATCTAACCATTTTTATTGAAAACAACATCATTCCATGTTCATCATGTCAACCATACAACTTGTGTGTGGTGTGTGTCTCCCATATCCAAGTCATGTCTCAAGTGGCCATGCTGCTATAAGGTAGAGGCTCGGTGTGTGAAGTGGCAGGGTGGAGACAGAGACGGTGAGTGGCAGCAACTACAAGGCCACCTGTCTGGGTTTTTGTGTCTCCTCAGAGACGCAGGGACATAAAGGAGAGAGAAAGAAGGAGAGAGAGGGGGATGAAAAAGAGAGGGAGTGTGAGAGAGGACATGTGAGTGGCTGTTGTCACCGCCAAGCTCTCATGACTGTCAATAAATGACAGAAAGTTCAGCCTTGGTCTTTGAAAAACCCATACTCCCCTCTTGTGCAAAGAAAAAAAGGGGTCCTCAAAACCATTTGGTAAAGCCAGTGAAAATTGGCTTGATGTTAGCCTTGATTGATAGTGGTGATGATGGTACCAAGACCAACCAATTAGACTTGAAGGGAGAACAACAACAACAAAAGGTACTCTCTCTTTGATAAGCTGTTGCAAATCAGTTTTTAGAACTGTAGGCAAACCAAAACCGAAAATATCGTACCTTTACATGTTGGTAGGGCCTTGTTCCATATAGGTTTTCCATCCAAACCGATAACACATGTGATTGTGGCTTGTCCAACAGCAGTATATCCAGAGTTACATTGATAGGTCACTGTGGAGCCCAGTTTGTAGTCCATCCCCACACGACTGCCGTTCATGATATTTCCAGGGTCAAAACATGCCTCCCTGGGTTTCTCTGAGGAGTAGAAAACATATACAAGCTCAAGATAAAGTACTGTGCAGGACAACAGGTCTTGAGCAGAGAGAATTGATTTCAATACAACACCAAGGAGGAAAATGTAAAACCATTTTTATTTTGCTAAAGCATTGTAATTTATCCATAAAGGCAAAAGAAAAACAGCAGTTGAAAAGCCCAGATATCATGAACAGGTAGGGTATGCATCGTGAGATATTTGATGCATTCAAACACTGAACATTCCAGGGATTCCCAGAAGCTGCTACTGATATTTTGATCCCCTAGTTTATCGCCTAGACTTCTGCTGTGGCTCTGCGGTGAACCTTAATGTATGAGGAAGAACACAGGGAGTTTGAGAGTAAAAAAGAGCAGGTACAGTAGAGTTGCTCCAAGGCATCCTCAATAGAAAAGACCAGCACAGAGGGGAATGCAAGGTAAGCATGTGGGTCTGTAGAGGCAGCCAACCAGTGTCCTTCTGGCAACAAGACACTCAAAGAAGGACAGTTGGAAAAAGCTCTGGAGGTGGTGCTTGTATACACTGCCAAACAAGATGACAGCTAACAGCCCACTTCTTTCTGCTGCCCTGTGCTTTGGGGAGCAGTGAAAGTAGGAGGCTTGTGGTGGGAGATTCTATCACTGAAATTGCTACAGTGCATCACAATTTCAACAGCATTTCAATACCCAGAGACAGGAAATGATTCTCAACATATAAGGCCAAAGTCTACATGCTACTGCCCATAACCTAAAGCTACATTTTGAAATGGATTTATGAATACATTAGAAATACAGTAGTAGAAAACTTAATTAAAAAAATATATGAAGTATATTACAGTAATAAGTATGAAAACAGAAATGGCAATGCCATTTTTTTTACCCTCTTTAATCAACATTTAAATGACCTTAGTTACCGGTGCATGGATGGGGGGAAAAACTACGATATAGGAGATTGATTTACAGGAAAAAATTGTGTTTTTAGCCTTGGGAGATGACAAATCTCACCCAGTTCCCCTTAAAGGTAATTACCTGCTCTTATTGACAAAAGCACAGCTAAATACAGGGCCGTATGTACACAATCAAACAACAAATTATGCTATTGATTGGTTTTAGTAAATCTTCCAAGAAGAACGAGAGGTCAAAAAGGAAAAATACTATACACATCTGTGTTCATGGGTTTTGTGAACTTCATGGGCTTAATAAATAAAACCACTTATCCAGTCGATCATCAATGCACTCAATCAAAAGGCATTTAATACAAAGACGTAGGTTGGAAAACCTACTGTTTTTCAGATGCTGAATAGCTCTCTATGAACAACAGGCAAAAGGGCCAGCTAATAAGGACAGTTAGCTGACAGGAAGAAACACATACAATAAGGCTTTATCAATAAATAGTCTACAAAATATATTATCCAGTGGCTAGAAATCTTTCATCCTAACAACCTATATCTATTGAAAACATTTCAATAGAGACATCAACCTTACAATATGGCCGGAGCTGTACACTTTCAAAGAAACCTAGGGTCACTTCCTACGAGACTAACATGATGCATCACTTGCCTTTGAATTCAATGGCAAAACCAGACATCCCGAGGGAGGCATCACTTCTGAAGGCGAGGAAGAGGCTGTTCCCACTGCTCTCGATGCGCTCCGGGGCCTGGTTTCCCTGCAGGCTGCTGATCAGTGGACCATTGGAGTTCTCACCCTCATAGATGTGCAGGAAGTCATAGCTGGGCTCCATGTTGAAACTGGGAGGATACAAAAGAGAACCTGGGTCATAAAAGACTGATGCCTGATTCACACTATAGGGTCAATCAGAAGCATACTGTGCTGGCTCGGATATTTCCTTTTCACATATTTCCTTTCACATTGTCTTTTCTAGCAACTATGGCAAGGCCAGCCCGGCTCAGCCTGGCTTGACCCTGAATCAGGCATGTGGGGGCTGTTTGTACTGTCTGTAACTGTTATTAGAAAGATCAGATCAGTTTGTTTTGATTTTTCTCATGGGAGTCAATGTAATTCCTGTGGGTACATACACAGCTAGCAAGTATTCTACATTCATCACACAGTAGGCCTATAACTCTGGGGCGGCAGGTAGCCTAGTAGTTAGAGCATTGGACTTGTACCCGAAAGGTTGCAAGATCAGATCCCCAAGCTAACTGCCCCTGTACAAGGCAGTTAACCCACTGTTCCTAGGCCATCATTGAAAATAAGATTTTGTTCTTAACTGACTTGCCTAGTTAAATAAAGGTAAAAATAAAAAAACTAACACAAGCTAAAATTATACATTTTATAAAAGCTATTCCATTTATAGGTATCATCTAGGGATATTGGATAATACAGTACAACACATCGATTTGGATAATATTTGAACAAAGGCAAACTATTTCACCTCAAACACAGAAGTGTTTGATAGTGTTTGATGTTTGTTTACAGTAATTGCCAAACTGACAAAGACAGAGTGGAATCGCTCTTTCCATCTGTTCTTTGACTTTGGTCCTTATTACCGTGGGTGGCTCAAAGCGTAGCATGAGCGACATACCTTTTGAAAATTAGGGCTATAACAAAGTCAGGGTTGACTTTAATTCTCCAGTCACATTCTTTTCCTGGTGGGTATGGCTGTGGATAGTTGGGTGATAGAATTACCCCAGCAGGGCCTGTCACGTTGCCGCCACAGGTAGCTATCACAACAAGGAGAGTGAGGGCAACACAGGTTTTAATACGACATGTCTCCAACACATTAAATGTTTACGGTGATTGAAGTGACAAAACAGGCCCCCATAGACATTCAGTGACAAACAGTAGTGATGGAATTCCTTCCTGCAACTGTCATTCAGAAGGGTTATTAGCATCTTTGCTTTTTCTTTTTAGCGTTGTGTGAGACTTGTTCTATTGCCAATTTAAGTGTGTGTGCTAAGCAAAATCCTGTCAATCATGTGCTTGTTTGGGAGGGTCTGTGAGAGCAACATTTGTATAACCTTAGTAATCTTCCACCGTTACTAATGATTCGGCCTATAAATGGCCTTCCATCAAACAATGATCAGTGTTGTAGTAAACATGTCAAATGACTAGAAGTGACAAAGCGTACTGTCTGACAAAGGATTTGTTGACAATGGCAGAAAATGCCAATTACATTTCAGTTACTGATGAATCATTCTTCACACAGGGATTCACACTCTACTGAGGCATGGTTTACATTCTTAAGGATTCATTCATTCTTATAATAAACATGTCACTCATTCAACATAAAGTAATTAAACTGATGCAAATGAGTGGTTGGGTGCCCAACACCAACAGTAAGTGGTTCATAAAACACTGCTTACATGTATTTTCAGATACCACAAATCCTTCAATGAAAACAAGGCAGTGGGACGCTATAGGCCTAATATACAGATTCCAAATCACCTTCTTGCAGCAGAATAATCCTAAAGGGAACATCTACCTATTGTACAAACCCTTTGATGACATACAGGTATAGCCATGAAAAGAAAGGTATTATTTCTCCATTACTGTGGAGGTCAAAGCAACATACCTATACAGGTCGGAGGGTCTGGCTGCCAATAGAACCTGTTATTGAGCTGTACACAGGTAATCTTGTCTAGGCCCTGGACCTGGTAACCTGGGTCACACTGGAAGGTGATAGTATCCCCAGGCTCCCGACTATCCCCGTAACGTGTCCCATTTTGGGGTGTCCCGGGGTCATTACAGGTCGTCGCAGTAGTAGCTGAAATCACACAAATGAATCCCTTATAAACATTTTGACAGGACGGTTTTAAATCATACAACTCTCTCTTTTTTTCAGCCAACGGCTGATAAAGATATAAGCATAATTTCATGTGTTGAAATCATTGGACTGGCAGCAAACTGATTTGTGGAGACTAATTGTCTTTTAAATCATATTTCCAGAAAATATTTGCCATTTATATACAAATGCTATGCTCAATTTAATTTACATATATTTGTATGAAATACTTATTTGTCAAAAGGATTTGTCATAATAGTGTTTTATACATGGCCCAGAGTAGGATAAAGTGAGGGAAATCTCAAGAAACATACTGTAGCCTTTGTCTGAAAAGCTACTGAATAGAATGTCATGTCCGAATTCCTCTGGTCCATTGTGACAGGTACTACTTACTTGAGAACTGAATGGAGAAGCCTGACTTGCTGATGAAGTAATCACTGTCAAGCTGGAGAGTTAGGATGTTGAAGGTGCTGTGGGTGTCTTCGGGCAGAGCTGACCCACTCCATTCCTTCAGGAGGAAACCCCCCTCAGTTGGACCGTCCCACACCTTCAGGATGTCATGAGCCACTTCCGTGTCAAACACTATGAAGTGGAGGCTAAATAGAGAGTAGGGGGGGATATTGATTACACACTATGCACCTCCTTAAGAATTAGAACCTTTCATACTGAAGTCTGGTCTTACCATTGGTTTACATCTGTGACAAACACCTATACACTCAACAATACTCCATAAATCAACTGACCAAGGGTTGCTACTGATTTGTAATAAGAAAATATCATTGGAATTCCATAGAACCAGTTCTCAAGGAATGTCTCAGACCGATGAAAAATCTATATTAGATCATTCTTGCTCACCAAACCATTTAAGGAATGTTTCAGTTATGTTCAGCAATAATTAGGGGGAGGATGAGTTTTTTTACATTTTTACATTTTATTCAGTTAACAGGCACTCCTATCCAGAGAAACTTGAATTAGTGCATTCATAAAGGTGAGACAACAACATATCACTATCGTAGTAATTATATTTTCCCTTAACAAAGTAGTTATCAGCAAAGTCAGTGCTAGTAGGAAAAGACAAGTGTCATGAGATTTATTTAAGATACTCTTTAAAGAGGTCGGGTTTGAGAAGATTTCCTTAATAAAGTCTAATAGCCAGTGATGTCAATTGTATCTCTCCTCCTCCTTCATCTGTAAATTGCTTGAACTGAATTGGCATATCTGATTTCTATGGCATTTCAAGTGTGCATAATTGGTTTATCTTTGGGGGTTATTGTTTTGTTTTTAAGAAGCCAGTAATGGACTTGAAGGAATAGATGCTAATGGTAAGAAGGCTAGCAGTGGGGTGAAATGCAATCAGCAATGGCACATTTAATCACAGCTTATTTTCCAAAAGTGCAGCAGAACAATTGCTCCGCTATACTAGACACGCCTCGCTATAAACTCACTGATTTCATTTCAAATTTAAATGGAGTCAAAAAAAATTGGGCTATTGTGTATCTAATTGCCTATTCCAAGGGGGTGTGTCCCTATTGTGAGATACTGTACCTGATGGTTTTGCCTGTGTCCGCTTCGATAGACCAGGTACAGTGGAGGTTATTGTCATAGGGTGCAGGGTAACCCGGGGAAAGTATCCGTCCAGATATTGCACCTGCGATGTGGCCTCCGCATTCAGCTAGATAAGGAAACCAAAATGTCTCATATCATCAAAAATAGAAATCTGATTAAATAAGCCTTCTCTCTCTGGCGTCAACCAGCTGAATTTATAAACATTATATAATACATCACATCATTACATGCACTTGAAAGAATCAAATATGTTCTCAAGCGTCTCAAAATACATGTGTATTATTTTAGTGACTGCTGACGACACTGGAAAAGAGGAGAGGATATCCCTATTATGTCGCATCGTTCAAAGGAAATAAAAAATACAATGGCAGCCTAAGGCAATGTCATCTATTTTCCATGCTACTTTTCGGCTGGATGGAAATTTGTCTGAACCGAGCTAGGCTAATTAAGGAATGAGGCTGAAGAATGACACTGTAATGTATCAGTTCTCTCCAGTACAGAAAGCTCAGACTGTCCATACTTCAATTAAGAGGGAGACACACACAGTTTGTATAGCTTTAGGGGCAATAATATAGCCAGCATTAGGGGATAAATGTTCATAGCTGTTAACTAGCGTAACTATTTCACTATAGTATAAATGACAGCATGTTAGCCCGGGGTTTGACTCGGAGTTAGCCTGAGAGAGCGTAACTGGCAAAGCTGGTCATATAATGGAATCAGTACGATATTAATAACAGTGGGACAGAATGCAGACAACACAACAAATTCCATGTTGACTGGTAAAAAGGTATAATATTTACAAACGCACCAGATGAAAATGAATCCTTTGGTGTGGGCATCTTGAACATGACCATTACCATGGTCATTAAAATGTAAACAAAATGTTACTTAGGAATTGTAAGTGTTTCACCCTAATAAGGAAATGTATCCTTGATGATGAGATTTGTCTCTTTTCAGCTGTGACTCACTCACCTAGACAGGAAGGTAAAGGTTTGTCCCAAACCCTACGGTCTCCACTTAGGCATGTCAGAGTGCTGCTTCCATGGAGAGTATAGCCAGGGTTACAACTGTACAACACAAATGTGTTTGCAAAATGGCCATCATCTTGAATCTTGTATCCGTAATTTGGAGTTCCTGGTTCTTCACACTTGACAAGGTCAAAACCTACAAAGACAGATTTGAGACTGTTACCCATTCAAACATAACAAACATTCATTTATTTTCATTAAAGACAAAGGTTGAAAAATAAAAAAGACATCTGTCTGGTGAAATAAAGCAAGCTGCTTCAAGCATTCTAGTTTGACTTTATATTAGTGATGCTTTTCATACATCAGCCTTGAGCATGCAATATTGTAGTTGAAGGTTATTGTAGAATGAATGGAAGCAGACATATCTGTCTCAACGCACAACTGCGACGCTCACTGGCATTATAGATTTTTTTTAGTTTACCATCTTAATTAAACTAGACTCTCTCATGGGAAATTCACGATATTGTACTTACTTACAAATATATACATTCTTGAAACAAGATACATTTGTGCCTTTACCTGTAGAGGTTGTCCATCAGACCACTTTCAACTAATGTGAAAGATAATACTGTTCATATAGGGCAAGTAAACAAGGACTAAACATACAATACGTGGCCTTTTTGTTATTGGTGTACAATGGTTCCTCCTTTAAAAGTTGCGTCATACTGCAGCACACCTATTGGCATTAGTAGAGAATTTAAAACCTATTTTTTGTAATAACACAGTACATTGATTTTAAGAAATTTGGCTTAATTAATTTCATTAATATTATAGTGTTTCAATTCCAAGAAAAATAAAAAACAAAACCTTCAGGGTTTCCGTCAGGATGTAATATCCCCCTGTAATGTAGACTCCCTGTAGCTCAGTTGGTAGAGCATGGTGTTTGCAACGCATGGTGTTTGCAACGCCAGGGTTGTGGGTTCGATTCCCACGGGGGGCCAGCACAGAAAAAAAAACATCTAGGAAATGAAATGTATGCATTCACTACTGTAAATTGCTCTGGATAAGAGCGTCTGCTAAATGACTAAAATGTAAAATATGGCGCTGTACAATGTGATGGTTGGGAGTAGGCTAGAGCATACGAGGAATCTAAATTAATATCTAAAGGGAATAACATTTCCACACCCTAATTGTAGTGTAACCAATACTCATTTTGCCTTTGGTAGGCCTACAGTATATCAAAAAATATTTTTTTCAATGACGTGACTCTCCGCCAATAATTACATTTAGAGGATTGGAAGATTCTAAATTAATTAATATCTAAGGGGCATTTTCCATTAGGATCTGTGAGAATATCTGATAATATCAACGTTTTTTTATATCATTCTAAATGAATTAATAATAATAACAATAATAATAATAGAGTGAGCGAGAAAAAGGCAAATCTTGAACATGGGGTGAGACATTCTCACTAATTTGTAAATAAAGCCAGTTTGTTATTTAGAATGATTTATTTCTGGAGAAACCTAACTTGATTATTTAGCAGACATCACTTGCTGATATTCAGGCAACACATATATCTTAAGAATATAATGGAATATAATTGAACATTTTCATTTCTCCATGCTTGTCTCAGAGCAGCGCGAAACAGTGCTGAAAAAGACGTCCACAGCAGGAAGGCTATATATATAACGATATTTTGGAGATTATTTTGTTTTTAAAAAACAACAGTGAGCGATTGTAATCTGAATAAAGGCCAAAATAATATTCATAAAGGCTATAATATAGCCCTGCTAATAGCCATAATGGTGCTGTGCAACGTGATCGTGTGTTAGAAAGACTATTTTCCAGTAAGCAACAATTTGTTTGTATTCATTAGACAACTTTGTTCCAATATTTCTGTAATTCAGTGTTATTTATTCCCATAGTAATTTGTTATGGATCCATAACTAAATCAACATCGGCATTTTGAAAGAGGATTTTTATCATTATTTTATTAACGAAAGCATAAAAATGCTGATGAAGAAATACAGTACTGTACAGTATATGCTTTTACATTTGGATAATAAAGCATTTTGACGATATAAGCCACCTGCATTTGTTTATTAGGCTACTGTGCAGTCTGACAAGTAAACATAGCCTACAGTACATACTGTAGTAAACATGGGAATGTGCCAAATTCCTTACATAAGAGAGAGCAGGCCATGTCCAGACTTTCTTGGTGACCTCAAGTACCTTCAATAATGGCTGCACTAAAGAATGCGGGCACGCGGGTGAACGGGGTTCAATTCCCCGATGGGGAGGAAGGAGTAGGCTGTCCTTGTAAATAAGAATTTGTTCATAACTGATTCCATATGCGTTATTTCATAGTTGTAATGCCTTCACTATTATTCTACAATGTTGAAAATAGTAAAAATAAAGAAAAATCTTGGAATAAGTAGGTGTGTCCAAACTTTTGACCAAACTTTTGACCCCTCCTGTCTCAGTCTCCAGTATTTATGCTGCAGTAGTTTATGTGTCGGGGGCTAGGGTCAGTCTGTTATATCTGGAGTATTTCTCCAGTGTCCTGTGTGAATTTAAGTATGCTCTCTCTAATTCCCTCTTTCTTTCTTTCTCTCGGGGGACCTGAGCCCTAGGACCATGCCTCAGGACTACCTGGCATGATGACTCATTGCTGTCCCCAGTCCACCAGGCCGTGCTGCTGCTCCAGTTTCAACTGTTCTGCCTGCGGCTATGGAACCCTGACCTGTTCACTGGATGTGCTACCTGTCCCAGACATGCTGTTTTCAACTCTCTAGAGACAGCAGGAGCGGTAGAGATACTCTCAATGATCGGCTATGAAAAGCCAACTGACAATTACTCCTGAGGTGCTGATCTGTTGCACCCTCGACAACTACTGTGATTATTATTATTTCTCCAATGGGGAGGAAGGAGTAGGCTGTCCTTGTAAATAAGAATTTGTCCTTAACTGACTATTCTCTAACCAATACCCAAATGGAGATTAAGTGAAAATAAAAATCTTATTGATTTATCAAGACCAGTCCCCATGCTTGTCTCAGAGCAGCGCAAAACGGTGCTAAAATAGTTGTAGGCTTTAGCTTCAAATCCTATTGCTTCTAACTTCAATATGCTCTTAAAATAAATAAGACCTACACCACTTTTAACAGCATATTACTCAACACTAGTGAGACTCATGTCGCCTACAGTATATCGAAAAATATGACGGGACTCTCCGGCAATAATTACATATAGAGGATTGGAGGATTCTAAATTAAAACGGAAAGCCGCCTCATGGGTCTCCCGGTGGCGGTCGGCATGGGTATCGAACCTACATCTGTTTGCACCGCGGGAGCCCCCATCCACAAATTATCAAAATACAGAGAGGTGTTGGTAAAGGTATATTGTCCTGCTAATAGCCCATAATGGGCTATTATAACACTGTACATGGTGTCCAGGTCAGGATAACCAAAACATTTATTTATTTAAGACTATCAGAAAGAATGTTAGTACTTATTTATTTTGATCCAAAGCCATGAATTAGTGAGTCACTCAGCTTTATGTAGTGGTCGGCTATATGACTGTGCCATCAACTTGATAATATATAAGAGAGAGATTGTAATCTGAATAAAGGCCAAAATAATATTTGTGAAAGGCCAAACATTTATTTCTGTTTTTAGAGGGAGAGAAACCCTGGGCCAATTGTGCGCTGCCCATAAAGGCCAAAATATAGCCCTGCTAATAGCCATAATGCCACTGTACAACATGACCGTGTGTTTGAAATAATATTTTCCAGTAAGCAACAATTTGTTTACCTTCATTCGACAACATTGTTCCAATATTTCTCCGCAAATAATTACATATAGAGGATTGGAGGACATTTCTGTTATTCAGTGATATTTATTCCCATAGTAATTCTATATGGATGCATAACTAAATAAACATCAGCATTTTGAAAGTGTTTTTTATTATTATTTTATTAATGAAAGCATAAAGATGTTGATGAATAAATACTGTACTGCTGTTTTGAGTTAGAAATGTAACACTTCAGAGTACTTAAGCATCGAATACATTGCAGGTAGGGGGATGTTCACATCTATAGTAGCAGGGCTATAAAGAGTCTATTGTCCTGCTAATCGGGCTACAAGTGTTTCAAAATGACACCAGCTGTCCATCACTACTGTAAATAAAAATCTTGTTTACATTCTTTATTGTAACCACAATGTCACAAATCATTTGTATCTACCTTTCCAATTACTTTCAGAGTTTGGGATTCATTTGATTCATACTATGGTGTTTCTATTTCAAGGAAAACGAAAAACCCTCTGGGTTTCCGTTAGGATGGAACAGAAAATATGGAGCTGTACAACGAGACAGTCGGGAGTACAGTACTTGGATATTTAGCTAAAGAATCCAGTGTCCTGCGGGAGATTCCCCAACAGGGAGGAAGGGGTAGGCTGTCCCAGTAAATAAGAATTAGTTCTTAACTGACTTGCCTAGTTAAATAAAGGTTACACTAAGAGCATAACATTTTTACACCCCAATTTTCTAATTCTAGTCTAACCAATACCCAAACGGAGATTCAGTGAAAATAAAATCTCATAGATTTATCAAGACCAGTCCCCATGCTTGTCTCAGAGCAGTGCGAAACGGTGCTAAAATAGTTGTAGGCTTTTGCTTCTAACTTCAATATGCTCTTTAAATAAATAAGACCTACACCACTTTTAACAGCACATTATAGAGGGTTGGAGGATATTTCTGTAATTCAGTTATATTTATTATTATATATTATTTTATTAATGAAAGCATAAAGATGCCATTATTAGTTACATTGTTTTAGTTTGAACGTACAGACTGGCACTAAGAACAGAACAGCGGGAACGTTTCCCTAGTCAGCGCCATTTTTAGTGCAATGCCCCTTAAATATTTTGGAGATGATTTTGTTTCCAAATAACGTAAAATGAGCAAGAATAAGGCTTTTCTTGAACATGGAGTGAGACATTGTTACTAATTGGTAAATAAAGTCAGTTTGTTATTTAGAATGATTTATTTAAGTTTTTAGATGGAGAAAAACCAAAAACCTACAGTCATCTCATGGGTCTCCCAGTCAACGCCAGCACAGGTATTGAACCAGCATCTGTAGCAACACAGCTTGCACTGCTATGCAGTGTTTTAGAACATTGCACCACTGAGACACTGTACAATGTGACCAGTCGGGAGTGGCCTACAGTACTACAGTAAGAGCTAAATAATTCTAACAAAATAAAATAATAAAAACCTTTGTGTAACAAAGGTTTATGTCACCCCCTCATTGTCAGTTAGAGACACAGTTGGACCCAAAAGCATAATCAGTGCTCTAACTCCCCCTTGCGCTGATCTGTAGCAATGAAGTAGTGACGCAGGGTACCGTACTAAACCAAAAATTACCTATAAGTCCCGCGGGGTAAGCTCACAACTTTTAAAGGAGGAACCACTGTAAGCTTAGAATTGGAAATTGGGCTAGTCTTGAGGGGTCCAGTTTCTCAGTAAAGCCTGTTTGAACACGAATCAGGGAATATCTATAGAGGCTGTCTCACATTTGTTCTAGGACATAATCTACCTACTGCTGTACGTCAGTCTGAATCCCTTGTTGGTTTCAGTGCCGTTGCTGTTGAACTCAATCCAGAGGTGATTTGAGGTACTGTTGATGATGGCATTGTACATGTCTGTTTTGGAGAAATTGCCAAGAAGACGATATGAAGTATCCTTTCCGTCATACACCTGTTGATGAAAGAACAACACTATAATGCACAGGTATCTCAAAATACTATTAATATTCAAGGGAATATAATAATAATATAAATAATAACGATAACGATTTACTTTGACTATATATACACATAACGCATTGATTACACATCTCCATAAGCATTTAATGAATGTGTTATAACAGGTTTTAATCGTATTATTAAAGGTTCATTAATGAAATATATTTACAGTATATCCATAGCGCATTCATGTCATGCTATGCAAGAGCTCATATTTAGGTATCTTAATAGATGCATCATTACAATTAGAGCTTAGTATCATTATAATGGCTGTTTCTCAAAAGCATGCTTCTGCCATACCACATTCTGCCATAAATTCCCAATCTGGCACTCATACCATCACGGCTGTCTAATCATCCCCAGCTTACAATTGGCTCATTCATCCCCCTCCTCTCCCCTGAAACTATTCCCCAGGTCGTTGCTGTAAATGAGAATGTGTTCTCAGTCAACTTACCTGGTAAAATAACGGTAAAATAAAAATAAAAAATATTTTTTTTTTTAGAAAATTATGCTTTTATATATATATATATATATATATATATATATATCATTCTTCTTCTTCTCACAGAGGTCAATAGTGTATGGGGTCCCCACAGGGTTGAGTCCTCAGGGTAACTTTTACGGCTCAAATTGTGTAGTTAACTCTTTCGTAACTCATTAACTGCCCTCCTCCACATCACAATTAAGTTGGTCATACTGGTCTATAACTCACACATGAAGGGTCTATTAATGAATTCTATGCAGTCAGAGTAAAGTCAAATCTATTTTCCCATTCATAAAGCAGTTATAGCTAAGCATTTATGGATCATTTAATTTGAATGCTTTGAATTTCAATCTTTGTTAAATCTACTCAAGAAAATTCAAACTGAAAAATGCAAACAGCATGATTCTTTGGCATTGTCCTCAGCAATTGTTTTCTGTCCTACGTCTGGAAAATGCAAATAAAATGTTAATATTTCCTATAACATTTGCGTTGTGTCTGTACTCTTTTTGATAAATGAGACATTTTTATAAATGCTATATAAATGCTTTATGAATGGGAAAACAGAAATGACAGTATGTTGACTGCATAGACTTCATACATAGACTTCATACATAGACTTCATACATAGACCTTTAATGATGGCGTTATAGATCAGATGGCAAACTGCTCAGTTAATTACCATGAAGTGCTTAGCTATAAATGCTTTATGAATGGGAAAATAGATTTGACTTTACTTTGACTGCATATAATTCATACATATAACCTTCATGTGTGCGTTATAGCCCAGTATGACCATCTTAGGCCTAACTGTGTTGTGCAAGAGGGCTGTTAATTAATTACGAAAGCATTATGATATGACCCTCAACTACATGATTTGATACATAAAATTTACCCAGAGGATTCAACCCTGTGGAGATCTTCAAGCACCATTGACCTCAGAGAGAAGAAGAAGAACATAAGTCACAGGCCTATACTGGCTGGTGGGGGAAATGGGGCTAGTACAGCCTATATATCAGCATAATTTTCTAAACGTCATTTGGCCTTTTGGCATATTCCCTACCACTGGTATGAGAGATGCACACTTTTGTGAACAGCCATAATGATGACACTACGCTGCCATTGTAATGATACATCTATTAAGATACCTAAATATGAGATCTTGCAGAGCATGACATGAATGTACTTTAGATATGTCATGGATATATTTCATTAACCTTTAATAATGCAGGTGGGACCTGTTATAACAAGTTCATGAAATGCTAATAGATGTGTAGTAAGTGCTCCATGGATGTGTAGTCAAAGTAAATTGTTACCATAATAACATACAGTACCAGTCAAAAGTTTGGACACACCTACTAATTCAAAGGTTTTTCTTTATATTTACTATTTTCCACATTGTGGAATAATAGTGAAGACATCAAACTATGAAATAACACAAATGGAATCATTTATTAACCAAAAATATATATTTTATATTTGAGATTCTTCAAAGTAGCCACCCTTTGCCTTGATGACAGCTTTGCACAGTCTTGGCATTCTCTCAACCAGCTTCATGAGGTAGTCACCTGGAATGCATTTCAATTAACCTGTTTAGGATAGGGGGCAGTATTTGCACGGCCGGATAAAAAACGTTCCCGATTTAATCTGATTATTACTCCTGCCCAGAAACTAGAATATGCATATAAGTGTTTGATTTGGATAGAAAACACCCTAAAGTTTATAAAACTGTTTGAATGGTGTCTGTGAGTATAACAGAACTCATATGGCAGGCCAAAACCTGAGAAGATTCTATACAGGAAGTGCCCTCTCTGACCATTTCTTGGCCTTCTATAGACTCTTTATCGAAAACAGAGGATCTCTGCTGTAACGTGATATTTTCTAAGGCTCCCATAGGCTCTCAGAAGGCGCCAGAACGGGGAATGATGACTCTGCAGTCCCTGGCTGAAAAACAGTAGCGCATTTGGATAGTGGTCGATCTGAGAACAATGAAACGGGCGCGCGTGAAGAGTCCATTTTACATTTTCAGTCTTTGAACGAAAACAACGTCTCCCAGTCGGAATATTATCGCTATTTTACGAGAAAAATCGCATAAAAATGGATTTTAAACAGCGTTTGACATGCTTCGAAGTACGGTAATGGAATATTTTGAATTCTTTTGTCACGATATGCGCCGGCGCGTCACCCTTCGGATAGTGTCTTGAACGCAAGAACAAAACGCCGCTATTTGGATATAACTATGGATTATTTGGAACCAAAACAACATTGGGTGTAAAGTAGAAGTCCTGGGAGTGCATTCTGACGAAGAACAGCAAAGGTAATCCAATTTTTCTTATAGTAAATCTGAGTTTGGTGAGTGCCAAACTTGGTGGGTGTCAAAATAGCTAGCCATGATGGCCGGGCTATCTACTCAGAATATTGCAAAATGTGCTTTCACTGAAAAGCTATTTTAAAATCTGACATAGCGATTGCATAAAGGAGTTCTGTATCTATAATTCTTAAAATAATTGTTATATTTTTTGTGAACGTTTATCGTGAGTAATTTAGTAAATTCGCCGGAAGTTTCGGTGGGTATGCTAGTTCTGAACGTCACATGCTAATGTAAAAAGCTGTTTTTTTATATAAATATGAACTTGATTGAACAAAACATGCATGTATTGTATAACATAATGTCTTAGGAGTGTCATCTGATGAAGATCATCAAAGGTTAGTGCTGCATTTAGCTGTGGTTTTGGTTTTTGTGACATTATATGCTAGCTTGAAAAATGGGTGTGTGATTATTTCTGGCTGGGTACTCTCCTGGCATAATCTAATGTTTTGCTTTCGTTGTAAAGCCTTTTTGAAATCGGACAATGTGGTTAAATAAAGGAGAGTCTTGTCTTTAAAATGGTGTAAAATAGTCATATGTTTGAAAAATTGAAGTTTGGGGATTTTTGAGGAGTTTGTATTTCGCGCCACGCCCATCATTGGATATTGGAGCGGTGTTCCGCTAGCGGAACATCTAGATGTAAGAGGTTATTAATTAACAGGAGTGCCTTGTTAAAAGTTAATTTGTGGAATTTCTTTACTTCTTAATGCGTTTGAGCCAATTAGTTGTGTTGTGACAAGGTAGGGGTGGTATACAAAAGATAGCCCTATTTGGTAAAAGACCAAGTCCATATTATGGCAAGAACAGGTCAAATAAGCAAAGAGAAATGACAGTCCATCATTACTTTAAGACATGAAGGTCAGTCAATACGGAACATTTCAAGAATTTGAACATTTCTTCAAGTGCAGTTGCAAAAACCATCAAACGCTAGGCTCTCATGCGGACCGCCACAGGAAAGAAAGACTCAGAGTTCTCTCTCCTGCAGAGGACAAGTTCATTAGAGTTACCAGCCTCAGATTGCAGCTCAAATAAATGTTTCACAGAGTTTAAGTAACAGACACATCTCAACCTCAACTGTTCAGAGGAGACTGCCTGAATCAGGCCTTCATGGCCGAATTGCTGCCAAGAAACCAAACACTAAAGGACACCAATAAGAAGAAGAGACTTGCTTGGGACAAGAAAGGACACCAATAAGAAGAAGAGACTTGCTTGGGACAAGAAAATTGAGCAATGGACCGGTGGAAATCTGTCCTTTGGTCTGATGAGTCCAGAGTAGGTGAACGGATGATCTCTGCATGTGTGGTTCCCACCGTGAAGCATGGAGGAAGAGGTGTGATGTTGTGGGGGTGCTTTGATGGGGACACTGTCTGTGATTTATTTAGAATTTAAGGCACACTTAACCAGCATGGCTACCACAGCATTCTGCAGCGATACGCCATCCCATCTGGTTAGCGCTTAGTGGGACTATAATTTGTTTTTCAACAGTACAATGACACAAAACACACCTACAGGCTGTATAAGGGCTATTTGACCAAGAAGGAGAGTGATGAGTGCTGCATCAGTTAACCTGGCCTCCACAATCACCCAACCTCAACCCAATTGAGATGGTTTGGGATGAGTTGGACCGCAGAGTGAAGGAAAAGCAGCCAACAAGTGCTCAGCATATGTGGGAACTCCTTCAAGACTGTTGGAAAAGCATTCCTCATGAAGGTGGTTGAGAGAATGCCAAGAGTGTGCAAAGCTGTCATCAAGGTAAAGGGGTGGCTACTTTGAAGAATCTAAAATATATTTTGATTTGTTTAACACTTTTTTGGTTACTACATGATTCCATATGTGTAATTTCATAGTTTTTGTCTTCACTTTTATTCTATAATGTAGAAAATAGTCAAAGTAAATAAAAACTCTGACTGGTACAGTTTATATTTACCAGACACTTTAATCAAATGTGACTTACATATTTACATTTTTCACATGTGGGTGGTCCCCGGGAATTGAACCCCCAATCATAGCATCGCAAGATCCATAATCTACCAACTGAGGTACAGAGGACCACAATAGCGCGCTATTTAATAGCATACTGTACACAGAATGCGAATTACACCATGTCATTAAGGGGGCTCTCAATTTTCTTTTAAATTTAAATGATTTACCTTTTAATGTGGCATGAACACAACCAGTCATGATATTTTCATCTGATTTTCAAACAAATCACTTCAAAAAGTAGGCTGCCTGTGCATGTTAGCCCACTTAGAAAATCATTCCAAACTGCATGTATTGTATACTTACTCAATTTGATGAATGGAAATAGACATTTGTTACAAAACAGTGTGCCTATGAATGCCTATTGACATTCAGTGATTGCCATTGCTTAGGCTTACATTCATTGATGCATCTTGCTGCCAAAATGACCTTTTTTGTAGCCTAAAAAGTCGGGACACCTGAAATGGGTCTGAAACTGTCCCTGGAAAAATGGGACGGTCAACCTAACATACAAGTTAAATTTACTAGACAAGGCTACAATGTGTATTACCATGAACATCAAATAGGTCTACCAGTAGCCAGTGATGTAATGGTAAAAAAATTGGTGGGTAAACACTGAAACCCTGTCTCTCTCTAAAAAAAAGGGTAACTCCCTATACTTTCAATGCATTTTTCTGAAAATCTGAGTAAACGGTGTTAACCCTCCACTAGGCCTACACCACTGTCGGTTGCCTACCCTCTTTTTGCCAAGACAATTTAACACACATGAATACACCCAGAACAGGTAGCCTACATTCAATATAATACATGAGTAGAATCAAAACATATTTTGATACCGTAAATTAATGGCATTAATGACAGTGTTATTTGTAATTATTAAGCATTTAACAATTGAATTAGAAAATGTAACTTAAACCTTGTACGAATCATGGATCTTGGAGAATGCCCTGTAAGTGTAACTATGCCTACATAACATTTCACCATGAAATGTTTCGCCATGAAAACAGCTCCCATGGGCACACAAATCCCAAATAATGTAGGCCTATGCCATTGCAAAATCGAATGCTTCTAACCGAACGTTAATGACAGTAGGCTAATAAGTCACCTTATAGGCCTACTGTCATTATTGTATAGCCAGCCTGCTTGTTGGATTGATTGGATGCGCATTGGTGTCTAGCTTTAGGCTAGTTGTCTAGTGATATTGTCGACCATTATCAGCTGATCCAGGAAAGAAAACAAATATTGATAGAAAATGATAAAGCTAATTAAATGGCCCATTACTTCTAGCCACGGAGAACATCAGTACCCGTGCGCATCTGAAAAACAAAGCAATGAGCGCTCTAAACAGCTGACTGACAAAAGCAAACAATGATAAATCAACGGATAAATCTAATACATTGGAATAAAGGCTATTTTTATCAAGGATGCATGGCAGCAAACGGCGAAAATGAGGAAGTACAAAGGAAACTCTACGCGTAAAGGAGCTCCGCTGAGGCTAAAATTCAACACTACTAAATGGACAGCACCACCGCATAGAAATAAATGGTTTAAACCATGACAAAGAGGTGGGGGTGTTTGTTTAATTTAAAAACTTTTATTTTCATATTTACCACTGTAAAACATATTTAACACTACATTTTAAAGAAATAGGAGGATGGTTCAATTAGCATTATTTAGAGACCCCTCCCAAAATTTTTGTTGCATTTAGGGCAGCTAATATCTCATTCAGGGGAGCTAAGCCCACCTGGCTCCCCTACATGTACATACTACCTCAATAAGCCTGACTAACCGGTGTCTGTATATAGCCTTGCTACTCTTATTTTCAAATGTCTTTTTACTGTTGTTTTATTTCTTTACTTACCTACACACACTCACCTTTTTTTCGCACTATTGGTTAGAGCCTGTAAGTAAGCATTTCACTGTAAGGTCTACACCTGTTGTATTCGGCGCACGTGACAAATAAACTTTGATTTGATTTGATTTTAATTCACACCTTGACTGTACAGTATGCAGCCTCTTGCAGTACAATTACATTATTCGCAGAGGGGCAGCGTGAGTAGTTTGAGTGAGCAGTTAGCATTCAATCAATCAAGAAAACAAAGATACATATTCTATATACATACTATGAATGCATACACAAAGGAAGAATATTTCAAGTGTGGGCCTTCCAAAGGATAGTGATCAAGACAAAAGGGAGAATCATGTGCATGTGGGGAAACCAGAAGGATGCCTTTCCAAATAACATACTGTATATATTGAGACTACACAGAAAAGTGTGCTGTTGAATAAAAAAAAATGGCAGAGGTCATCATAAATCAATGTCAGTTTTCCAATTTTCTAACGCAGTTAACGTTGTTTCAACCCTGAGCAGAGTAGTAGGCTGGGTTACATAATTCAAGACCAAAATGAGGAGAAAATATCTTTCCTGTGTTTGACTGAGCATTTCCAATGCAGAAGAAAGTTTCAAGACCAATCAATTTACAACATAAAAGACAATTAATTTGGAAGAACAAAATGTAAGAACTAAAACAGATGAATGCAACATTATTGGGAATCCTTCAGTCTCTGGAAAATCATTATAATACGAGAAACACAATGGCAAACAATGCAGGAGGTCGGAGAATCCTTGAACCCTTTTGCTCCCCAATTTCATGGTATCCAATTGGTAGATACAGTCTTGTCTCATCACTGCAAATCCCGTACGGAGTCGGGAGAGGCAAAGGTTGAGAGCCGTGCATCCACCGAAACACAACCCAACCAAGCCACACTGCTTCTGGACACAATGCCCACTTATCCTGGAAGCCAGCCGCACCAATATGTCAAAAGAAACACCGTACACCTGGTGACTAGTGTCAGCGTGCACTGCGCCCAGCCTGCCACAGGAGTTGCTAGTGCGCGATGGGACAAGGATATCCATGCCGGCCAAACCCTCCCCTAACCCGGATGACACTGGGCCAATTGTGCGCCGCCCCATTGGTCTCCCAGTTGCGGCCAGCTGCGACAGAGCCTGGACTTGAACCCAGACTCTCTAGTGGCACAGCTAGCACTGCAATGCAGTGCCTTAGACCATTGTGCCACTCGGAAGGCCCATTATCTTTACTTTTTACAGCAATAAGCAGTGCCACTCTGTACATTAGATAGCACTATAATGGGAAATACTTGAAATGTATTATTTCAATCAAGAACTTTGCCATTAGGATAAACAATCCTTCCTGAATCCCCTTCCACTTCCTCAATTATTGGCTATTAGATGCACAGAATGTATGATGAAAGATTAACAAAAACATTTCATTGTACAAGCCACATGCACAGGCATTTCAGATTTTTCATATGATGTTACACTCAAAGAGAACACTTATCCTCTCTTGTTTTCAATAACATATCTGTATAATTAGTGGTCTTCAGGGATTGTTAAAAACGTATTTCCCTCACGGTGCTCTATATGCCTCAAGCTCTGGCACCATGTCATTTTAATGAAGGCATTAATAGTTCATGATCTGACTGAGTCACTAGCTCTGGTCTCCTACAAGTTACTTTGGGTCATATTCCAACTGCATTCAAAGAGATGATGGCGCAGTGAAAACGTCCCACATTGAGCCCTTTATTAACCATTTACACATCTTGCAGTAAGAGGATTATGCGTGGGGCAGTATTTATGTGTAACATCAACAGAGTACATATCCAGTGTAGTGTATGAGTGATATGTAGTGTGTGTGTGAGACTCACCTTCAGGTAATCCCCCTCATGGAGCTGGAAGTGAGTGGCTGTGACACGGATGCCCTTCCCTGTCTCCGTCTCAATGCGGTAAATGCACTCATGGTTATTGTCATAATTGGATGGGTAATTGGGTGATAGCAGAACCCCCTCACTCCCAACGGTAGTGGCTCCACATTCAGCTAGGCAGAGACACAGAGAGAGAAAGAGCAGGAAAGAGAGAGACAGAGCAGGAGAGAGAGAAGGAGCCAAAGAGAGAGAGAGAGTCAGAGAGACAGAGGAATGGAGATAATTTGATATTAAGACATTTCATGGCAATCTGGGTTTGAAGCAAGAAAAATATCTTGATTAACTTTAGAGAACTGTCAAATTTCCCTACACACTAGAAGCTGCTCTTTCCACAGAACGAGAGAGAGAGAGAGAGTGAGAAGACCTGTGAGAAAATGTATATCTGGCGGTCATGAAACTGAATAGGGGCATTAAAGGAGCAGTTTAACCCAGAGAGAAGAGTTCACCACAAATATTCAGCAGGTTGAACTCAGAATACTTCAGCAGCTGCTGCTCTGTTACCCACTGATGGGCCAATCAGGTGTTGCCCCTGTTGGAATATAACCCATTGGCATATTGATGAATCGCCACAACAGAAACTTGAGAGGAATATGAATTAATGAATGGCTCTCTGCATTAAGTGTGTGTTGGTCACAAAGGCTCAGGGCTGTGCTGGAATTGGATGTCCTTGTAGTTAATATTCTGATGTTGTTCCTCAGGTATAGAAGCAGATGTTTCCTGTAAAACTTGAGCTGTGTGAGCTTGAGCCCGAGTTAAGTTATCGTGGGGTGATTGCCTAATTTTCTCTACTGAACTTTTTATGGGAAAGCACAAGGTGCTTTGTAGGGGATGACAAAATGACAGCCAGATCATCTGTTAGCACAATAGATATGATATGTGTATAACTGCGTCCAAACTCTGCACTGGTTTCATGCTCTGCCCATAAAATAGTATGTAATTGATAAAAGGAACAAGTTGAGTTATATTCTTGAGATTGTAAATTAACAATTTGACTTTTTTCTGCAATTGAGGTGAATCAATCAATCCATTAGAAACTAGCTCATTCACTTGCATTACACTGTATGTTCGGTATAGCTCATTCTCCTGTCATGGATAAAGTACAGTACAAGTTCTTTCAAAGTACAAGTATTCCCAGTTTGTCCAAATGAAATGAAAGCATGTGTCCACCTACCCACACACCTTGGCAGGGCTCCACTCCAGACCCTCCGGCCTCCCCCCAGGCAGGTGATCTTGTGGTCCCCCTCCAATCGATATCCCGGGAAGCAGGAAAAAATGAGTGAGTCCCCCACACCAAACTGGAAACCAACTCGCCGGCTGTAGGCTGGCACTCCTGGATCTTCACAAGGCTCTAAGCTGTACTCTGTGGAATACACCGACATGTTTATTAACCCTCAAACTACCAACATACAGTATTTTACACACGTGGTCATTTTGGCCCCAGAAACTATTGGAAAAAGCAACAATCATCGCAAAATATCAACTTAATTCTTATCAAAATATCTTTAGACATGTAAATAATGTTATCTGAAATATAAATTTACCATAACAGACTGATGTTTTAGAAAAATTACAGTTATTTTGCATATCCTATAAAACTAAAATACTATAGGTTAAGTACAATCCACATTAGTACTAAAATGCAGATTTGCCATCATTTCATTGTAGAATCATTTCATTTTTAAAATGTTGAAATATATATTTGTTTTATAGTTATGTGGTACGTAATCCCCCAAAGTAATTATTTACTGCATCATGAGAAGACCATAAGCAATAACTAGTAATGCTGCATACTCTAAGGTTAAAATCTCACCTTTTTGGTAAAAATAGTTATAAATTGCCGAGGTGTAGTCACATTTAAAGACACAAGCTCAAGTACATACAAATATGAAAATATTAAATATTCTATATGATGTATTTGGTATTCAACAAAACTGTATGAATAAGGCTTGAAATTACATATGCTTTCTAAATATGGTACAATAACATTCAAAAAAACAAACAAAAATATTTAACCTTCCTTATAACTGTAAAGTTTATATTTGTATGTTTAGTGTTAGAGAAAATGTGCATAATTCCTAAAGTTCTCTCTTGATCAAAACATCTACCCCCACCGTTGTGAACGTCACACAGAGCACTAGCTTGGCTTCCTGAACTCATCAGGAACTCGCCTTTCATCTCATATTAATCTTGTCCATCTATGACTAACAGAAAGTTATTTGTTTAAAATCTATTCAGGGATATAAATCAGTATCTGATTGTGCTATAGTGATGAAACCACTCTCTCCTGCTGTGCTACAATGTAAGGATGTACAGTACGTAGCCTCGTTATTGTTATGTACATTTCTTGTGTTACTTTTTGATTGATTTGATTATTTAACTGTGGTTTATTTAGTAAATATTTTATTAACTCTATTTCTTGAACTGCATTGTTGGTTAAGGGCTTGTAAGTAAGCATTTCACGGTAATACCTGCTGTATTGTGACAAACGTGACAAATACAATTTGATTTGATTGTAGGAATGTGCTTCGTCAGTGGCTGTGAAGTAGGAAGAGAACCAGGAGTTGGACAGTCTGAAGAGCGAATAAAATGGTAGGAGGGAAATCCCAGTTTCAGTATGTTTCAGATTTCACATTCGGTTGGAACTGGTACCAGAACCATGCAGGCAGTGCTGTAGTGGAGGGTGTACGCAGGTATACCCACTTGTTTTTCATTATTTCTTCACATTTTAGGCGCAGCAATATACACACACGGCAGTAGGCCTACGCGTGAATGTTCAAAAATGCAATTGTGGAAACACACCATTCTAAAATGTGCACAGCACATGCAAGCGGTTTCATGGACATAGATGGAAATATCCCTTTGAAATAGGGGGGATTTAAAGATGCAACAACTATCATGGGTTGTTAATCTGATTAGGATAATACCTTTAGCTGCTATACAATGAAATACAGTTGAAAGAAAGCCAATAGAACAGGAGAACGCATAATGAGTATGCCTTTATAAAAATTAATTATTTATAAAAGTATCGCGTGGTAGTGCATGTTTAATGTCGCTAACTTCATACTCCATTGGAAAACTGGATTACGTTGTGCAATTTGACAGAGGTCACAAAGAATTACGTTTTTATAAAAAATGACAGATTGCTGCACAAAAAGAAAAGTCCCTTCAAAGCAAACTTTATTTGCCACATGCGCCGAATACAACAAGTGTAGACTTTACTGTGAAATGCTTACTTACAAGCCCTTAACCAACAGTGCAGTTCAAGAAGAAGAAAATATTTACCAAGTAGGCTAAAATAAAAAGTAATAATAAAAAGTAACACAAAAAGAATAACAAAAATAAGGCTATATACAGGGTTGGTCCGAGTCAGTGGGCAGGGGTACAGGCTAGTTGAGGTAATCTGTACATGTAGGTGGGGGTGAAGTGACTATGCATAGGTAACAAACAAACAGCGAGTAGTAGCAGTGTACAAGGGGGGTGGTGGTCAACGTAAATTGTCCGGTGGTGATTTTATGAATTGTTCAGCAGCCTAATGGCTTGGGGGTAGAAGCTGTTGAGGAGCCTTTTGGTCCTAGACTTGGCACTCCGGTACCGCTTGCCGTGCGGTAGCATAGAACAGTCTATAACTTGGGTGACAGGAGTCTCTCACAATTTTTTGGGCTTTCCTCTGACACTGCCTAAAATATAGGTCCTGAAAGGCAGGAAGCTTGGCCCCATTGATGTACTGGGCTGTTCGCACTACCCTCTGTAGCGCCTTACGGTCAGATGCCGAGCAGTTGCCATACCAGGCGGTGATGCAACTGGTCAGGATGCTCTCGATGCAGCTGTAGAACCTTTTGAGTATCTGGGGACTCATGCCAAATCTTTTCAGTCTCCTGAGGGGGAAAAGGTTTTGTCGTGCCCTCTTCACGACTGTCTTGGTATGTTTGGACCATGATAGTTTGTTTGTGATGTGGACACCAAGGAACTTGAAACTCTCGACCCGCTCCACTACAGCCCCGTCCATGTTAATGGGGGCCTGTTCGGCCCGCCTTTTCCTGTAGTCCATGATCAGCTCCTTTGTCTAGCTCACATTGAGGGAGAGGTTGTTGTCCTGGAACCACACTGCCAGTTCTGACCTCCTCCCTATTTGCCGTCTCATCGTTGTCGGTGATCAGGCCGACCACTGTTGTGTCATCAGCAAACTTGATGGTGTTGGAGTTGTGTTTGGTCACGCAGTCGTGGGTGAACAGGGAATATAGGAGGGAACTAAGTACACACACCTGAGGGGCCCCAGTGTTAAGGATCAGCGTGGCAGACATGTTGCCTACTCTTACCACCTGGGGGCGGCCCATCAGGAAGTCCAGGATCCAGTTGCAGAGGGAGGTGTTTAGTCCCAGAGTCCTTAGCTTAGTGATGAGCTTTGTAGGCACTATGGTGTTGAACGCTGAGCTGTACTCAATGAAAAGCATTCTCACATTGGTGTTCCTTTTGTCCAGGTGTGAAAGGGCAGTGTGGAGTGTGATTGAGATTGCGTCATCTGTGGATCTGTTGGGGCGGTACGCAATTTGGAGTGGGTCTAGGGTGTCCGGGAGGATGCTGTTGGTGTGAGCCATGACCAGCCTTTCAAAGCACTTCATGGCTACCGACGTGAGTGCCACGGGGCGGTAATCATTTAGGCAGGTTACCTTCGCTTCCTTGGGCACAGGGACTATGGTGGTCTGCTTGAAACATGTAGGTATTACAGACTCGGTCAGGGAGAGGTTGAAAATGTCAGTGAAGACACTTGACAGTTGGTCCGCGCATGCTTTGAGTACACGTCCTGGTAATCCGTCTGGCCAAGCGGCTTTGTGAATGTTGACCTGTTTGAAGGTTTTGTTCACATCGGCTACTGAGAGTGTTATCACACAGTCATCCAGAACACCTGGTGCTCTCGTGCATGCTTCAGTGTTGCTTGCCTCGAAGCGAGCATAAAAGGCATTTAGCTCGTCTGGTAGGCTTGCGTTACTCGGCACCTCGCGTCTGGGTTTCCCTTTGTAGTCTGGAATAGTTTTCAAGCCCTGCCACATCCGACGAGCATCAGAGCCTGTATTGATGCTTTGCTTGTTTGATGGTTTGTCTGAGGGCATAGCGGGAATTCTTATAAGCGTCCGGATTAGTCTCCCACTCCTTGAAAGCGGCAGCTTTAGCCTTTAGCTCGATGCGGATGTTGCCTGTAATCCATGGCTTCTGGTTGGGACATGTACGAACAGTCACTGTGGGGACGATGTCATCGATGCATTTATTGATGAAGCCGATGACTGAGGTGGTGTATTCCTCAATGCCATTGGATGAATCCTGGAACATATTCCAGTCTGTGTAGCATCCGTGTCATCTGACCACTTCAGTATTGAGCGAGTCACTGGTGCTGCCTGCTTTAGTTTTTGCTTGTAAGCAGGAATCAGGAAGATAGAATTATGGTCAGATTTTGTCACTCCCTGATCTGTTTCACCTGTCCTTGTGATTGTCTCCACCCCCTCCAGGTGTCGCTGATTTTCCCCAGTGTATTTATCCCTGTGTTTCCTGTCTCTCTGTGCCAGCTCGTCTTGTATGTTTTTCCAAGTCAACCAGCATTTTTCCCATTCTCCTGCTTTTTGCTATTCTCCTTATCTAGTCCTCCTGGTTTTGACCCTTGCCTGTTTCTGGACTATGTACCCACCTGCCTGACCTGACCACGAGCCTGTCTGCCACTCTGTACCTCCTGGACTCTGATCTGGTTTTGACCTTTTGCCTGTCCATGACCATTCTCTTGCCTACTCCTTTTGGATAAATAAACATTGTAAGACTCCAAACATCTGCCTCCTGTGTCTGCATCTGGGTCTCGCCTTGTGTCATGATAGATTTGCCAAATGGAGGGCTGGGGAGAGCTTTGTATGCATCTCTGTGTGTGGAGTAAAGGTGGTCTTGGATTTTTTTCCCTGGTTGCGCATGTGAAATTTGGTAAGACTGATTTAAGTTTGCCTGCATTAAAGTCCCCGGCCACTAGGAGCGCCGCTTCTGGTGAGCATTTTCTTCTTTACTTATGGCCTTATAGAGTTGGTTGAGAGCGGTCTTAGTGCCAGCTTCGCTTTGTGGTGGTAAATAGACGGCTACGAATTATACAGATGAGAACTACCTCGAGACTTCTTTAATATTAGACATCGCGCACCAGCTGTTATTGACAAAAAGACACACCCCCACCCCTCGCCTTACCAGAGGTAGCGTCTCTTTTCTGCCGGTGCATGGAAAAACCTGCCAGCTCTATATTGTCAGTTTCTTCGTTCAGTCATGTCTCGGTGAAACATACGATGTTGCAGTTTTTAATGTCCCGTTGGTAGGATAATCTTAATATTAGGTCATCAATTTTATTTTAGAATGATTGCACGTTAGCAAGAAGAATGGAAGGCATTGGGAGTTCTCGCTCGCCTCCGGATTCTCAGAAGGATCCCCGATCTGCGTCCCCTTTTCCGTCGTCTTTTCTTCACACAAAAGGTGTGGATCTGGGCCTGTTCCAGTGAAAGCAGGATATCCTTCTCGTCGGACTCGTTAAAGGAAAAAGTTTATTCCAATCCGCGGTAATTAATCGCTTTTCTGATGTCCAGAAGTTATTTTCGGTCATAAGAGACAGCAGCAGCAACATTATGTACAAAAATAAGTTACACAAAAAATAACAAAATTGCACAATTGGTTGGGAGAATGTAAAACGTCAGCCATGGTCTTCGGTGCCATCTTTCAAACACTGTACATGTGTTTTGTAATCAAATTCTGGTCTGTCAAAGCATCTGGTTATTATTATTATTTATTTTGAAATGTTTGTATTTCATCTGTTTGGTAATGCCAACCTGTCCTGTTCTCGACTCACCATCACTGTGAATTGGCTCCTATTTGAGCGGGCCGTTGAAGATAGGCACAGGCTGCAAACCTCTTGTTATTTGGTTTCTCCCGTTTCTCAGGGGTGTTTTCATTGTTTATTGGAAATGTTTACGCTAATTGTGTATTTGTTTTCATAAACGTGTTAAGTGTTGACCATAAGAATGTTAATTGGGCAATTGTAATAACTTTAAAGTGTGCTATTTAGAGGTTTAAATGGTTTATGCCAAGTGGTTATTTAGGTTTCCCTAATCCTCATTCAGGGCAGTTTGTCAGTTTTTGCCTTGTATTCGAGTCAAGTTATTATATTATTGGCCGAGTAAGTTTATTATTTTGCAACCAAGTTAAAGGCCCAAATGTAATGTTTTTATCTCAATATCAGATCATTTATGGGTAATAATTAAGTAACTTACTGTGATTGTTTTCCACTAAAATTGTAAAAAATATACACAAATAAATATTTTTGCGAAATAAAACTAAACAATTTCTCAAGTAAGACATTTGCTAGGACTGTCTCAGAGTGGTCTGAGTGGGGAGGGAAAGGCACCAAAGGGATGCATTGACTACAGAGTGGATCAATCCACCACAGCGGAGGAGCCTAATGGGAGGAATATGTAACCTGAAAACTAGCTGTTATTGGCAGAGGTTTGGAAATATTTTGGTTATTGGTCTATTCACCAGGCAAGCCAAAACTCCACCCATGCAAATCCTGCGGATTAGAATGTCCTGTATAAATTGCATTTTCAACCAGCAACTGTCAGAAATAACTGATCATATTTTTTCCCACACTTTTTCAGTGTTAGTTTCATCAGCTGTTGTACACATATGAAACATAGGAAAAAACAGAATTTTGATTGCACTGGGCATTTAATTATTTTGGTCATGTTTAAAATGTGTACATTTTTGTAGATACAACTCTAGATACAGTCTTCTCCATCCCCTGCACGATAAATAAATACCGCATTTGATCTACTGACGTCTCAACTGTTACTGCTCCACACTGGGTCCTCTATCCTAACACAATACCATTTACAATTGCATTTATAATCAAAAACAATGTTCTAATCACTTCAGTCACATCAGATATTTTAATCCACATGCAACGGACTCTTAAAATGATACATTATACACAATGCATGACAACCCACCTGAGAAGGACATGTTGAAACCTTCATAGGACATGGAGAAATCTGAGACGAAGCGGAGCTGGGCGCTAAAGTTTCCAAACAGGCCGGCCTTGATGGAGGGGGGCAGGACGGAGCCAGTGAGCCTGGCCACGGGTTCCGTGAAGCTGCCGTCCTCTGTGATGAGGAGGTAATCATGGGAGTCCTCCAGGTGGAACGTGTGGAAGAGCAGCTGCACTCCTGGAGAGATTCAGATAAGATTAGGCCTCCCTAAGTCACACATCAAAAACCCTGTCTCTACGTCACACCAGCCCAGGGAGGGCTGGGGCTTAATGTTGATGAGAATATAGAGACTCATCATTCAAATGGGGTGATGTAGGCCTAGTCACAGCTGCTTTTACTTACTTAACGCTGCAACAAATTATTGGTTGGTTCTTACGGTAGAGAGCTATTCATGAGTCTTACCTTTGCCATGAGACACCTCTATCGTCCATGTGCAGTTCAATGAGTTTGGGTAGAAATCAGGAAATCCAGGGGAGAGAATATTTCCTTTTTTACCAAAGATATAACCCCCACACAACGCTAAGGGAAACAAAATGAAACACATTGTGAATGAGTGTATGAGGCATTGTTTTTTAGACTCCCATACATTGAGAACTGAACATTATCAATGATTAAAAAAATTAATTAATGCAATTTCTTGCATAACAATCAGGGGTTTTAGAAAAATAAATTATAACAGCATTTAAATAAATAAAGATGCAAACGATTATGAGCTGGTATCATTAGATTTTTGATTAGTATGCCAAGAGCGCAGAAAATTGCTCAAAGAAATTGGTAAATTAAAAACAGAGTCCAGGTGGGTTTGAAACCAGAATTTAGGTCAGAGCCTGTAAACAATATCCCTGGGTGTAAGATAATCTTTTGCACTTTGTAAATGTTCTAAACAAACTTTTAGTCACTCCTCCATGTTATTTGTAGAGACAAACCTAATGACAGTGTGAAACACAGACGTAGACACATGTTTCTAGATTAAAAGCCTCAGAGTTTACCCAACTAAAGCTGAGTAAGATGAAGACGTGGGATACTGTACGCTGATAGTGAGTCTGTCTGGGAAGATCAAAAGCGAACTTAATAACCGAGGCAGAATTCTGACAGGATAGACTGTCAGTGGAGAAAGTCAGGCAGAGTCATCGAAACAACGACTTATCACTGCCTTAATTACGAGATAAATAAAAAAGGAAGAACAAGTTAAAGGAATATGTTAATCTAATTTGGTTTCTATGTAAATGTTACACTTTAATTGTACTTACCATGTTTTTGAAGCATGGAATCTATAACATGAATGTATATGTTAATAGACAAACAGAGGTCCAGAACCTCTAGCCTATGAGGTTGAAGTCACTCAGTGTTTATAATTGGTGTGAGGATCTGTTAAATGGTTTGAAAATAGCTGAAAAAGGAAGCAGGCGTTCCCAAGATAGCACAGGTTCCCATGAACAAATGTATGGAGTTGGCACTTGCAATTATACCCGATTCCGTAGGCTATGGAGATGCTGGTGATTAAATGGGGCTCATGTCGCGCGTGTTATCATACACGCCCCAGGCTACCACTGAAAGTTAATCAGCGAGGATAGTTCTTTTGAGGGTGAGACAAATAAAAATATCATAATTGCATGGTATCCCAGCATGCGTCTACATATTTACTGAGGTCTGAGTCGTCCCGTTTGAAAGAAGAAGGGGAGACATTTTTGTTGTGAAAAACAAGGTGTACCTTCCCCCAAAGTGAGGGATCCTTGGAAATCATTACAAATTACTTCTGGTATAGATATCACAAAGCGGGCCACAAAGGCAGCACTGTATGTTTATGATAAGACATGGATAAGACAAATTGTGGGCGTTAACAATCCATATCTACAGTATCGTCTTTGCTCTTAAGAGCTTAAGTCCTGCTTGCACCATAAACACAGCAGTGGGCGGGAGGAGACAGGTGCTCAGGATGCAGGACTAGTGGAACATTTCTACGCGATGTGAAGAGTGCATTTCTGCTGCACTTCTAAGAATGAGGGTTCTAAGAATTATACTACAAGAAAAAAACAATGATGGATGATCAATGTTATGCTCTGTGATTGTTCATTATTTTTCACCATTTCTAAAAAGTATTGTGCCATAATCCTCCTTCTAATATAAAACATTATTTTTCACCATTTCCAAAAAGTATTGTGCCATAATCCTCCTTCTAATATAAAACATTCTATCTCTTCCTGAAATAAATGGGTGATAAATCCCATTTAAAAAACAGATAGCAGCTTTGTCTAGAACAGGACCTGTCTATTGCATATGCCTACAGCCTTGTGAAATGACAGAGTAAGTAAGAGGGACAAATAGGCAGATACAACGGAAGAAAACATTTCATATATCTGAATGGGATGTGGAAATGCCACCACTGTCGATCATGAAGGTCAAGTTCAGAAGAGAACACATTCTGTGTCAGACTTGGCTAGAATAGAAAATACAACTGATAAGCTAGTTGTCTGGAGGATGATATTGGGCGTACAAAACCTGACGGTCAAATGCTTGACTTACTGGAAAAATATGCTGTACAGGTTTATTTTCATCCCAAGTAGCGAGAAACAAATGAGATAGCTCCCTGTAGCTCAGTTGGTAGAGCATGGTGTTTGCAACACCAGGGTTGTGGGTTTGATTCCCATGGGGGGCCAGTACAGAAAAATAATGTATGAAATGAAATGTATGCATTCACTACTGTAAGTCGCTCTGGATAAAGGGCGTCTGCTAAATGACTAAAATGTAATGTAAATGTAGATAAACAGTTGGAATAATGTCTTTCTGCAGTACCTCCACCCTGTCTTCTGACTCTCTGTTGTCTGACACCCAAAGTTATCTTAGTGTGTATATTCCAGTCACCTCTCCTCTCATCAAGAATTAATGAACTCAGCCCCCGAGGGGAGTCAGAGGCTTACCCTTTCCCCCAGATAAGAGAGAGATTCGTTAGCAGGGAGTTGTGTCTCCCACATCTCTCTCTGTGAATGTGATGGGGAGTGTGAGGAGAAGGGGTGATAGCTGGGTGCTGCCACGCATGTACTATAAGTGCACCTGACACGAACAGGAGGAAGGAAGGGTTGGACAAGGCTAGATGGGGTACACTACCATCACAGCTGGGCAGTGCGTGATTCCACTGATGGTTCCTCTCACACACGATGGGTTCCTCATCGCTCAGCGTGTAGCCTTGATCACAGCTGAATGTCACCCTGGAGCCAATGGCGAAATTGTTCCCATGCCGCTTTCCATTGACCGGGATCCCAGGATCTAAGCAGGAATCTGTTTCCATCATAACACCTTTAGGGATAGAAATAACTATTTCATTCCACCTTCAGGCCTTAAAATTGAATAGAGAATGGTGTCATAATCGCTCTTTACTGTATAAATCATGAGGGAGCCACAAGGGGTTCTCTCTCCTTTTCCCTCTCTTTCCATTTCATCCCTTGATGGAGGGTTGTCCTCATAGAAAATATTGTAATAATAATCAAATGTGTATTTTATTAATGAGTTATCCCAAATAGCATACATGAAATGTTTATAAAGCACAATAGATGTCATTAACAATTTTCAGCCATCTGTCTGGATTTGGTAGTCATGTCTCATCCCTGCTTACTTAATAATGACAGCCAGTATTGTGCTACAGTAATTGTGGTTAGGTTAATATAGGAAACATTTATGGCATACATTTTATGTGAGTATATAGTATGGAAGCTTGAATAAATTCGGAAAGTATTCAAACCCCTTGACTTTTTCAACATTTTGTTACGTTACAGCCTTGTCCTAAAATGGATTTAATAAAAAAAGTCCTAATCAATCTACACACAATACCCCATAATGACAAAGCGAAAACAGGTTTTTCGATATTTTCTCCCATTCTTTTCTGCAAATCCTCTCAAGCTCCCCATCCAACCTGACAGAGCTTGAGAAGATCTGCAGAGATGAATGTGAGAAATTGCCCAAATACAGGTGTGCAAAGCTTGCAGCGTCATACCCAAGAAGACTCAAGGCTGTAATCGCTGCCAAAGGTGCTTTCACTAAGTACTGAGTAAAGGTTCTGAATACTTATGTAAATTTATTATTTCAGATGTACATTGTTTATACATTTGCAAAAAAATCGAAAAACCTGTTTTTGCTTTGTCATTTTGACGTATTGTGTGTAGATTGATGAGGGGGGAAAACAGTTTAATCCATTTTAGAATAAGGTTGTAATGTAACAAAATGTGGAAAGAGTCAAGGGGTCTGAATACTTTTCGAATGCACTGTATCATAGTATTTGGAGGAAGAATTTGGCTAACTATTTTACAACACTATTGAATTGTTGATAGATTACTAAATCATCTTATTGCAAATGACAGCCTAGTGCTATCATTGGTGATGTAATAACGTTATATCTCATGAGCTAAATCTCATGAGGTTGGCCTTCATAATCACCAATTATTTGGCATTTAAATCACAGTCCTGTTCAGGCAACAACACTAATGATGACAAGCTATCAAAAATAAGTGTAAATCTAATTTCACAGCTCCTACACCACTTCAGTAATATTGAAATGGTGTAAGAGCTGTGAAATTAGATTTACACTTCTTGTGATCACAACACCCACCACACGAGCTGAATCAATATTGACATCAGCAGCACACACATGAAAGCGATATTGCACCACCAGTTGTAGCCATTAAACATTTTGTGGATTGCAAACACAACGTCCTCAGCTTTTCAAGGTAGCCCTGTGGATACATTTCAAATTGAAAACCGTAGAACTCACTGTCGTAGCGGATCTGGAAGCCCACGCTGGAGCGACTGTTGTCTGTGGTGAATAGCAGGTACATGTAATTACTGGTGCTAATGAGAAAATGGGGCGCCTGAGTGCCATGATACTCTCCGATTAAAGGAGAGGAGTTGGAGGGGCCATCCCGAATCTCCAGTGTGTCATAATTAACCTCGGTCTGGAATCTACATGGAAACAGACAAAAAAGGAGGGGAAAGGGAAGTGAATTAGAAGCTAATACTCCATCCAGGCAATTTTCTGTAGCCAATCATGGCAGATTATCTCAAACTGAATGATTGTGTGAAATTGAAATAGCTGCATCAAGGACAATATCAATTCTAAACAAAATAGGAAAACCTGTCAAAGGATATCTTGATGGCGTGATCTTTTCTGGCTTCAATAACCCATTCACAGTTCAAAGAATCTTTGTAGTATCCCGGCCAACCAGGGGACAGCAGAACTCCGGTTGGAGCTGTTAAATGTCCCCCACAAGGTGCTAGAGGGAAAAGTATGATCTTAGTGGCAAGGTTCTGACATAGAGAGCTTACAAGTCTATATGCAACAGTATGCAAAATGTAACAGTATCCAGTCGTGGCCAAAAGTTTTGAGAATGACACAAATATTAATTTCTACAAAGTTTGCTGCTTCAGTGTCTTTAGATATTTTTGTCAGATGTTACTATGGAATACTGAAGTATAATTACAAACAATTCATAAGTTTCAAAAGCTTTTATTGACAATTACATGAAGTTGATGCAGAGTCAATATTTGCAGTGTTGACCCTTCTTTTTCAAGACCTCTGCAATCCGCCCTGGCATGCTGTCAATTAACTTCTGGGCCACATTCTGACAGATGGCAGCCCATTATTGCATAATAAATGCTTGGAGTTTGTCAGAATTTGTGGGTTTTTGTTTGTCCACCCGCCTCTTGAGAATTGACCACAAGTTCTCAATGGGATTAAGGTCTGGGGAGTTTCCTGGCCATGGACACAAAATATCGATGTTTTGTTCCCCAAGCCACTTAGTTACCACTTTTGCCTTATGGCAAGGTGCTCCATCATGCTGGAAAAGGCATTGTTCGTCACCAAACTGTTCCTGGATGGTTGGGAGAAGTTGTTCTCGGAGGATGTGTTGGTACCATTCTTTATTCATGGCTGTGTTCTTAGGCAAAATTGTGAGTGAGCCCACTCCCTTGGTTGAGAAGCAACCCCACACATGAATGGTCTCAGGATGCTTTACTGTTGGCATGACACAGGACTGATGGTAGCACTCACCTTGTCTTCTCCGGACAAGCTTTTTTTCCGGATGCCCCAAACAATCGGAAAGGGGATTTATCAGAGAAAATGACTTTACCCCAGTCCTCAGCAGTCCAATCCCTGTACCTTTTGCAGAATATCAGTCTGTCCCTGATGTTTTTCCTGGAGATAAGTGGCTTCTTTGCTGCCCTTCTTGACACCAGGCCATCCTCCAAAAGTCTTTGCCTCACTGTGCGTGCAGATGCACTCACACCTGCCTGCTGCCATTCCTGAGCAAGCTCTGTATTGGTGCTGCCCCGATCCCGCAGTTGAATCAACTTTAGGAGACGGTCCTGGCGCTCAAAGGACTTTCTTGGGCGCCCTGAAGCCTTCTTCACAACAATTTAACCGCTCTTCTTAAAGTTCTTGATGGTCCGATTAATGGTTGATTGAGGTGCAATCTTACTGGCAGCAATATCCTTGCCTGTGAAGCCCTTTTTGTGCAAAGCAATGATGACGGCACGTGTTTCCTTGCAGGTAACCATGGTTGACAGAGGAAGAACAATGATTCCAAGCACCACCCTACTTTTGAATCTTCCAGTCTGTTATTTCGAACTCAATCAGCATGACAGAGTGATCTCCAGCCTTGTCCTCGTCAACACTCACACCTGTATTAAGAGAATCCCTGGTTTGATGTCAGCTGGTCCTTTTGTGGCAGGGCTGAAATGCAGTGGAAATGTTTTTGGGTGATTCAGTTCATTTGCATGGCAAAGAGGGACTTTGCAATTAATTGCAATTCATCTGATCACTCTTCATAACATTCTGGAGTATATGCAAATTGCCATCATACAAACTGAGGCAGCAGACTTTGTGATAATTAATATTTGTGTCATTCTCAAAACTTTTGGCCACAACTGTAGACTGGGTATACTTTGCTACTTGTACAATTGTAGCATACTTTCAGTGGCTCTACAATGTTTCACCAAATGACAACAATGATATGCCCAGTGCCCACCCACTCCAATCCAAGGGAGTCAGGATGACATTGGCAGATTCCACTGGATACTTATTGGATTATATGGATTATTGTGCAACATTACACAGTACCTTCACACCGAGGAACTGCTGCATTCCACACTACGTTTCCATCCTGAATGATGCAGGTTATGGACTCAGACCCATGGGTTTTGATGAAGCCTTCATCACATGTGAAGAGCACAGAGCTCCCCAACAAGAAGTGCTCCCCATTCCGCTGGCCATTGACAGGGATGCCGGGGTCGTGGCATTCATTCTGACCAAATGCTAGAGAGGAAAATAAAACTGGTTTCAGTGTTTTTCAGTGATTTCAGTCTTTTCTGTACTATTGTTTTTTAATCAATAAGAAGATATCAAACTGGATTCGGTGCCACATTTAACTCATGTGTCTTATCCCAGAGAACGAGATGATAACCTGGTTAATTTACGGCTAGGGGTTCTGCTAGCAGAACGTTTCAACACCATCTGGTGAAATGGCAGAGCGCGAAATTCCCAAAAATTATTCGAAATATTTAACTTTCATTAATTCACAAGTGCAATACAGCAAATTAAAGCTTAACTTCTTGTTAATCTAGCCACCGTGTCAGATTTCAAAAAGGCTTTACGGTGAAAGCAAACCATGCTATTATCTAAGGACAGCACCCCATCAAACAAACACATAACAATCATAATTCAACCGGCCAGGCGCGACACAAAACTCAGAAATAACGATATAATTCATGCCTTGCCTTTGAAGATCTTCTTCTGTTGGCACTCCAATATGTCCCATAAACATCATAAATGGTCCTTTTGTTCGATAAATTCTGTCGTTATATCTCCAAAATGTCAATTTTTTTGGTGCGCTTGATTCAGAAAAACACCAGTTCCAACTCACGCAACATGACAACAAAATATCTAATAAGTTACCTGTAATCTTGATCCAAACATTTCAAACAACTTTCCTAATACAACTTTAGGTATTTTGTAACGTAAATAATCAATCAAATTTAAGACGGGATAAACTGTGTTCAATACCAGACAAAAACAAAGTGGAGCGAGCTTTCAGGTTGCGCCCCCCAACCACAACAGTACACTAGACTTGACCCTCGTTCTGAACAGCCATACTTCTTCATTACTCAAAAGCAAAACATCAACCAATTTCTAAAGACTGTTGACATCCAGTGGAAGCGATAGGAACTGCAAGCAAGTGCCTTAGAAATCTAGATCCACATAGAAAACCCATTGAAAACACTGTCACCTCAACAAACAAAAAAATCCTGGATGGTTTGTCCTCGGGGTTTCGCCTACCAAATAAGTTCTGTTATACGCAGACATAATTTTAACAGTTTTAGAAACTTTAGCGTTTTCTATCGAAATATACCAATTATATGCATATCCTAGCTTCTGGGCCTGAGTAGCAGTTGTTTACCTTGGGCACGCTTTTCATCCAAAATTCCGAATGCTGCCCCCTATCCTAAAAAAGTTAATTATTTAGTAATTGAGAATAGGTGCTAATCAGGCAACAACATGAACACAGCACAGTGGCGAAGACTGATGCCATGAAGGCAACATGTCCATTTCTCTGCCTCATTGTCAATCCACGCCTGCTCGCTGATAGTCACTTCCCATGCCAGATTGGAAGACATGTCCCTCTCCTCCTAACACGGTGACACCAGTTCTATAGAGCTATTGAGTTGCCACACCACAGGCTCCCCCGCCATCCCCATCACATGGCTGACACCTCCCGCCAAAAACAACTCCCTGTCTTAGTCACTCTCCAATCGTGACAGGAGAGTCCAGCGGGTGCAGGCAGAGGTGTCATGCCCACAGGAGGCACAGGGGCATGTGCCCCATCAGATTTTTTGTAAATTATGCTAGCTTTTTTTGTTGGTAATATTACTAGCCTAAAGTTGGCTTTAGATGGCCCAGATAGGTTCCCAATCTCCCAATGTCATAACTAGCTACCAAGAAGCCATTTCAGGCTATCAATCAAGTTAGCGTAGCTAGCTTGTCTAACTATCTTAGCTGGTATGCCTGCTGGCAAGGTTGGTAGACTTTAAATAAGAAAGCAATAACTTAATGTACCGAATAAGACTCACATTCTTTTCTATCTTTTCCCCAGATTTTAGCAGAGATGCAGAGAAGCATATTTAGTTTCTTTATAAAAAAACACCAGTCAGGAGGATACAGACAGCTCAAGAGGTATGCTTAGATTTGCAGAAGAAAAAATTATATATTTTTTTACATATAATTAAGCATAATGATTCTGGCTCTAGATTGTAGGAAAATGCTATTTCAGGTGTTTGAAAAATGAATAGCCCCCCTCCGGACCACCCCCCCAGCCATCCTCACATACTTTGTGACCCCTCAGATTTTCGGGGTGCATGATGCCCCTGGATGCAGATGCATAAGCGAGATAAAAACGGTAACAACATCCTCCTCTATTTCATTAACCTTTCCGACCACTGCAGCCTGCCTCTGTTACTCTCCCATCAAATAAATCCAGGAGCTGCGGAGGAGAGACATGTCTCTGCATAGTCTCCCCGGCCGAGAGTTCAAGAAGAGAATGTGTCCTAGAGATAGCAAACAGGAACTGGGGACAGCAATACTCAGACCTAATTTCAGCTCAGTGTGGTACAAGCATAATTCCATTAACACTGGGTACAGCTGGATCAGTTCAATATTTTTCTGCTACAGAGTGTGTCTATTTCGAGGCAGAGGACATGAACACACCTCTACCATTGCTGTTTCCTGATAATGTCTCTAAATTATCAGCAAAAAAGGGAAAATATATCATGTTTACCTTCAAGGTTCGGAATTGCCTTGCAGTATTATTGTTTTTCTTATCTCGTGTTTACAGATACAAAATGTTGGAGGCCAACTGGTACACACATTTACATTAAAATATGCATTAAAATGTTAGGATTGTAAATTATTAAAATTACAAACATTCCCAAGGCCCCTTTAAACGGTGTAGTATTGAGAGAAAAGGGCGAAATTTGAATTTCATTTGTCATAATGTCATCTGTGTGAAATCCTTTCATTGAATTCATGGGTAAGTAAGTAGGAAAAGGGATGCATTACTTCTTGACCAATATCTTGACCAGTTAATCACATATAATATAATTAATAATAATTGAAATGGGATGTGGCTGGTTTTAATTACAGGGAAAAGATAGATTTGTCTACACAGGGAAATGTATTGTATGGCCCTACAAATTCTTAAATAGAACGGTCCCACCCACTTCCAGCTAATGAGTCTCCATTCTCAGACAGGGATCCTCTAATTGAAGACAGAATTTTAAAAACTTATTTGCTTTGTAAATAATTCTGATTCGTAACTTCCCTTGTAAGAGTATACCTGACTTAGCATTTGACTGAACACATATGAAGAGATACTATAGAGACCCCTTGACTCAGTATTTGTGCTACAGGTAGTTCTGAATTGCATAACAGAAGACATTGTGAAGGCCATGGGTCATCAAAATATAGCTAAATCGCAAATATCTTTAGAAGGAAGGGCCATTTACTTGTATAAGTGATGTTAAATCCTTTCCCAGTGTTGGAGTGGTCAGTCTGGAACTCCAGGCGCATGATGTGTCCATTGCTGGCTATCTGAGAGGGTACGTCCTTCCCGGAGAATGTGCCAAATGTGGTGGGCTCCGACATCCCATCGTCTTTCACAATGAGGTAGTCAAACTGGGGCTCTACCTCAAAGTCGCTGAAAATGAGATGAATCCTGCTCCCTGGCTCTGCGATAATGAGCCACACACAGTTCATGTTGTTCCCATACTCCTCAGGGTAGTTGGGGGAGAGGATTATTCCTGATGGGGTGGTGAAATTGAAGAAGCAGGAAACTGCAAAAATAGATAGGGGCACACACACAGATCTGCCATCATGCTTTGATGAAGCACACAGTAAGATAAATTATCTCTTTTATAAGACATCACTGAAGACATTTTGTTTGAAATGGGTGGGATACATGCTTTCCTTTGAATTCTTCATTCCATTCACTGCACCAGGTGGAATAATATAACCCAGTGTCATGACAGTAGAGAGGCTATCAAACAAGAGCTGCCTGCCCTTGGCTGTATAGCTGCTTAACCCTGGTGTCAGCCTTCATGCCAGAGGGAGGGTGAACTGGGGAGGGTGAACTGAAAATATTGAACTCTACTAACTAACAATACAGGCTTACCTGCAACAGCAGCTCTTACTTTAAAAAAAAAAAAACTCAAGACCTCTGTATAGAAACTGTAAATACTAAGCTCAGTGAGCAATGTCTAAATGACAGGAGTAATGATCTTTGAATGGTATAGCTCCAGAATGGACAGCGGGGAGTGTTGACCAAGCAATGATGACAGCTTTACATGTGTCAGGGGGTATAGTCATACCACATTCCTTCGGACTGTTGGGACTATGTAGGTGTATCAGATGGATCAATCTAAATGAGAGTGCTGTAAATTAAAGTCATACATTTTGAAATGGCATCTTACACACGCAGCTGGGTTTGTTTCCAGACCACTGGTTGTTTTGCTGGCAAGATATTGTTCTCTCGCCGACCAACTCAAAGGCCGCCTGACACTCGAACGTCAGCATGTCGCCATGTAAAAACCGCTCCCCCGATCTTCTGCCGTAGGCCGGGATGCCAGGATCCCCACACCCTCCTTTGTCGATTTCTGTAAAAATATGCAAGTGTTACCATGTTCAAGTTCATTCAATGGTTTCAATACCTACGGACATCTGGTTAGTTGCTCTTAGGTTTGAATGTCCTAAAACTGATATCCACTGAGCAATCTTCAGATCCTCAAAACATAACATGACAGCTTTCCTCTAACACAACATTCCTTACACAAGTATAATCATTTTAGAACCATCAATATAATCCAATAGAGAACAAGACAGCGAGAGCAATATACTGGCATGCCAACTGTTGTCTATCTCCTCTACAAGTTCAGGTGGAGGCAGTATTTTCTAGCAGGAGTAAAATGACAGTGACAAATGAATGACGTTCTGGAAGAGTTCATTTTTTGTGTTAACAACCAGCATGTCAGCTCAGTAGCTATCGCTCCACTGGCCCAGCTGAGCAATAATCTACAGGGGATGAGTTTAATTCCAGCAGCACATTCAACAACCTTTGTGAGATGTTAAGTGCCGGTTAAATACCTTTGGAGCTGCCAAGAGCAATTAGTTGAGGGATCTATGCGTAGGCTCCACATTCAGGTTAAGGGCATATCAGCCTGATCGCAACTGTGATTGAGATGTAAACTGTCTTACTAAGGATTTACCATGCTCTTAAACACTAATATGTAAAAATGCCTCAAGTGGCTGTCCATCGCTGAATTTATTGTCCAATAACCTAAATTATGATGAGCTGGGAGTCAAATCAGCTGTCTTGGACATGTCTACCATTTACATGCATATTGTGGGTGAAATTTCAAACATTGAAGAAATGGTAAGCAGGAGATAACATCAAAATATATGCCATTGAGGTACACAGTGGTCTGTTTCAGAGTTAATGCAAATATTTCAGAGATGTCATGAACAACTCAAAGCATCATATCAATGCCCACAAATAACAGAGAAATGTTTGTAATTTATCTTTATGCTCTCTCTGTGTCAAGTTTTCTGGGATATATACTGCATGTAAAAAAAATATATATAAAAGAGACTGCAGTTCCACCGAATAAAGCTCAGTGAATGAAGCTCATTGTTTCCATTTTCCATAGCAACGGGTTTACTTGGCTCTGTTCTCGCATTGTAATGTGTCTGGAAATGCACGACAACAAAAACACAATTTTCCTCCCTCTTATACAGCCGCCTTGTGAGACATCCCTCAAAATACATTTTCTCACAATGAGCCTACACAATGAGCCCTGTTGTATGACAGAAAATCGGAATCATGTCACAGAATAAATAAGAAATATGCACATAGAATGTGCTACAGGATGGAATTAAAGAAGGAAATCAAGTACAGGTTATGGGTAAACTACAGTATTTACTAGGAGCCTCTGCCTAAAAATGCTTACCTACTTGCAAAGTGAGTTTGATGGTATTATGCAATTATTCGAATACTTAATCCTTAACGTTCATCATTATATGTGGCAATTTAGTGATTTATATGTATCTATAGACAGTCTTTACAACATATATTTTTTATTAGTATATCTTATCGGGATACCATGATTCTCTTCCCTCTGACTGATATATGTTGCTTCATCATTTACACAAGCAATTACTTATGGGTTGTGAATGTTTCAAATAGTTCAAATGTAGGTATCACTTGGTGTTTCCAACCTTTCTCACACAGATGTAATTATATGATGCATACTACAGGTGAACAAGGCTGACTGAATACTCCCCCAGATTATATATACAGTAGACATGGACACCTACTGTACGGAGCCCCCTAAGAACAAGTCCCGCCACTTATATTCAGTGGTTTTGCTGTCAAACATGGTACCTGGACAGTAGGCACTAGTGTGACATTGAGGTGGTGTCATTGTGCAGGGTTATGCATTTTGTTGAGCTGTCAATTGTGCAAACTGTCAGTGTGGCCATATAAAGAAAGGGTTGAGACTTGTGTTTGAAGGGGTAATTGTACAGTCGTAGCCAAAAGTTTTGAGAATGACACAAATATTCATTTCTACAAAGTTTGCTGCTTCAGTGTCTTTAGATATTTTGTCAGATGTTACTATGGAATACTGAAGTATAATTACAAGCATTTCATAAGTGTCAAAGGCTTTTATTGACAATTACATGAAGTTGATGCAAAGAGTCAATATTTGCAGTGTTGACCCTTCTTTTTCAAGACCTCTGCAATCCGCCCTGTTAGGCCAGGGTGTGACATGGGTGGGCGTTCTAGGTTTCTTTTTCTATGTTGGTGGTTTTCTTTGTTTCGGCCGTGTATGGCTCTCAATCAGGAACAGGTGTAGATTGTTGTTGCTGATTGAGAGTCATACATAGGCAGCCTGTTTTTCCTTTGGGGTTTGTGGGTGAATGTTTTCTGTTTAGAGTTTGTTCCTGACAGAACTGGGGCTGGTCGTTCTTTTGGTTTCTTTTTTGTATAGTGTTCATTTGGTCAATAAAACCTTTCAAGATGAACACATCCTCCGCTGCACCTTGGTCTCATTTCAACGACAACCGTTACAACGGCACGTGTTTCCTTGCAGGTAACCATGGTTGACAGAAGAAGAACAATTATTCCAAGCACCACCCTCCTTTTGAAGCTTCCAGTCTGTTATTCGAACTCAATCAGCATGACAGAGTGATCTCCAGCCTTGTCCTCGTCAACACTCACACCTGTGTTAACGAGAGAATCACTGACATGATGTCAGCTGGTCCTTTTGTGCCAGGGCTGAAATGCAGTGGAAATGTTTTGGGGGGATTCAGTTCATTTGCATGGCAAAAAGGGACTTTGCAATTAATTGCAATTCATCTGATCACTCTTCATAACATTCTGGAGTATATGCAAATTGCCATCATACAAACTGAGGCAGCAGACTTTGTAAAAATGTATATTTGTGTCATTCTCAAAACTGTTGGCCATGATTGTAATATCTTCATAAATGTCTAAATGGAAAGTTGATGGTGGTGACAGAATTTCTGTACAATGTTTCCACACAAAATATTTTATTGAATAGGGGCCTAAGTAAACTGTACTTCCACCTAGAAGTTGAGTTGAATGGAAAGCATCTTCCAAAGCAAACCGTCCCCACAGTATGTATCAGCAACGCAAATCTCTTCTGCTCTCACAGCATGACACTACTTTAATGTGGGTTTGACTTTGCCAGAGTGGCACACTGTGCCCAGTCAACACATGACTTATTAGTGCAAGTTCATTGCTATTCATCAGTTGGAAGGAATTAGACCGACCATCTGATACTGGAAATGAATTACCGTTTATGCTGGTGGAAGCAAATTCTGCACATTAGTGTTTATTGAAACAGATGCTTATACATTTTCATAGAACTTTGCTTTGATGTTATTTGGTAGCCTATCCAAAACCAGCCAGTGCATTTCATTTGGATAACTCTAACATATCAGTGTCTGTGTCGAGCACATATGCTGACCCATTTGCTTTAATCTTTCGCTGAATCTATAGAATTGATGACTTGGCTAGGCATACAGTGAACATTCTACAGGGTGTAAATAAATGCACATATAGTTGCCTAGTCAAAAGGACATCCTGGGCAGACCAACACATATCTTACATATCAGATTTTATGTATGTGGAAAAGTGGCACCAACTATGAGACTCAAATAAGCATGACCTCAACATGAAATGGGAAATGTACAGGGTTTAAATCCAGACCAAATCCATTTTTTTGGCAGACCATTGAATATGTTCTCAAAGAGAATGGGAAGCATACCTTCATATAGGGCTTTGAACCCTTGGGACCCGATGGTGTCATCAGACTGGAGATGGAGCCACATCTGGTTGCTCATACTGACTATCAGGTCAGGAACACTGGACCCTGTCAGCCTGAAACACATCACATGGAACTCAATGATCCATTGTCTCTTACTCACATCAGAAGCTCAATTTATTGTTTTTATGCTCCAAAAGCTTTGACCAGTATTTTCAAGTAAGAGGTAAATGTGTATTAATTATATGACAATTATGTTCAATGTATTATCTGAATAAATGCACAATGCATTGTCCTATTTCATCTGTGTAGACTAGAGCATGCAGTAGTAGCTCTGTGCAACTTAAAAAATCCTACAGAGAATGCTGGAGGGATAGTCCGAGATAGTAAATGATAAATTCAGAGCATCTGCAGAGTACTCACACATAGAGCACTCTCCTGGCATCGCCGATTTTCCCTCCGTCCCCCACTGTTAGCGTGTCATATCCTCTCTCAAGATCAAACTCCTCAAAGGCAAGCTTAATAACCTGCTCAAAAAAGGATAAATGTTCCATTGGTTCAAGGACAGCCGCGATAGCATGGCCATAAACAATTTTGCAATTGTACTATTTATACAATGCTTCGTTTGCTTTATTTTCCTAGAAATTGTATAAATTAAAAGCCTTGGGTCGGAATTCAATCATAACAAATTGCCTTTCAAATCATGCAAAAAGTAAACAATCCATATCTGTGTCAACTGTGGTTGTGATTTAAACAAATATTTAAGATATGTGTGGTTTTGCATCAAAAATATAATTGAATTATAACCATAGATCCCATACAATAATAAAGAGTCTTTTAGCATGTAATGTATAAAAACATCATGGTACTCTTTGGTATGCACCATGGCAAAACATAGCTTATTCATATTAGAGCTGCAAAAGACAGCAACATTTCAGCTGCTGAAGCTCTATCATTTCAAACACGTCTTATGGGAGTGCTGTTATGACTGATTATCATTGCATAGTATGTGTAAAAAGCAACCCTGCCACTGCTACCAGGGAAGCTGAAAAAATGAAACCATGAAATAAATTTACAAATTATTTTGGGGTGGCAATGAAATTATGAAATGCAAAAGAGCAGTTCAAGTATTTGCAATGCCTGGGCACAAACAAAGCATTGAGAAAAAAAAGATGCCTCCACATTTGATGCCTGTACAGGATGAAAGGCAATTAAAAGAAAATTGGATTTCAGCAGAGATTGCTTGAAGGGAAGAAATAAAGCTTAATTAGGACAAACCCATTATCAACATCCTAAAATTCTCTCATTTGGGCCATTAAATAACCATTATTCCCATCCATATTTTTTTTATCTGAAACTTTAAGCAGAAATATATTACCTGTGTAGGTTGGGCAATCCTCACTGAAATGTGTATTAGCAAGCTAAAGGGCCCAAAGTGAATGATCAACGTGAGAGCCTAAACCCTTGAGTACAAGTTCACTGATAGCCAGTTTACTATTCAGGAGCCTCTGATAACTCACCATGCCTGTCACGTCCTGACCAGTAAAAGGGTAATTTGTCATTGTAGTATGGTCAGGGCGTGGCAGGGGGTGTTTGTTTTGTGTGGTTTTTTTTGGGGGGGTTCTAGGGGATTTTGGTTCTAGTTTTCTATTTCCATGTTTGGCCGAGTATGGTTTCCAATCAGAGGCAGGTGTTTTTCGTTGTCTCTGATTGGAAGCCATACTTAGGCAGCCTGTTTTTTCCTTTGGGTTTGTGGGTGGTTATTTTCTGTGTAGCCTGTGTGCCTTATGGAACTGTTTCGTCGTCTGTTTATTTTGTTTTGAGTGTTCTTTCAAATAAAGAGGAAAGATGAGCACTATACCCGCTGCATTTTGGTCACCGTTCATCGACGCCTATGACAGAACCATCCACCAAAGAAGGACCAAGCAGCGGAAGAAGGAGCAGCAGGAAAAGTATTTGGAGTCATGGACCTGGGAGGAGATCCTCGATGGCAAGGGTCCATGGAGCCAGGCTGGGGAGTACCAGCAATCGAAGGAGGAGCTGGAGGAAGCAAAGAGGGAACGACGGAGGTACGAGACGTTGTATCCTCCTATTCAGGCAGCCCCCCAAAACATTTTTGGGGGGGATAAAGGGAGTGTTGCTAGGTCAGGGGGGAACCCTGAACCCTAACTTCCCGGGCTATACGGAGGGAGCCATTGAGGAAACCAGAGCCGGTCGAGTAGTCAAGAGCGGATGACGACGCTGGATTCCAGAGAAAGGGACTGGTGGAGAGCGCACGACGGAGCAGATGCACAGAGGGAGGAGCTAGGCAGCATGGAAGTATGCGCACTGTGTCGCTCATAAGCACTCAGAGCCCGGTGCGGTCGATACAGGCTCCGCAACGTTGTCGTGCGACAGCTAGCCGGCAGCCAGGAAAAAGTGCGCCGGCGCAGCGTATCTGGTCTCCAGTGCGGCTCCTCGGCCCAGGATATCCCACGCCTGCTCCACGCACGATACCCTGCATTCCCCAGCACAGCCCAGTTCGTCCTGTGCCAGCGCTTCGCCCTTGCCGGGCTAGAGTGAGCATTGAGCCAGGACGGGTTATGCTGGCTGTAAGTGTCAGACCTCCAGGGAGAATCCTGGGCCCAGGATATCCTACGCCTGCTCCAGGTACGGTGCGCCGCATACCCCAGCACAGCCCACTTCGTCCGGTGCCAGCGTGGCCGAGTATGGTTTCCATTCAGAGGCAGGTGTTTTTCGTTGTCTCTGATTGGAAGCCATACTTAGGCAGCCTGTTTTTTCCTTTGGGTTTGTGGGTGGTTATTTTCTGTATAGCCTGTGTGCCTTATGGAACTAATTTATAACCTCACCATGCTCAAAGGGATATTCAGCATCTGCCTTTTTTTCTACACATTTACCAATCACTGCGCTTCTTTGTGAGGCATTGAAAAATCTCCCTGGTCCTTGTGGTTGAATCTGTGCTTGAAATTCACTACTCAATTGAGGAAACTTACAGATAATTGTATGTGTGGGGTACAGAGACGGGGTAGTCATTCAAAAATCATGTTAACCACTATTATTGAACACAGAATAAGTCCATGCAATTTATGTGATTTGTGAAGCACATTTTTAGTCCTGAATTTATTTAGGCTTTAGGCTTGAATACTTATTGACTGAAGACATTTCAGATTTTCACTTTTTATTAATTTCAAAAAAAATATGCAAAAAAAAAATCACTTGGACATGATGGGGAATTGTGTGTAGATCAGTGACAAAATCTCAGGCTGTAACAACAAAATGTGGAAAAAGTAAAGTGGTATGAATACTTTCTGAAGACACTGTACTCTCAACTCTTCAGATATAAAAAAAATACATTGCAGAGATTAATGATAACAATAGCTCGGGGCAAGATCTAACACACACATTTTCCCTCAATGACCAACGGCTACTAAACCAAGAATAATATACAGTTTAATGGAACTTAACACTAATATATGTAGATTTGATGAATGTGTGTTTAATTAGACTGCTGCACCATCTGTTTGTATATCAATTGTCATGCATTGCACTTCAAAGCGCACAAAAACAATACATTGTCTAAGGATCATTGTGGCTTTGTGGCAATCCAATATCCATGAAATGTCAATCTTTTTGGCATAACAACTCCAATACAGCATAAGCCACCTGAGAGAAATCGCACTGCAAAAACCAATGTGTGCTAAGATTGAATTCCGACCTATGCTTTAATAATAATTAAAAACAGACACCGTCCAAATACATGTAGCAATGTGATGAAGTCATGATGACTGGAACAAGCCAAAATACAAGCCGAGAGATGGACAGGGTTAAGAATAAATTAGCAATTACACAATGACCTGCTATTTACAATTACAATAGAATATGGAGAGCCTTTAATTTCTCAGTGTCACCACAATATCCATGTCCATGGTAACTCCCTAAAGCTGTGCTATAAACATATGTACAGTATATATTGAATCAGGTGACACCTGTACTGTTGGGACATTTTACTAGCCTTCTCTTATGTCTCTGGGATAATATACCGTCAATAGAGGTAAATATATGTTGTTGGTTTTTACGCAACTGTGAGCACCTCTGAAGTTTTTGGACAAGCAATCTGTGTGGAATGTCAAACTTTGTTTCATAGTAAGCGGTTTAAGGCAATCTTAAATGAAAAGTCTACATTTCCACCCTCTCAAATTACCCTGTCAAAAACCAATAGGGTTTTTACAGAAGACTTAGCAATGGAGAAAAGAGAGCTCATAGTCTATATCAACACAATTGCATGCTGACAGCACATCTTGGTGATTGTTCCTTTAAGTGGCCTGTAGATAATATTTAGGGCACTATTGATTCCTTTGTTTTATTCAGAACCGAAAGGCATGACAACTGGTTCAATGGTTCTGTTTTGTATTCAATTGTTGATAAGACTTCTGAAATGCTTTTAAAACCTCCCTGTGACTTTGTAGAGATTGTTGATGTTTTGTAACTCATCCAAAATAATCAATGTCTGGTTTGAACACCTGTCCCTATGCATTTAGCCCATTTTGCCCATTTTGTGTCCCAACATTGTTTTGTCAAAAACATCACACTATTTGTTTATAAATACTGTCAACCAGTTACATACACAAACACATCGGGGGTAAATATATTCATGTGTCAATGACTATATTAATTACTGAATGGATTATACTCCTTGGGGTAACATAGTCTGATGTATGCCAGGTGACTCTGGAAAAACACAGCTCGGTTTAGAGCATAACATTGAAGTCCGATTGTGAGTTAAACATTCAAATTATTGTATACACAAAATGTATCAAAACTTGCTCCAGACATGAACATAGTCGTTTGAGGTGCAATTTACAAGATGGAATATTCCCTACAAACAACAGTGTTATCTTGAAAGAGGGTCAACTGGCGGGCATTTTCCGAACCTGGACAGTTGATTGAACTGTGGACATCTAGACCTATCCTATACATACACTTGTGTAATCAATGTAACACATTATGGTTGGCTTATGATCGCAAATCAACTAGGGATCTGATGAGGCAGCACTACTTGTAACACTTAATGTCAGAAAATATTAGCTGGAGAACAGATCGGAAGAAAGAAACATTTTATGAGGTTGTTCATACTCTGACCTGCTCATACTTTGAAAGCAATCCTTCTTCCAATTAGATGGAGAACATAATTCCTAAGCACAAATCTTGAGTATCATATCTTCCCAAACTAGCAACAAAAGCCACAGAATGGACGTTCATTACAGCTGAATGACAGCTACTGTGTCAGTGACGTCCAAGTGTTCTAAAAAACTCACTGGTTTGTTTTCAAAACCCATGTTTTCCACCAAGATAAATGCTCATGTTTGAATAACGGCATGACACAAATTAGAGAAGGAAATAATGAAAACTTGACTTACACAGCAAGTCATTTAAAAAGGGCACTTGCTTCTTGCAATAAATATAGGTAAAAACAACTTTCAGAAGAGTAATTTTATTACAAAACAGACTACTTTAAGATAATTCTATCGTATACTACCTGCAAAATTAATTGAGAATAGGTTTAAAGAAAAGGAACAAACTTATCAGTCTACACAGGAGACAGACAGGAACATTTGACACAACCCCAGCCATTGGAAGACAACTTGGAACCCATTTAATGAATCAAAACCTCTAAGGACCATGTATACACTATATATACAAAAGCATGTGGACACCCTTTCAAATGAGCGGATTCGGATATTTCAGCCACACCCATTGCTGACAGGTGTAAAAAATCAAGCACACAGCCATGCAATCTCCATAGACAAGCATTGGCAGTTGATTGGCCTTACTGAAGAGCTCAGTGACTTTCAACATGGCACCGTCATAGGATGCCACCTTTCCAATAATTCAGTTTGTCAAGTGTTGAAGTGGAAATGTCTAGGAGCAACAACGGCTCAGCCGCAAAGTGGTAGGCCACACAGAACAGGACTGCCGAGTGATGAAGCGCATAGCTTGTACACATTTTCTGTCCACTCACTACCGAGTTCCAAAACTGCCTCTGGAAGCAACATCAGCACAAGAACTGTTCATCGGGAGCTTCATGAAATGGGTTTCCACAGCTGAGCAGCTGCACACAAGCCTAAGATCACCATGCGCAATGCTAAACATTGACTGGAGTGGTGTTAAGCTCACTGCCATTGGACTCTGGAGCACTGGAAATGCATTCTCTGGAGTGATGAATCATGCCTAACCATCTGGCAGTCTAACGGATGAATCTGGGTTTGGCGGATGCCAGGAGAACACTACCTGCCCTAATGCATAGTGCCAACTGTAAAGTTGGACTAATACAAAAATGAATGTATCTTTCCTCTCTCTGTTTCACAATTTTCCTTCAGTCGCAAGAGGCTGAATGTATCTCAGAGGAGAAAGCATCCGAGCAAGCAAAACAGCACCCCTCTGTCTCTCTATGTGTAGGCCATCTATCTGATGCTGTCTGGTCCAAATTATTATGGCATTGTTGCCGACTATAGCATTGAAGGCAAAGGAAGCCAGCGACTATCTGGCCTCCCTTGACAAAAAAAGTATTAAAAAAATGTGCCAATCAGAGTTGAGCTAAACTAAGCGAGCTCAACTGTGAATGGTCCTGGCGCACCAAAAAAAAGTGTCAAGGGAAGCCAGCTTGGATTTGGCGTCACTCCTATCAAATCCCATTGAGAGTATACGTCATTGACAGAAAAACTTGAATTGTTGCATCTATTTGTGTTGTTGTCCTCCGGTGGCTAGCTGACCAGCTAGCTAAAATTGGCACTTTCCTAAATTAGCCATGGATGGAGATAGGGATTTGGACTTGTGGGTTTACTTAAATCTTCATACTGGCCAATGATTATAACAGCGATTCTGATCCAGCCATTAATCCATACATTGTTGTGCCCCTGGCCTGAGAGGATGGAAGTTCAATATGTACTGTAGCTAGATGTAGAAGACTCATGTTAAGTAGCCCATGAATGGAAGTTAGGCTAGAGAGCAAGCATTTTAGCCAGGTAGCCTAGGACAATGAAAAATAAAAGCATGTACTGTGTGACAAAGTGATAGACTGCTTTGTCAACATGAAAGAAAGGAGGATGGAATAGGTTAGGCAGCTCCTGTTTTCTTTGGGACTTGCGGTAACTCTCTGTGGTTCTAAATCAATAGTTGTTTAGTGGTCTGAAAATGTCAGAAACATTAACTTGCTTGACCATGCTGTAGGTCATGTAACTATCTTTACTGTACATGCAATATACTTTGTGGACTTCACTGGACAGAGGTTGCTATCCGGTTTTGTGATAAAGCAAAGGTCTTGTTGAATTCATTCTGCCACTGTGTCATAAGGTGAATGCACCAATTTGTAAGTCGCTCTGGATAAGAGCGTCTGCTAAATGACTTAAATGTAAAATGTAAATGTCTTCTAAATGTCTCTGCCTTTAGGCCCATATATCATGTTTTTTCAAGGAATATGAATTAACAGGTTATAGAGCAAACAATGCAATTATCACAACACATACAGTTAAAGTCGGAAGTTTACATACACCTTAGCCAAATACATTTAAACTCAGTTTCACAATTCCTGACATTTAATCCTAGTAAAAATGCCCTGTCTTAGGTCAGTTAGGATCACCACTTCATTTTAAGAATGTGAAATGTCAGAATAATAGTAGAGAGAATAATTTATTTCAACTTTTATTTCTTTCATCACATTCCCAGTGGGAAGTTTGCATACACTCAATTAGTATTTGGTAGCATTGCCTTTAAATTGTTTAACTTGGGTCAAATGTTTCAGGTAGCCTTCCACAAGCTTCCCACAATAAGTTGGGTGAAATTCTGGCCCATTCCTCCTGACAGAGCTGGTGTAACTGAGTCAGGTTTGTAGGCCTCCTTGCTCGCACACACTTTTTCAGTTCTGCACACACATTTTCTACTGGATTGAGGTCAGGGCTTTGTGATGGCCACTCCAATACCTTGACTATGTTGTCCTTAAGCCATTTTGCCACAACTTTGGGAGTATGCTTGGGGTTATTGTCCATTTGGAAGACCCCTTTGCGACCAAGCTTTAACTTCCTGACTGATGTCTTGAGATGTTGCTTCAATATATCCACATAATTTTCCTGCCTCATGATGCCATCTATTTTGTGAAGTTCACCAGTCCCTCCTGCAGCAAAGCACCCCCACAACATGATGCTGCCACCCCTGTGCTTCACGGTTGGGATGGTGTTCTTCGGCTTGCAAGCCTCCCCCTTTTTCCTCCAAACATAACGATGGTCATTATGGCCAAACAGTTATTTTTTTGTTTCATCAGACCAGAGGACATTTCTCCAAAAAGTACGATCTTTGTCCCCATGTGCAGTTGCAAACCATAGTCTGGCTTTTTTATGGCGGTTTTGAAGCAGTGGCGTCTTCCTTGCTGTCGATATATGACTTGTTTAATTTTGTACCGGTTTTCTCCAGCATCTTCACAGGGCCCTTTGCTGTTGTTCTGGGATTGATTTGCACTTTCGCACCAAAGTACATTCAACTCCAGGAGACAGAACGCATCTCCTTCCTGAGTGGTATGACGGCTGAGTGGTCCCATGGTGTTTATACTTGCAGATGAACATTGTACCTTCAGGCATTTGGAAATTGCTCCCAAGGATGAACCAGACTTGTGGAGGTCTACAATTTGTTGGGGGGGGGGGGTGTCTTGGCTGATTTCTTTTGATTTTCCCATGATGTCCAGCAAAGAAGCACTGAGTTTGAAGGAAGGCCTTGAAATACATCCACAGGTACACCTCCAATTGACTCAAATTATGTCAATTAGCCTATCAGAAGCTTCTAAAGCCATGACATAATTTTCTGGAATTTTCCAAGCTGTTTAAAAGCACAGTCAACTTAGTGTATGTAAACTTCTGACCCACTGGAATTGTGATACAGTGAATTATAAGTGAAATAATCTGTCTGTAAACAATTGTTGGAAAAATGACTTGTGTCATGCACAAAGTAGATGTCCTAACCAACTTGCCAAAACTATAGTTCGTTAACAAGATATTTGTGGAGTGGTTGAAAAACAAGTTAATGACTCCAACGTAAGTGTATGTAAACTTCCGACTTCAACTGTAGGTTGTGATATGGCTTTTTGGGGGGCCAAGTGCAGCCAAGTGACTAATTATTTATTTCCAATCACTTTGAAGAGTTCCATTTCCTTTAAGGCAGTCTTTCTTGAAGTATCCATAATTTACAGCAGGAAATATTAATTACTGTTTGCTTTATCTTTAGTGCTCTGACCCCTACCTTGCACAAGGGATATAAACGACAAGTAGAAACCATTAATTGAACACTTTCAAGTGGGCTCCCTTTATAAAATTAGATTTTTTTCCCCTGCTAATATGCCTCATATTTGTTATGATCATTTAGTGAGTTTAATGCCATTTGCACGCTAATGCACACAATGGCATTGCATTAATATGGTAACATAATCATGATTTTGTGATTGGATCCCCCCCACCACGGAATAGATATTTATCCATTGCACAAGCATGATTCCAATACTGCTCTTGAAACCTTTCTGATATTGAGGTGACTGAATTAATTCTTGCCATTAACTTGTGGAGTTTATTATTCAAAGAAAATGAAATAAACATGGAGTATGCCAAGTATAAACAAATTGTTTAATCGCTGAAAGAAAACAATGCATGATAATGAAATGTTTCCTTAACAATTCCAGTGAAGCCATCCAATGAAGTCATGGGTTGTTTGGCATCATGCAGGGTAAATATACCACATATTTGTTATAATTTAAAGGTTTATGCCTCACATACTATTTTGCATTACAGAACATTTTGTCTTTCGTAAGATCTGTCCTATTGGGCCACTGTCACAATAAAATATATTTCCCTTCATTTAGAGTAAAAAAATCTCTCAGACTGCATCCATAACAATGTGATAATGCCTTGATACTCAACTTGCAAAATACTACTAAAAATGAATTAAATGATTGAAGTTGAACCATTCACCTTGCAGAGGTATTCATTAGCAAATATATGAATGCTGATAACTCACCGTGTTAAAGTGAAAGAAAGAAGAAAATACATCTGACTCACCTTCCCATTGTCCACTGCTGTTATGACCCAGATACAGTGGGCATTATTTTCATACTGAACAGGGTAATTAGGGGATGTGATGAAGCCCTTTGGTCCTCTTAAATTAGAGCCACACGTTCTCGCTGTTGAAATCAAATCAAATACATCTGTCAGAAATGAAATGGATGCTACATTGGAAACAACATTGCAACGATACAACAGGTGATATACATCCCACAATCACACTGAGAAAGATGAGCCATATGGTAAAGCAATAACCTCAACCAACTCCAGAAATAGACTTGACACTGCTGTACATTTTCTGTAAAACAGTTAGTCGTGGAATGCATTCAAGGTTAGAAGATGGACACTTTCTCTACAAAAATGAGATTCCATGTGTTGCGTCATAGAAAATGTGTCTGGAATCTTAAGGTTGGATTCCAGCCTTCTGAGAATCCAACCTTAAATGGTATCTTTCTACAGTGGTATCCTTCACTGAAAGGCTGGAAGCCAACATGCTTGTTTACAAAACAGTGCCTTTTAATAGCACCTAATTACTCAAACTTTATCCTCTCCACAACAGCTGAGGATTGGTGAGTGAAATCATCAAGAGGTGAAGCTGAAAATGATTAATTATGAAATCTCTGATGACTACGCTGTGCGCCTGTTAATTATCGAAGTGTCAGAGGGTTCTAAAGTCGGTAGGAAAAAAATGGCAAAACGAGCACATTCTTCATTTACAGGTCGGAACCACAGTCTATAATTAACTAAATAATCACCTGGGATCATGCCCATCCGGGAGAGAAAAGAGCAGCAGTGTATCTCTGAGCTGGAGGGTTTGTAACTTCACATTTAATGGCTTCTACCTGTTACTTAGCTCCGCATGGAGGGGGTGGTAGCGGAGAGAGGTTTGGGGTGAGGGGGTAGTAGAGTGTTATTCTTAAAGGGTTTACTGGGTGATGCTGTGACAAAAAGTGTCTGGATCAATCAGTACTTCCCTGGAATGGTGCTAAGAAATTGTCAAACATGGTTACTCTTACTTCTGGATGGTTGACATACTGCCTCATTTCATTTTGATTTATGTTATCTGGAGGCCTGTGTCCTCTATGGCTTTGAAAGTTAGAACTCTGCAGATCTCAGCTCGGGACCCAAATTGAACCAGGTTGTCTCAGTTGCGACCAAATATTTACATTCCTATTTTTTTTGTTGCCAAAATGCAATCTGGAAAACCAATTTTTTATTGTATATTGATAGTAAATGTAGCAATTATATACTGCTCAAAAAAATAAAGGGATGTGCTGACAACAAAATCACACAAAAATAATAAATGGAAATCCAATTTATCAACCCATGGAGGTCTGGATTTGGAGTCACACTCAAAATTAAAGTGGAAAACCACACTACAGGCTGATCCAACTTTGATGTAATGTCCTTAAAACAAGTCAAAATGAGGCTCAGTAGTGTGTGTGGCCTCCACGTGCCTGTATGACCTCCCTACAACGCCTTGGCATGCTCCTGATGAGGTGGCGGATGGTCTCCTGAGGGATCTCCTCCCAGACCTGGACTAAAGCATCCTCCAACTCCTGGACAGTCTGTGGTGCAATGTGGCGTTTGTGGATGGAGTGAGACATGATGTCCCAGATGTGCTCAATTGGATTCAGGTCTGGGGAACGGGCGGGCCAGTCCATAGCATCAATGCCTTCCTCTTGCAGGAACTGCTGACACACTCCAGCCACATGAGGTCTAGCATTGTCTTGCATTAGAACCAACCGCACCAGCATATGGTCTCACAAGGGGTCTGAGGATCTCATCTCGGTACCTAATGGCAGTCAGGCTACCTCTGGTGAGCACATGGAGGGCTGTGCGGCCCCCAAAGAAATGCCACCCCACACCATGACTGACCCACCGCCAAACCGGTCATGCTGGAGGATGTTGCAGGCAGCAGAACGTTCTCCACGGCGTCTCCAGACTCTGTCACGTCTGTCACGTGCTCAGTGTGAACCTGCTTTCATCTGTGAAGAGCACAGGGCGCCAGTGGCGAATTTGCCAATCTTGGTGTTCTCTGGCAAATGCCAAATGTCCTGCACGGTGTTGGGCTGTAAGCACAACCCCCACCTGTGGACGTCGGGCCCTCATACCACCCTCATGGAGTCTGTTTCTGACCGTTTGAGCAGACACATGCACATTTGTGGCCTGCTGGAGGTCATTTTGCAGGGCTCTGGCAGTGCTCCTCCTGCTCCTCCTTGCACAAAGGCAGAGGTAGCGGTCCTGCTGCTGGGTTGTTGCCCTCCTACGGCCTCCTCCACGTCTCCTGATGTACTGGCCTGTCTCCTGGTAGCGCCTCCATGCTCTGAACACTACACTGACAGACACAGCAAACCTTCTTGCCACAGCTCGCATTGATGTGCCATCCTGGATGAGCTGCACTACCTGAGCCACTTGTGTGGGTTGTAGACTCCGTCTCATGCTACCACTAGAGTGAAAGCACCGCCAGCATTCAAAAGTGACCAAAACATCAGCCAGGAAGCATAGGAACTGAGAAGTGGTCTGTGGTCCCCACCTGCAGAACCACTCCTTTATTGGGGGTGTCTTGCTAATTGCCTATAATTTCTACCTGTTGTCTATTCCATTTGCACAACAGCATGTGAAATTTATTGTCAATCAGTGTTGCTTCCTAAGTGGACAGTTTGATTTCACAGAAGTGTGATTGACTTGGAGTTACATTGTGTTGTTTAAGTGTTCCCTTTATTTTTTTGAGCAGTGTATATAAATATATATATATATATATATATATATATATATATATATATATATATATATATATAAATTGTATTTAGTCAGGGGAAACCCATTGAGAGCAGGATCACATTTTCAAAGGTGATAAATAGTGTATATAGCAACAACAACAAAAAAACTTGTAAAAATAAACCTTTTCTGTTTTTGTACACAACATGTGCTAACAAAAGCCTACCATGCAGTCATAATAATTGTGGGAGCTCATGTGATATTCATCCCAGCTATTAACACTTCAAAGGAAGACAGCTTGCAGTTACTGCCTCTCACAGATGGCTAACAACTGCAAGTCTCAATAAAGACAGAGAGAAGACGTCTCAATGCTTTTAAATCAAGGGGATTGAATCTTGAATAGCCTTTGTAAATTCCAGGTAAAGCCATGGTAATATGAAGAATAGAGAACATTCAAGTCTTTGACCTGGGAGGTAGTAGGTAGCAGTTACATCCTCAAAATAAAATTCTCTCTGTACTGTAGTCCCTCACCATTGAACACCCTACTCACCATTGGTGCATGTCCCCCATCTCCCTTAACGAGATGTGAAAATGTACCAACAGAAAGTGTTGGGATGGGAAAATGGTCTGCATGCATTCACACTTACTGCGGCAGATAGGCCTGTGGTCACTCCACGCGGCCAGTGTCTCTGTCACTCTCTGGCAAGTGATGCTCTTTGATCCCTGAAGCACATAGCTGTCATCGCAGGAAAACTGGATGCTGGCTCCGACCCTATGGGAGTTGGAGAGACAAATGACCGTCAGTGACTGACCTGTCACACAGAGCTCACCATCGACCCCTGGCCCCTCTATGCCTGTGACAGACTTCCTACCTCTAAATATCACTTTTTTTTGTCTGTGTACAAGTTCCCTACCATTCTCAAGTTTCTGTGTTTTAATGGTGATAAGTAAGTCTGCCTCCTTAACAAACAAGTAATGACCCTTGTTGAATTAAGGCATCTTTTCTAAGAGGGTCTTATCACCTATTGAGGGGGTGCAATTGCAGTCACTAATGGTGATGGTATAGCAGTGGGGGTTTAAAAATGCAACACAGCAGGGCTCGCACTGATTAAAACTGTTCCACACAGTTCCCATTACACTGACGCCAAACCTGATAAGAGTGAAGAAAAGGCACCCACTGAAAGTCAAAGCCCATCCTCTTTCCATTCTCTGGAATCCCAGGATCTGGACAAATGTCTGCTGCCATGCCCCCTTGGCTCACTACAGAAAGAGGATAAAAGGTGGAATACAGAGTGGTGAGGAAAAAGAGGTACAAAACCTATTGAAATACTAGTGACAGATATAATAAAATAATACCATGAAAGTGGTGCACCCCAAGTGTACTGTATATACCGGGCAGGTATGGAAAAAATACATGTATATATATATATATATATATATATACACACACATATGTATATATATATATATATATATATATATATATATATATATATATATATATATATATATATATATATATATATATATATATATATATTTTTAATAATCAAAGTAATGTGATAAACTTGACTGTATAATATTCATGACTAATTCATTCATTGACACTACAAAACATACACACTGATGGTTAGAAAAAAAAGTTGAATTTCCTACAGAGGCTGGGATACTTTTAACAAAGGCCCATATCGATGCTCCATAAGAAGTGCTGACAAGATTTTGAAAGGTATTACACTAGAAGCACAGGGCCAGGAGCAAGAGACAGCGGCGACAAACTGCACCCTCACAATTATAGTATTAGAGCAATAAATCTAATTTCATGTTCTAACAAGATCATGCGCCATTAGTCTCAATGAAAGAAAAATATTCCGCTATCGCTGCCATTAATTCAGATGCCATGAAATAATACAAAGATGAGTCCACTCACAGTTACTGCAAACTTAGATCATTAGTAGTAAAATTGTCAATTAAAACTTTTGGTGCCAATTTGGCCTAAAAATTGCTTTCGGAATGGAAAATGCATTGATCATTGGGCGTTGTTTCATGTAAAACATGTCTTGAAATAAAAAGTTAAAACTCTCTAATGACCACAACACAGACCGAGACAAATCATTACACATAATAATCTTGCATCTAACACGACAACACCACTGGACAATACCCCAATACACTTTTATAGTGTTCTATCTATTCTAATATAATACACATTACTTAATGTTAGCGTATGTTAGCAAAATGTAAGTAAAAAGTTTAAGGTAAGAAATGTGTCATACAATTTACAGAATAATGGTTGGATAGATGCATTTATTAAAGGAACAATATATTTTTATATTACATCGAACTGGTTTATAAGCTTTGCTTCAAATGAAATAATTGAACAGGTGAGTCAACAGCTATAGAAATACAACAGCCTGTACAATGTTTCATCATAACATTTGTATGGGTTGCATTCAGATATGAAATATGTATTTGTGACGTGGTGAGGTTGGACCCAGGTGCAGAGAAGAGACCAGACGAGGAATCAGTGGTAAGGATAAACATAAATACTTTACTGAGAAACAGTAGCCGCAGGATCACAGTACACTAGAAAAACAACAAACACTGTGTTTGAATACCCATACTAACCGCACTTACTGTACTATTTGCGACGTGAATTGAGTATATAGCATGCTTATTAGTCATAGTATGGATATAGTTAGTATGCCAAAAGTTCCCGGATGTTGTACTGAAAGTATACATGCAGAGGACACTATTTCCGTACTGTAGGGACCATAATGCAATTCTTCAGGAAATGGCGGAAAATATGAAGCCAAAGTACAACAAGAGCGGATAAAATTCAGTGCTTTGACTAATTATGACAAATGTAAAAAAATGTTGAGCAATGTAATAGAGTAATGACTTTTCAAATAAGTTACCTTACACGTTATGTTGGCTGACAATTTGTTAGCTACGCTGTCCTTACGAACCGCTTAGCATATAATCACAGCAATATGTACCAGTATGTTAGCTCGCTACCTAACGTTAGTTGGCTACATATACATCAAACTTGCCAGTGTATTAACTATAAGCTATCTAACTACCTAACGTTTATTGACTTTATTATTCCCGTCATTCTTAGCTTAGCTAAATGGTATAGTCATTGTGCGTTCTCAATGGACATTCTGGTGCTTTGTAAATTCGCTCTGGCTATCTACTCCGATTTCAGAGCACTCTCGTTTGAGTGTACCAGGGCGCAGAATAATTAATTTACGAGCACTCAACACCTGTTGAATGTGGCCAGTGTCAGTAAACATTGGCAAAAAAAGTGTAATTAAATTGTAGCCAGTCACCAACGCTCTGGATAACATGAATACTGCCTAACCAGCTCTGCTAGGGCGAGTAAAATGATCAGTGGTCTCAATTGTGTCTGGAAGTAGCTAGCAAGCTAACCAACATTAGCTTGAGTGCTTGACTGCCGTTGTAAGGTCAGAACGCTCAAATCAACCCTACTCTGTGCTCTCCGAGAGCGAAACGCTCTGAATTTACAAACGGACAATCTGACAACGCTCTGAATTTACGAGCGCACTCTGGCACTCCACATTGATTTTAAGAACACACCTGAAGTCGTAAAATGTCTAACAAGTAAATTGTTATGCTAACTAGCTAGCAAGAGGTTGCATAGCAACAGCATCAACTTCTGGTAGACAGGCGAAGAGCTACTACGCTCAACTGAAAGCATACTGTTCATTTACAGTACACTAAAATGAACTAATAGTATATACTCATTAAGTATGTAGTATACAGTATGTTAGTATGGGGTATTCGAACACAGCTTAAATCTCGCAAACTCACTCAGAAACCGACCTCACACAGTAAACAACTCAAGCTTCTGCAAAGGACCACAGAAAACACACGTGTTTTAACACGGACACAATCATGAAATAATAAGACACACCTGAGTCCAATAAATGTCTCTAGGGCGGTCTTTGCCGCCCTCTGGTGCCAGGAGGAACCATGACCGTATTTCCACCTTGTGATGACAGGAGCTTTAATGATTTACCGCTCATGGCAATTAGTGTTGCAAAGGGAGTGTATTTTACTGGAAACTTTCAAAGTTTACCAGTAAACTTCCAGAATTTTTATAACTTTCAAGGAATATATGGAATTTTATCAGATAACATCTAGTGGCCGTTCTGGGTACTTCAAATTATCACAGGTGTCTGTAATAATCTCTGGCCCTCTGTGTGGCCTTATCACATGTAAAATATACACTCACCCAAACAGTTTATTAGGTACACCACACTGTTCATGAAAATGGATCGATCCTACATACAGTGAGTCATGTGGCCATAACTTGCTATATAAAGCAGGCAGACCGGCATCGGGGCATTCAGTTACTGTTCAATTGAATGTTAGAATGGGCATAACGAGTGGGCTAAGTGACTTTGAGCCTGGTATGATCTTCGGTGCCAGAGACGCCGGATCCAGTATCTCAGAAATATCCTCCCTCCTGGGCTTTTCATGCACGACAGTGTCTAATGTTTCCCGATAATGGTGCAATAAACGAAAAACATCCAGTCAGTGGCAGTCCTTTAGGCAAAAACAGCTCATTGATGAGAGAGGTCGAAAAGTGTGTGCAAAACGTCATCTCGGAACACACAACTCGTCGATCTTAGTCATGGATGGGCTATTGCACCGGGTTCCCATCCTTTGAGCTAAAAGTAAGAATTGAGGAGGGGAAAAACCTTGCCTGGTCCGATGAAAAACCTTGCCTGTCATGCTGATGGCAGAGTCATGATTTGGCGTAAGCAGCATGAATCCATGGACCCACCCTGCCTGGTGTCAACAGTACAGGCTGGTGGCTGCGGTGTACCGCTGCGTGATGCCATTGCGTCATAGTGGAATAATATCCCTGTGGAACATTTCTGACTTGTTGGATCCATGCCCCGAAGAATTCAGGCTGTTCTGGAGGCAAAGGGGTGTCCGACCCAGTACTAGATGGGTGTAGTTGATAAACAGTCTGGTGAGTGTATAAAATAATCAAAAAAGATTATTTGAAAATAAAAATAGAATGATAAACCTGTAAAACATTATCCTAAATATAAACCATATATTAAGTGAATAAGTGTTTAATATGAGGGTTTCTGCATGAAATATCCATAATATTTTTGAACACATTTTTATTTATTTTACTATGTAAATATGTCTTTGTTGTAAATGTTTTATTGCCAAACTGGTGGCAGTTGTGAAAAAACAAAACATTTGGAAGTGTTACAGAGTTAATTGGAAATAATGCAATTCTTTTCACTAATTATGCTATTTTCTCTTGAACCATATAGTCTATCCACTAGAAACCCATGGACAGTATGGACACAGATATACAAAAAATGAATACTATATATAAATGTGAAATACAAGTTATTCAAGTATGAATTACCAAAGGTATCATAGATTGCCATAGACTACGTGTTAATTACCAATAAATTCGGTAACTTTGGTAAAATACCGGTAGCTTTCCAACCCAAGTGGTAATACAAAGGAAAAAAACATGAAAAATCATGGGATGTCTCTGCTCATTAGCACATCCTAGTCTACCATTCCTGTGCCAATGTATGTTGGTGTTCTCACCTTAATTTCGGCATCATTCTGTCACATAATCTCAGATGGTTTACTGCCCCCAAATCACATAAAATCAGGTTACACACAATTTTATCTCACTCTGTGGAAAAAAAGCTGGTGCAAAAACCTGGTCCCCCCCATTCCTTTTGATGTACAGCACAGTAATCACAGACTACAGCATCCTTTCATAACCATTTCCATGAGTGAATGCTCAATATACAGTATGGTATTGGATTAAGTGAGAAAAAAAATTCTATGAAAGATCAATATGCTACATGCGAAATGGCATATTGGAGGATACGTTCAGAGCATTTGAGAACATATTAACCTTGTCCCATGAAATCCGATGTAATAATTTATAATGCTAATATGTTCATTTCAAGCCAAGGTCAGAGAATGTGTTCATGGACTTAGCAGCATGGACAGCCAGTGCTATCACTTTTGATAAACTATAATGTCTTTCTGTTTGATGTTGTCTTCAAACGTCATCTGTTTATTGCTGATATCAGTTTGTAAAGTTACACCCTGCGATCAAAGCTTATGTCCAGCTTACTGATGTGAATTTTGCACTACCATTTCTGTTTCCTGTTCTGCACAATGATCATCCTACTCCACTTGTTTTGTGTTAGGACTATGGTTTGAAAATGAAAAGGATCATGACTTCAATTTCATACTAGTTGTATTTCTCAATTTAACAAAGATATTTTGGTTTGTCAGTGGGTTATTTGCAGGGAATTTTTAGCAGGGAGAATTACAACTGAAAGTTTCTGTTCCCTCTCACAGCCTCCCCATTTCAACTTCTCTAGACTACTATTATAATCAATGATGAGCTCACATAGCTCACTTCTGCTGCGAAAGGTAAACTTTCCACTCCATTTTTATTGACTAATATCATTAAAGATCCACGGATGACTTCGTTAAGACACATATTTGAGTACTGTCAACGATAACAAACTGAACTTTTCTCCAAACATAGATACCAATTTGGATTTTTTTTATTTGAGAAAATTGTATTATTTCATTGTAAATAGAACTACAGTGACTATTTTATAGAATTTTAGAAATCTCTTGTAACCTTTTCCATGGCTGCCTAGTTTGGGAATTTGAAGTGCAAATAAATATTTGGAACAGAATGAATAGATTGTGATGGTATTCAGTAAGGTCATCAGAATACTGTACAACAGATGTCTCTCAGAAATACTTACCTAGCAAGTTCTAGGTAAAGCCAACACAACTTTAGATAGCGGCCAGTGCAGCTTGAATAAAGAATTATAATTTCTTCCTTCGGGCTGTAGGTTTATACTACCTAAGGTTAAGTGCAATAGAACAAAGAACTCTTTCATCCCACATGCAATCAATCTGCTAAATTTGTGCAGGTGGAGATGGTTTTTCTGACCAGTATGTGCAAACCATCAAAAGGAAGGGTAATGAATTCCCACACTCTATTGTATTCTCACAATTTATTCGACATTTGATGGCAAACACAGGCTCCACACTGTGTAGATAGGTGGAATTTTCATCCAGTGAAAAATGTGAAGAAACCACCTTAGTGATGGATGTCAGTCATCTTTCCAGCCATCTGTGCTTATTGATACTATTCAAGTATATAAAGATGACTTTTTTCATGCACTGCATTATGTTGCACTGTTGACAAGGTTGCCTTACACCAGCGTCACAAAATTGTGTTTTCATAATTGCTATTTGTTTATCCACCCAGGACCTAATATCACCATATACCTGAGATTCAAATTCCAGATTGCGCATGGTGCCTCACTTTTGCAAAATCAGCCATTTAGTAACACTAATGGCAATAGAACATGCTTTGTGAAGCATCGCATGGCGCACATTACTAATACAATTTAATGTGGTGTTCACCAGGGGATTGTTGTTCCCCATACTATTATAGATAGCATCAAGGGCATCTTTTGGAAAACACATTATGGAAATTGGGCAAACATTAAATGCCAAGCAAACACAGCAAGTTGGATAATGGTTTGTATGTGTGTGGATATGTGTGAAAATGAAAATCTTAATTAATTACGCACATAATTATGTGTGATACTCATAGTGGTAATGTCCAACTGATAATCAAACATTTTACCACTTTTGGATAAATAAATATGAAAAACAAATACTATGACCTCAATTATATAGAGACATTTCTTCCCTGGATACTCAGAACAGTGCTAGTTGCAAGGTCTGAAATACATTTTGGTCCAACACCCAGTGTGAATGAAAAAAAAAAAATCACTGGCTTTCTTGTAACAGCGTTTCAATCCAAGGTGGTCATTGATCAGGTCAAAGAGATTGCATGTGCACGTACTGTACATATCCATAAACACATCAGAAACTACCTGATCACCATGCATGTGACAATAGTGCTAGTACGATCTTGGACCCAGGCGCAGAGAAGGGTGCTCTCCAGTGGCAACCACAGGTAGTACACTCCAGGAAGAAACTCTGATCTGTGACAGGACCACCCCCTCCCTTAAGGAACGGCTCCCGACGTTCCACCAAGGGTAGCTGAATGTTGACGGAAGTCCCGAATGAGTCCGGGATCCAAAATGTAACGGGCCGGAACCCAAAAACGTTCCTCAGGCCCATAACCCGCCCAGTCCACGAGATACTGAGTACCTCGCCGGAACTGACGATTGGAGAGGATGCGTCGCACCGTGTAGGCTGGCTGTCCCGCTATCATGCGAGGCGGAGGTGGAGGCCGAGTGGCCGGAACCAGAGGACTGAACACCACAGGCTTGAGTCTGGAGATGTGGAAGGTGGAACCCTCATGGACCCTCATGGACCGGGGACGACGAAGACGATAGGCCACTGGATTGATGCGTCATAGAACCTTGAATGGCCCAGAGTACCGGGGAGCCAACTTCCTAGATTCCATGCGTAGAGGCAGATCCCTAGTAGATAACCAGACCATCTGGCCTGGATGCAGGAGGGGACTCGGGCTGCGATGGCGGTTGGCCTGACGTTGAACCCGAGCTGAGGACCTCAGGAGCGCTGACCAAGCCCTCTTCCAGGTCCAGCAACAACGAGAGATGAGGCGTTGAGTGGAAGGAACCATCACTTCAATCTCCTGATCTGGAAACAGGGGGGGCTGGTAACCGTACAACACCTGGAATGGTGACAGGCCAGTGACGGAACACTGGAGAGTGTGGTGTGCATACTCCACCCAGGGAAGGAAAGCGATCCACAATAACCAGGATGACTGTGTGTCCCTCTGAGGATGGAAGGCCTGTGATAAAATCCATAGAGAGATGGGACCAGGGTCGAGAAGGTGTTGGCAGCGGATGAAGAAGCCCCAGAGGCTGCTGACAAGGAGTCTTGTTCCGGGCGCATGTTGGACAGGCAGCCACAAAGGTTTGAGTGTCTGCCTCTGCCGAGGGCTACCAAAACTTCCTCCTCAAACTCTAGCGTTTTCTGCCCTCCCGGATGAGAGGTGAGACGCGATGAGTGAGCCCACTGAAGTACCTTGGACAGTGCCCCAAGAGGAACAAAAAGTATTTTAGGTGGACAGCCGTCTGGAACTGCCTCCCTCCCTTGCGCTTCCCTCACTACAGTCTCTATACCCCAGGACACCGGCGCGTGGATGAGCGACCTCAAGCGGCCGATCCTCACTGGAGCTGGGGAACTGGTGAGAAAGGGCATCCAGCTTGACGTTCTTAGACCCCGGACGGTAAGATAACGTGAATCTGAACTGAGTGAAGAAGAAAGACCAACGAGCCTGTCGGGGATTGAGGCGTTTAGCCTCCTGGATGTAGGCCAGGTTCTTGTAATCAGTCCAAACCGTGAAGGGATATTCCAAGCCCTCCAACCAGTGCTGCCACTCCTCCAAAGCCAGTTTGACCGCAAGAAGCTCCCGATTGCCGACATCATAGTTCCTCTCCGCTGGAGTGAGATGCCTGGAGTGGAAGGCACAGGGATGGAGCTTTTGGTCTTTCGCCGAGCACTGCGACAGAACTGCCCCCATGCCAATGTCAGAGGCATCCACCTCTACCACGAAGGGGAGAGAAGGGTCCGTATGAACGAGAATGGGTGCAGAAGAAAACCGACGTTTCAGGTCCTGGAATGCCTTCTCAGCAGCAGGGGTCCAAGCATACATGCCCAGCCGAGCCCTTGATGAGCGTTGTCAATGGCGCCGCCACAGCACTGAAGTTTCTCACAAATCTCCGATAGAAATTAGCAAAACACAAAAAACGCTGAACTTGCTTGACCGTGCTGGGTCGCGGCCAGTTGACCACCGCTCCTACCTTTTGGGAGTCCATCAGCACACAGCCCTGAGACACGATGTACCCCAGGAAGGAGATCTGAGGAACGTGAAACTCACACTCTTTGGCCTTCATGAAGAAGTGATGAGCGAGGAGTCTTTGAAGGACCTGGCGGACATGTTGGACGTGTTCAACCATGGACTTGGAGAAGATGAGGATGTCATCCAGGTACACAAACATGAACTGGTGTAGGAAGATGTGCAGCACATCATTGACCAGGGCCTGGAAAACGGCTGGAGCATTAGTAAGTCCAAACAGCATGACCCGGTACTCATAATGTCCATTAGGAGTGTTGAACGCTGTCTTCCACTCATCTCCCTGTCTGACGCGCACCAGATTTTATGCGTTCCGTAAATCCAATTTAGAGAAAACCGTAGATCCCTGCAGTCTCTCAAAAGCTGATGACATAAGAGGAAGGGGGTAACGGTTCTTGATGGTAATGTTATTTAAACCCCGGTAATCGAAACAGGGGCGTAATCCCCCATCCTTCTTCCCAACAAAGAAAAAACCCGCTCCTGCAGGTGAAGTGGACAGCTGTATAAAATCAGCCGCCAGCACCTCCTCAATATAACTGTTCATGGCTGCAGTCAGAATACCGCCCACCTCTCAGAGGAGTGGTGAAAGACAGGAGGTTCAAGGCACAATCGTAGGGCCTGTGAGGAGGTAGTTTGCTGGCCCTTTGTTTGCTGAAGACCTGGCCCAAATCCCAGTAATCCCGAGGTACGTGGGAAAGATCAGGCTTGTCATTCCCAGCCACAGGAACAGGAGGATCGGAAGTCTCCAGACAAGCAGGGCCGGAAAGGTGTGTAGAGAGTTGCTGGCAGGTGAACTGGCATGAAGGATTCCACCCCAGAACTCTTTCCGAAGGCCAGTCAATTTGAGGATTATGTGTGGAAAGCCATGGATGTCCAAGAACCAGGGGAAGCTCAGGAGAGTCCACCAGATGTAACTGGATAAGCTCCACATGGTCATCCAGAACTCGTAGCTGGATAGGCATGGTGAGTTGCTTCACCTTCCCAGACCCTAGGGGTTGACCATCCAGTGCAGTGACCGACAACAGAGTGTCCAGCTTAGTGAGTGGCAACCTCTGTTGGCGAGCTAAAGTGCGATCCAGAAAACAGCCGGTAGCCCCAGAGTCTATGAAAGTCGAAATGTCCAACTGTCCCTTGTCCCACCGCAGGTTGGCTGAAAGCAAGGTGCGTACCGTATCGGCCGCAGGAGACTGTATCTGACTCTCCAGAGTGGAAAGTCTGGTTCCTCCCAATTGCATCGGCTCCTCTGAAGGATATGAAGGAGAACCATAGCCGATTTGAAAACCCTGATGGGGTGCAGGACAAGCAGGACCATCATACGGCAGTGGAACAAATGAAGAGTCGACTCCCTCAGCAGGGCCCGAAACACTGGAACCAACTCGGGACCCCTCCGTCCTCTCATGACAACGTTCCCGAAGCCGGTTGTCAATCCGGATGGCCAGAACGATAAGCTACCCAAGAGTGTAAGAGTTGTCCCGGGAAGCCAGTTCATCCTTGAGAATCTCGCTGAGTCCGTTCAGAAAGATTGAGTGAAGTGCCTCTATATTCCAACAGCTCTCAGCAGCGAGCGTCCGAAAGTCAATGGCGTAATCAGCTACGCTCCGGCTGTCCTGCCGAAGCGCAATGAGTCTTTGAGCAGCATTCCTGCCACTGATGGGCTGATCAAAAACCCTTATCTCCTGGGTGAAGCTTTGCCAATTGAAACAAATGTCTGATTGCTGCTCCCAGATGGCAGTAGCACAGGCCAGAGCCCGTCCTAAGAGCAAGGAGATGACATATTCCACTCTGGAACATTTGGTGGGAAACGTTGATGCCTGCATAGATTGATGGCCCTCATAGCGCTCTGGTGCTGGGAGATGAGGCTCCCAAGGGGAGGCAGACGTGGAGCTGGTAGGAAGTGGAGGGTTAGAAACTGCCACAGGTGCAGCAGCAGTTGCTCCTGTCTGTCCCGTCTACAGAGTGAACACAAGAGTTCCTAAATCCTCCGACAGTCTTCAGCCACGCCTCATGGCGACCAATCACTGTTCCATGGTGAGTGAGAGCCGACCGTAAGTGGTGGAGCTCGGAGTGTCCCCCGGACGACAGAGAAATCTCTGCTGGGTCCATTTTGAGGCTCAGGTCTACAGTGACAATAGTGCTAGTACGAACTTGGACACAGGTGCAGAGAAACACAGCAGGCAGAGTAAGGGTAAATCCAGAATATTTACTTAAGGTCTTCATAACAAAACAATGGCACACGAGAACACTAAACAAAACATGAGACCTAATAGTCATCCAGCAGGTGATCCCAATAAGCCCAATCAGGGTCACCTGGATACTAGAGGAAACTCAAGAGTGCCCTCAAGTGGCAACCACAGGTAGTACACTCCAGGAAGAAACCCTGACCTGTGACAGTATACATCAGACTGGGTGGATTTAGTATATCGGGGGCGGCAGGTAGCCTAGTGGTTAGAACGTTGGACTAGTAACTGAAAGGTTGCAAGATTGAATCCCCAAGCTGACTAGGTAAAAATCTGTCGATCTGCCCCTGAACAAGGCACTTAACCCACTGTTCCTAGGCCGTCATTGAAAATAAGAATTTGTTCTTTAACTGACCTGCCTAGTCAAATAAAATAAGAAAAAAATCTGTTAGGGGGCATATTGATATTTCCACGTATAGTATACCCTCTAGGTAATGAATATCAATCATGCAATAGAATGACTCAATATTAAAATTGATCATTGACAATGCCTTCAGAAATTATTCACACCCCTTGACTTTTTCCACATTTTGTTCTGTTACAGCCTACACACAATACCCCATAATGTCAAAGTGGAATAATGTTTTAGACATGTTTACAAATTAATAAAAAATGAAAAGCTGTAATGTCTTAATTCAATAAGTATTCAACCCTTTTGTTATGTTAAAATAAGTTGCATGGTCACAATCTGTGTGCAATAATGGTGTTTAGTATTAATGACTACCCAATCTCTGTACCGCACACATAGAATTATCTGTAAGGTTCCAAAGTCAAGCAGTCAATTTCAAACACGGATTCAACAACAAAGACCAGGGAGGTTTTCCTATGGTTCACAAAGAAGAGCACCTATGGTAGATAAGGACAAAGAAAGCAGACATTGAATATCTCTGAGCATGGTGCAGTTATTGATTTTACACTTTGGATGGTGTTTCAATACACTCAGTCACTACAAAGATATAGGTGCCCTTCCTAAATCAGTTGCCGGAGAGGAAGGAAACCACTCAGGGATTTCGCCATGAGGCCAACAGTGATTTTAAAACAGTTACAGAGTTTAATGGCTGTGATAGGAGAAAACTGAGGATGGATCAACAACATTGTGAATGACAGAGTGAAAAGAAAGAAGCCTAAGCAGAATAAAAATATTACAAAACATGCATCCTGTTTGCAATAAGGCATTTTAGTAATACTAATAGCAAATTGGCAAAGAAATTAACTTTTTTTTCTGAATACAAAGCCTTCTGTTTAGGGCAAATACAACACAACATATCACTGAGTACCACTCTTCATATTTTCCAGAATGGTGGTGTTATGAGTTGCATCATGTTATGGGTATGCTTGTCATCGGCAAGGACTTGGGAGTTTTATAGGATAAAAAGAGCTAAGTACAGGCAAAACCCTAAAGGAAAACCTAGTTCAGTCTGCTTTCCAACAGACACTGGGAGACAAATTCACCTTTCAGCAGGATAATAACCTAAAACACAAGGACAAATATACCCAGGAGTTGCTTACCAACACATCATTGGATGTTCCTGATTGGCCTAGTTACAGATTTGACTTAAATTGGCTTGAAAATCTATGGCAAGACATGAAAATGGCTGTCTAACAATGATCAACAACCAACTTGACAGAGCTTGATGAATTTTAAAGAATAATCGGCAAATATTGTACAATCCAGGTGAGCAAAGCATTTAGGGACTTACCCAGAAAGACTCACAGCTGTATTCACTGCCAAAGGTGATTCTAGCATGTATTGACTCAGGGGGTTGAATACTAATCTAATCAAGATATATTAGTGTTCTATTTTCCATTAATTAATTATAATAAAGAAGTGTGTTTCTTCCGCTTTGATATTATAGAGTAATTTCATTCATTTTAATCCCACTTGGTAATACAACAAAATGTGGAAAAAGTCAAGGTGTCACGTTTGTGTGTAGGAACGGACCAAGGCGCAGCGTGCGTATCGTTCCCCATCATTATTGCTATGTGAAACTATGCAAGACAGACTATAAACAAAAACAACAAACCGTGACAAAGAGGTGCTACATGCATAAATTCAAAATAATCTCCCACAAACACTAGTAGGAAAAACAACAACTTAAATATGATCCCCAATTACAGACAACGATGACCAGCTGCCTCTAATTGGGAATCATACGAAAACCCCAACCTAGAAAAAGGAACCTAGAACACAACATAGAAAATGTAAACTAGACAAAAAACCCAACATAGAAAAAAGAACCTAGAACACAACAGAAAATTTAAATTAGACAAAAAACTCAACATAGAAAAAAGAAACTAGAACCAAACATAAAAATAAATAAACTAGACAAAAACCCCCAGTCATGCCCTGATCTACTCTACCATAGAAAAATACGAGCTCTCTATGGTCAGGATGTGACACAAGGAGTGTGAATAATTTCTGAAGGCACTGTAACTGTCAGGTAATGGACACATACAGATGGCATGAATTTTTTAACAAAGAGGGCTTATCCAAAACCCTCCAGTCGACTCTAGTCCCAGAGATGCCAATGTAGGTGGAGTTTAGTAGGATGAAAGATCAATCAACTTGACTTAACTTTGTAAGAAAGACTCATTTGTTTGTCTCTGGTACAACTACCAAATCCTAAAAACTTATCGTAATTTAAAAGCTTGTCGTAAGTATACATTTCTTCACTGTTTTGGACTGCCTGGGGAAAGACAAACCCTTTTAATATATGCTTGACTTTATGATGATCACAATTCTAATGTCTGTAAAACTGCACCTCAGCTTATAAGAAAGTACTTACAAACAGCATTTTTGTGGTTTGTGTCTTTGCTTGGAAGCAGTTTCACCCCTCTGGACTTCAGCTCAATGGCTTTTTTTACTGTTGGGGAGAGAAAGTATTGCAAATCATAATCCATTATGTAATTAGCAAAACACCCTAAGAGCACAGGTTGAAAGAAAATCTGTGTCACAACATGCAAACACTTCTGTGAGATTCCTTTGCTATAGAAGGACCCCCCCCCCCACGCCCGCCTCCAAATATACTTTAAAGCTGCCGTTTACTGGAGAAATTCACAAGCAGAGATGTCAAGCTGTCCTCCAGGTGATTGCAGAGGGCCAGCATGGTGCCAATGTGCCCAGGCCACCGTGCAATTATTGGGGCTGTATTATTTAGTCTTTATAGATCATCCAAGTCAGAGGAGTCCTTTGTTGTGCAGGGCAAGGGAGGGCCAGCTTGTGAACAGTGGTGGCCACACTGTCACCGAACACCACTGGGCTCAGTTCCCAGCAGGCAGTGCAGTGAACGCGTAGCCTGCGTTAGTGTCAACGGAAGCCAATTTGGATTTGGATATGACTCGGAATCTAATCTGGTAATTATGTCATGCAGGGAAGCCAATTAAACCCTGAGAAATCTGAAATAGGTTCAGTGTGAGTATTCTTTTCTCCATATGACTTCATCCCCTCGCCAGGTATTAAGGGGAAGTATAGTAATTTGACCGGACAATATAACACAAATGCTAAATAATAGGGAAGGGAAAAATGTTGGCAACTATTTTTAATGAGAATGGGCTTCGTATCCAAAGTCTTTTAGGCAGAAGTACCTGGGGCTACACTTAGTGACTAAGCCTGGAGGGCTTCAAGTCATGTTGCACTTCGTCAAACTCCATTTAACAGGCAGAAACCAGAGAAATAACTATGCATACACCTGCAAACCGTATGCGGGCAGAATCCACGTCAGGCCAAGATGTCATGTTTACCAGAGCTCTGGCAGAGCGTGCAAAGTGACGTGATGTGAAGGAACTCACTGCCTATTGCACTGACGACTGCCTGCAATGGGAAGGGATCTATCCCAACCTTCTGACACTGACCCCTTACCTTGGTACTGGGCACTAAATCCTTTCCGCCTATGGTTGCTGTCTGATGTGAAATGCAGCCGTAGCCAGTTCTTGCTGCTGATGACAGGGGAAGGTAGATTCATACCGGTCAGCCTGGAAGAAAATATGATTCTCAATTCAGCAGAGTGACCCAAATCTTCCATCAAAAGGACACTCAAAGTAAAACACACGGGGTGCTTTTAGTAACAATTGAACATCTACACTGCATGACTACTGGAATGATTACACAATGGGTTAATTGGTAGGAATGCTAAGAGTACATACCAAATCAAAAGTTTAATATAAGGACATTTGTGTTATAAAATCACACACATGGTTTACTCTCAAGTCTAGCCTGATTGTTTCTAGCCCAAAGAGTTATGCAATGCCTACTCAATTTGACAGCTGTGTGTTATATATTTTGCAGGGTTAACTTTGCTGCTCTACCCCATTAACCTCACAGATGCCTTGAGTAATCACACATTTTGATATGGCTGTATTGCTCTATTCCATATATATATATTTTTACTTTTCCTGTTGAAAAACAATATCCCATGTATAAATACACTAATTTACACACACTTAAGGGTAAAAATATGTTAAAGAGCAAGTGCAAACTTGGGCATTCAAGGATTCTGATGGTGCCCTCTGATGTCATCAGCCTCTCCCTTGCTTGAGGAACAATACAGGAGCAATAGAGAACAAAATAGAAAAGGGTCAAGTGAAAAATTGTTACCTGAACCCAAATGAATGAAACCCTTATCAACAACCTTAGACATTTCAATACGGCATACCAACAAATATATAGTTACCTTTCAAATCAATCTTTACCCACATCATAGGAAACATAAAGATTAACTGCTATCTGTATTTCACTATCATAGCACAGTCTCTATGGTAAGCAGCTTTGGTGATGAGTGAGTCGCTGCAGGTGAAGCAATTTAGGTAAAGTACCTCAGACCATGGACACATCATGATTGTTCCATCAACACCTCAGCCATTTTAGTTACACAAGCCCAGTTCAATCTCTGTTTATTTCAATAGCCTCAGAGCAACTGAAATCAATACTCGCTGATCAGCCAACTCTTAAATCTTCACAAACAGTACTAAAAACTCAGTGGTTATTTCAATCTGCTTTAAAAGTACAGCAGCACATTTCCTTTTCATTCTTGCTCTTTTTCCTTGTACCTGGTATTGGGAAGACTTTTTTGCCTCACAACCTAGCTTTCACACTCCAATGAGCAACACTGTTAAAAAGAAATTGAGAAGGCCCAACACCACTCAGCATTAATTGCTATTCGTTCACTGTCCTGTTCCAACTCCGGCTAGACCTTCAATCCAATCCATTGTAATGAGGTGAGATCTATCTATGCTACAATCATAATATTGTTCCTGTATCTTCTTGTAAGTAAATTCTTCTTGTAAGTAAATGTATTGTTCATTTTCGGGGGGGGGTTAAAATTATTTAATTGAGTAGTGGTATTTATAAGTTCATGATGTTTAGAAAACCAATGTGATAAAAGGTGCAAAACTTTAAAGAACAGGAAGGCTTTTATTTTATGCAGAAGCTATTATATAATTAATTCAGCTTTGGCAACAGAATGTCAGAGAGGTCATGAGGACAGGCATATCTGCACTTTGATGAGTTCTACTAGTATGTGAAGAGAATGGAGAGTCTTCCACACACGACATACACGTCGTCATATGACAAAATCTCCTAGGATTAACAATAATAACCTTTGGACCACAATTCAAGGCACAATACCTTCTCAACCATTAGACACTACCTCCTGCTTATAGTGTTGCCACAATGGTTGTGCAAACACTGTTGTCCATGCATATTAGATGAAAATATCTGTTGTCACACATGAGATGTGTCAAATGCATTCAACATCCATTATTCTTCGTGAGAGTTTATGGGGCCTCTGTCATGTTCAAAAAACATGATTGGCATTTGACAGGTGCCAAATAGAGTCTTACATAAATAATTGGATAATTGTGCTTCTGTCAAATATGGTCATTGTAATTTCTGTCAAAAATGTTATGTTTCCGATGATTACATCCTAATCTGAATTTAAATTGTTAAAAGGTGTCATGTGACTTAATGAGCGTTGGGCCAGTAACCAAAAGGTTGCTGGTTTGAATCCCTGAGCCGACTAGCAATGCACTTAACCCTAACTGCTCCTGTAAATCGCTCTGGATAAGAGTGTCTGCTAAATGACTAAAATGTTAAATTTGACGCCATGGTAGTAGATTTCTGCATCTCCTCCATATCTGTTGCCAAGTGAATAGTGATGCTTCAGGGACATTAATTATACTAATATTATGTGCAGTGTATTTTAAGCAAGTTTTTCAAAACTTCCAAAAATATCCTTTGAAAGTGAACATCAACATTGATTTTAACAACTCAAGTCAAAAAAATCCCTTGGTTTAATTTGTATCACAACTGTTACACCTCAGAGTCAGCGTAAATTAAATAACTAATCTTGACACTGGCTGGAGAGTTCAATTATGAAATTAACATATTTATTATGCTATGCAGTATGAAAAAACCTGACATGACAGCTTGTCAGGCACCTGTCTGCCAAGATCATGTGGTGGAAATTGCTGAGGAAAGCCTTTTAGGGAACTTGCTAAGAGGAGGATATGTAAACAGGAGTTTGTTCACCTGTCAGTTTTCAATCTTGTTCAACATTCATTCATGTCTGTCTGTATATCAATCACCACCTCTTGTGTCAACAACGTACCAGTGACGAAGATCTAATATTCTATAATCTTATCAATTTGTCTGAGGTTATTTAATTCAGACAGAAGCAGTCCCTGTCAACTCCAGGTGAAATATCAATATACAGTTGAAGTCGGAAGTTTACATACACTTAGGTTGGAGTCATTAAAACTAGTTTTTAAACCACTCCACAAATTTCTTGTTTTGGCAAGTCTTTTAGGACATCGACTTTGTGCATGACACAAGTAATATTTCCAACAATTGTTTACAGACAGATTATTTCACTTATAATTCACTGTATCACAATTCCAGTAGTCAGAAGTTTACATACACTAAGTTGACTGTGCCTTTAAACAGCTTGGAAAATTCCAGAAAATGATGCTTTAGAAGCTCCCGATAGGCTAACTGACATAATTTGAGTCAATTGGAGGTGTACCTGTGGATCTATTTCAAGTCCTACCTTCAAACTCAGTGCCTCTTTGCTTGACAGCAAAATCAAAATAAATCAGCCAAGACCAAAGAAAAGAATTGTAGACCTCCACAAGTCTGGTTCATCCTTGGGAGCAATTTCCAAACACCTGAAGGTACCACATTCATCTGTACAAAAAATAGTACGCAAGTATAAACACCTTGGGACCACACAGGCGTCATACCACTCAGGAAGGAGACACGTTCTGTCTCCTAGAGATGAACGTACACTAGTGCGAAAAGTGCAAATCAATCCCAGAACAACAGCAAAGGATCTTGTGAAGATGCTGGAGGAAACGGGTACAAAACTATCTACAGTAAAACTAGTCCTATATCGACATAATCTGAAAGGCCGCTCAGCAAGGAAGAAGCCACTGCTCCAAAACCGCCATAAAAAAAGCCAGACTACAGTTTGCAACTGCACATGGAGACAAAGATCATACTTTTTGGAGAAATGTCCTCTGGTCTGATGAAACTAAAAAATAACTGTTTGGCCATAATGACCATCATTATGTTTGGAGGAAAAAGGGGGAGGCTTGCAAGCCGAACAAAACCATCCCAACCGTGACGCACAGGGGTGGCAGCATCATGTTGTAGGGGTGCTTTGCTGCAGGAGGGACTGGTGCACTTCACAAAATAGATGGTATGTGGAAAGAAAATGATGTGGATATATTGAAGCAACATCTCAAGACATCAGTCAGGAAGTTAAAGCTTGGTCGCAAATGGGTCTTCCAAATGGACAATGACCCCAAGCATACTTCCAAAGTTGTGGCAAAATTGCTTAAGGACAACAAAGTCAAGGTATTGGAGTGGCCATCACAAAGCCCTGACCTCAAACCTATAGAAAATGTGTAGGCAGAACTGAAAAAGTGTGTGCGAGCAAGGAGGCCTACAAACCTGACTCAGTTACATCAGCCCTGTCAGGAGGAATGGGCCGAAATTCACTCAACTTATTGTGGGAAGCTTGTGGAAGGCTAGCTGAAACGTTTGACCCAAGTTAAACAATTTAAAAGGCAATGCTACCAAATACTAATTGAGTGTATGTAAACTTCTGAACCACTGGGAATGTGATGAAAGAAATAAAAGCTTAAATAAATCATTCTCTCTACTTTTATTCTGACATTTCACATTCTTACTGTATGTATCTCATTTGACAAATAGAGTGCCTTTTGGGTAGTGTAATTTTGTCAGAAATAACTATTTATTTCTTCTTATTTTAACATTCTATCATAAAGAGCACGTTTTCAACTTCATAACAAACATGTTTTCCCATCTCAAGAAGTTTAATAAAGAAAAATGACTATAACAGGGACAAATAAAGTGACAGGGTTGACAGTACCCTATCTACGTTTGGGTAACAGGGTTGACGTGTTATGCTCGACGCACTCTGTTTTCAACCAAAAAACATCATAGTATTTCCCCAAAAAGTAGAACCAGCTCATCTGCTTTTACACTGTGATTGGATTATTATGTTTAATGTTTCTTTAGGACAAATGTAAATTAAGCAGTAATCACATTAAATAAGTAAAACATATTTAGTGTCACGTATACTCCCTCTCTTGTCTCTAGCTCACCAGACTGCTGATTATTATGCACACCTGTCACCATTGTCACGTGCACCAGCGCTTATTGACACTCACCTGGAATCCATCACCTCCTTGATTACCTGTCCTATTTATGTCACTCCCTTCGGTTCCTTCCCCTATCTGTTTCATGTCTGTGTGCTGTTAGTGTTTCTTATTTTGTATTGTGATCCGTTTATTTATTAAATATTCACTTCCTGTACTTGCTTCCCGACTCTCAGTGGACATGGTTACATTTAGAAATTACTTTCCCAAAGCAACAAATTAACTAGGGCTTTACAATGATTCTGAAAACATGGGAAACTCTTGGGGTTAAGTGGGCTAAAACGTTAGTCCTAAAAGTTGGACGAAAATGACTTGTGACATGCCAAAATTGGGATTTTCTGAGAAAACACATTTATTTTAACGAAAACACACTGCTATTGAAATGTTTTACATGGTTTAGACTAGTTAGAGCATGTGATGCAACTGTTAAATTTCGTGTTTTATCAAAACGTACACAATGTCTGAAGGACATAAAAGGCAATCTATTGATGGAACGACCCATGTGTCTAATTAGCAACATGTATTTGCTTTATGACTCCCAAGTATTTTTACTGAATGGTATCATTTTTGTTCAACAAACCACTAGACTTATTTCACAATGTCTCATGGGCAAGGACTGTGTAGAACCTCTGAAGTTGAAGTATGAATTTCAAACATCTCTGGGCACAGAGTCTAGGAGGTGGAAGAGTTGTGGATGTTAAGGTCACGTGTGTGGTATGTCGATAAATGGTATGTCTATAAAACTGCCTCCAATCATCAGAGTGCACAACAATGTCAGTAGCAGAGCAATGTTATAAGACACTAACTGACTTTGAAAGGCTGTGTGAAAGTCACTCAAACGATTGATGCCCCCTTGCCCCTTTCAGACTTTAATAGAAAGAAGAATGAGGGTAGTGATTATTGTTACCTAGTGACTGCCTAGTTTTTCAACTCCTGTAACCTATCATTGATTAATGCTAACGAAGTGTACTTCTGTAATTGACAGTGAAAGCTTTCCCCTGAAAATATGAATTTGACCTATTTTGAGTTGTGGGACTTTTACATGCTTGTGGGACTTTTACATGCTAATTGCGGACACAACATAACCCAGCAATGACTATTGTTAATAAAAAATACCATTCATCAAATAGTAGAACTCCCTATTGGAATTAGCATCTATGTGTGCTATCCACAGCTAAAGAAGATATTGCCACCTACTTTAAAACTTCTTATGGATGGGTGGCAGTATTGAGTAGTTTGGATGACTGACGTGCCCAGAGTAAACTGCCTGCTACTCACGCCCAGAAACTAAGATATGCATATTATTAGTAGATTTGGATAGAAAACACTCTGAAGTTTCTAAAACTGTTTGAATGATGTCGGTGATTATAACAGAACTCATATGGCAGGCAAAAACCTGAGAAAAAATCCAACCAGGAAGTGGTTTGTAGTTTTTCAAGTGATTGCCTATCCAAACTACAGTGTGTGTGGGGTAATTTTGCACTTCCTAAGGCTTCCACTAGATGTCAACAGTCTTTAGAACCTTGTTTGAGGCTTCTACTGTGAAGTGGGGAAGAATAAGAGCTCATTGAGTGAGAGGACTGCCAGCAGGTAGCTCAGTTCCATTGCATTTCTAAAGACAAAGAATTTCTCCGGTTGAAACTTTATTGCAGATTTATGATAAAAACATCCTAAAGATTGATTCTATACATCGTTTGACATGTTTCTACGAACTGTAATGGAATTTTTTGAGTTTTCGTCTGACCTGCGCGTCGTGAATTTGGATTTGTGAACTGAAGGAGCGAACAAAAAGGAGGTATTTGGACATAAAGGATGGACTTTATCGAACAAAACAAACATTTATTGTGGAACTCAGATTCCTGGGAGTGCATTCTGATGAAGATCAAAGGTAAGTGAATATTTATAATGCTATTTCTGACTATTGTTGACTCCAACATGGCGGATATATTGTATGGCATGTTTTTGTGTCTGAGCGCCGTACTCAGATTATTGCATGGTGTGCTTTTTCGCTAAAGCTTTTTGGAAATCTAACACAGTGGTTGCATTAAGGAGAAGTTTATCTAAAGTTCCATGCATAATACTTGTATTTTCATCAACATTTATGATGAGTATTTCTGTAAATTGATGTGGCTCTCTGCAAAATCACCGAGAGTTTTGGAGGGAAAACATTACTGAACATAACGCGCCAATGTAAACTGAGATTTTTGGATATAAATATGAACTTTATCGAACAAAACATACATGTATTGTGTAACATGAAGTCCTATGAGTGTCATCTGATGAAAATCATCAAAGGTTAGTGATTCATTTTCTATATTTCTGCTTTTTGTGACTCCTCTCTTTGGCTGGAAAATGGCTGTGTTTTTTGGTGTATAGGCGCTGACCTAACATAATCATATGGTATGCTTTCGCCGTAAAGCCTTTTTGAAATCAGACACTGTGGCTGGATTAACAAGAAGTAAAGCTTTAAAATGGTGTATAATACTTGTATGTTTGAGGAATTCTAATTATGAGATTTTTGTTGTTTTGAATTTGGCACCCTGCACTTTCACTGGCTGTTGTCATATCGATCCCGCTAATGGGATTCCAGCCATAAGAAGTTTTAAACCCTATTTCCACAAGCTGAGTAGACTTAAAGTATGACAAACTGTCAAGCTTTGCTTTGATGTTGATGTCATTCCTCTATCCATGCTCCGGGTGTGGATTTCTGCTATCAAAAATTAGGTGGTGCAAACGCAGATCTTATGAGTCATTGGTTTCAGTTGTTTCTTAAATGACGGACGCCTAGCATCAACCTGAAAAAGAGAACATCTTTGGCAGTGTGCACATTGACATATGGGTGATTCTTCACAATACTAGAACAGAACAAGACCATGATTTGGGGGATTTTCACTAAATGTAATCCATAGAAGGGTCCTTTGGAGGGAGTATTGTTGATATATACTGAACAAAAATATAAACGTAACACGCAATATACAGTTTATATAAGGAAATCAGTCAATTTAAATAAATGAATTAGGCCCTAATCTATGGATTTCACATGACTGGGCAGGGGCACAGCCATGGGTGGGCCTGGGAGGGCACAGGGCCACCCACTTGGGAGCCAGGCTCACCAAGTAGTTTCGTGAGAAATCACCCATTTATCATGGGATGCTGCAGTAATGCAATGTTATTCATAAAACTAATAGGATATTGATATCATATTGAAAAAATGCAACTGACAACGATGTAGATGTTCCATATCGGTTCTGATCCCTAGTGAAAAGGACGTCCTAAAATGGACACCACATTGTTGAAAAATGTAACTCCCTAACAGGGTTGGGGAGTAACGGATTACATGTTACAGCAAAAACATTGTAATCAGATTACAGAAACCTTTGAAAAACAAGATGATTACTTTGAGGATTACTTTTAAGTTACTTTTAAATTCCGAAAGGAGGTTTGTGAGAAAAATAATCTGACACTTCTCTATTCTCTTAATGACATTCAAATAAGCATTGAAAAAAGGCGCAAGTTTAAGTTTGTTCCACCTGAGCGAGTCTGACCAGAAGTCAGAGACCACTATGATGACACACCAAATGGGTTTGATGGATCGCGGGAAAAGAGCGAGAATAGGCTTTTGTTGGCTACAGTCCAAGCTATGTCTTCCAATGATACGACTGCTGTCGGCATCCAAAGATGATCCAACTGGAATAAACGCTTGTGGGTAAGGATGACAGCAGTGGTGTAGTCTACAGGCGATACGTAAATCACTTATTACTGTTATCTACATAACGCATTGATGTGAATCACACTGATGCTCTCTCATTTAGTTATTTGCGCCTTACGGATTGTGGTTGTTGTTTGTGGATGGCTGTTCAAAAATCTAAATCTGTATTTGAACTCAATAATGGTTGAATTCAAGAAGTTTAAGCTTCCTATCAATCATTGTTTTTGAAACCAGTGGACAGCCAGTGAAAAATGCACTCTTGCAACAGCTGCACAGTGCAGATCCCAGCCAATGGAATAAAAATGGGGCTTTTATTGCTCAATATAATTCATGCTGATAGTTGTTTTTAATCCATAGGCCTGATGGACACATGGTCAAACTCGCAAACTTGAACTTGCACACTTAAATTGCCAATCTGTAGTTTCTACATCCATTTTTGGACTTATAAATTATATATCTCCATTGATTCTTGAAGAATATAACTTAGAAATGTCTCATGAGCTTAGTTCAATGGTCACACTCCGTAAGAACCCAAAATATAAGCTTGTTTTTATCCAATGTTTGTAAACATTGTAAATGTAAATAAACAATGTATAGCCTCATAACATGGTTAAAACTATAATATTGATATCATGGATGGTCAGTCCTTGCTGGCCCATCCCTCAGCTTTTTACCAAAACAGAGGCGGGGCGACGGTTTCGTTTTTTTTCATCTGTGGATTTGCCCTTTAAACAGTTTCATTTTATCAAGATATGAAAGTGCCACCAACAAAAAGTTCAACAACAGGCCTATAGCAAATGCAGCATATGACATTCATTTTTCACATGTAAATAGCACTTTTCAGTAGTGCTCAAAGCATGCCATTCATGAGCACTGCATTTATTTTTCAACTCTAATCAATGATCCCAATCAGTTCTCCATGACAACAAATACAAAAACAGAATAGGACTGGCTAATAAATCCTTAGTTTTGGGGTTATGCTCAGGTAAACAATTTGACTAATCTATACTTCCATATTTCCAAGTCCTATTCTTGAAGACTTTGGTTTTTAATGTAAAGATACAATTTAATCATAATATTATATGTAGTAGAAAGCGATGGGTTAGAAGAAGCCTACATAACCAACCCATAATGTAAAATTTAACATCCATATATGGCCAGCTATGTAAACTTTAACATTGATGTATCCTGTAATAGATGTGGTTCAATTGTTAACATTTTTGTCTTCTTCTAATGCCTCTTAAGGGGAAAGTAATCTAAAAGTAACTGAATAATCAGATTACATTATTGAGTTTGGTTCATTAAAAAATTGCATGACTGATTACAATTTTGGACAGGTAACTAGTAACTAACAGATTACATTTAGAAAGTAACCTACCCAACCCTGCTCCCTAACAGAAATAGAAGCCTCTTAAACAGTCTTCACAGGCAGTCTCCACAGTCTTCACATGCTGTGTATGTGTTTAAATACAGATATGTCATCCCATTCTGCTCAGAACACACACTATAGCTCTCTGCATTGAAGTGGCATTCCATTGACAACACGTCGTAAATATTATTTTGTCAAGGAATTGTCAAATGGACCGGTCCTCAAAGTGTCAGGTTTCAAGTCCTAAAATGTCTCATGTCATACCTTAGCTGTTGACAGGACAAAATTAAGCAGTGTTGTGAGGTCCTGTAAAACTTTAGTGACTCATCTTTATATTCTCTTAGTTGAAAATATAGGTATATTATTGACATACTGGGATCAAACATATAACACAATAATACATTAACTTATAGCTTTCATATATGAGTGAATCACCATCATGTCCCTCAATGACTTTTTGAGCAATTAGCAGATAATTGATGCCATGACAGTTGCTACCATTAGAGAACAAGAGGTGCTATAATTATATTGCGGTTGTTAATTACTTACCATATTGATGGCGCCTCAGTCCCACTTATCTCCAGAAAGTCGTATCTGTCTTCCAGCTGGAAATCACTAAAGACCAGGGCGATGGTGTCACCTGGTTCAGCCAGAATACTCCATGTGCAGTCTGCATTATTCTCATACTCTGAAGGGAAATGTGAACTTGATATCGTCCCTGTTGTTCCCCTCAATGTTCCACCACAAGCTCCTTCGGCTAAAGGAAGAAAATAAGTAAGACAAAATTGCATTACTGACTGGGTCACAACTTGCTCTTAGAAAATAAATCCGTCTCGACTGAGTCCTGACTCTTTCAATTGTTACAGCTCCTACTGAGTGGATGAATATTCACTTGTGGGAGATAAAGGTTTGACAGCTAAGATTGGCATCGCTCCTGAGACAAGATTGGCAAATGTGTAAAATAAATGTTGTTTGTCGTTGCAGGTTGCAAGTTTAACAACAAAAACAGTGACAATTGGAAGCTATGGCCATGTGACCTTTCAAAGACCTCTAAAACCTACAATTTGATACTTCAGGTTCCAGGACAATCCAGGATCACTACATCTTAATGACACATTTTTTACATTTAAGTCATTTAGCAGATGCTCTTATCCAGAGCGACTTACAGAAGTGAATGCATACATTTCATATTCATTTCATAATTATTTTATTTTTTTCTTCGTACTTGGCCCCCCGTGGGAATCGAACCCACAACCCTGGCGTTGCAAACACCATGCTCTACCATCTGAGCTACGGGGAAGGCTGGGTAAACACAAATAAATGACGATCCAGGATCAGTACTGCTTAATAGTGATCCAGTAAGAACACAGATAAATGATGATTCAGGATCAACACAACTAAATGACAATGCAGGATCAATAACGCTAAATGACGATCCAGGATCAACATTGCTAAATGATTAACCAGGCATAACACAGCTAAATAATGATCCAGGATCAACACAGCTAAATGACGATCCAGGATCAACACAGCTAAATGACGATCCAGGATCAACACAGCTAAATGACGATCCAGGATCAACACAGCTAAATGACGATCCAGGATCAAATCAAACTTTATTTATCACATGCGCCGAGTACAACATGTGTAGACTTTACCGTGAAATGCTTACTTACAAGCCCTTAACCAACAATCCAGTTCAAGAAAGAGTTAAGAAAATATTTACCAAATAAACTAAAGTAAAAAGTAACACAATAAAATAACAATAAAGAGGCTATATACAGGGGGTACCGGTATCGAGTCAATGTGCAGGGGTACAGGTTAGTCGAGGTCATTTGTACATGTAGGCAGGGATGAAGTGACTATGCATAGATAATAAACAGTGAGTAGCAGCAGTGTAAAAAACAAATGGGGGGAGGGTCAATATAAATAATCTGGTGGTCATTTGATTAATTGTTCAGCAGTCTTATGGCTTGGGTGTAGAAGCTGTTAAGGAGCCTTTTGGTCCTAGACTTGATACTCTGGTACCGCTTGCAGTACGGTAGCAGAGAAAACGGTCTATAACTTGGGTGACTGGAGTCTTTGACAATTTGTGGGGATTTCCTCTGTCACCGCCTAGTATATAGGTCCTGGATGGCAGGAAGCTTGGCCCCAGTGATGTACTGGGCCGTACACACTACCCTCTGTAGTGCCTTACGGTCAGATGCCGAGCAGTTACCATACCAGGCGGTGATGCAACCGGTCAGGATGCTACTCGACGGTGCAGCTGTAGAACCCTGGGACTAATATGTAAATATTGATATTCTTGACCCCCCACTACAAACTTAAAATGTAGTGTCTTACCTCGACAAAATGGTGCTGGAAAGTCCCATGATGCTCCAGTACCTGGACTCACAATACAAGTGAGTACAGCATGTCCCTCCAGTATATATCCCATGAGACAACTGTAACGGATCTTGTCTCCCATGTTGTACCTTGTTCCATGAATTACTCCTTTTGGTATCAACCCTGGATTTCCACATGTGTGACTTGGTAGCACTGAAAAACAAACAGGATAGATTAATAAGATCAATTCATTTCCATGGCAGGCCCAAGTGCTATTCTATTGTCATAGCACCAAGATCATTTCAGGTCCTCATCACCCACAAGGGCCCCTCTGTTCTCAGTCAGAGCAGAGGAGTCACATCCATCTTCACAAAAAAAATTTGTACACAACTCCTTTCTCATCAGGTTGAAATAAACACCTTTTATTCAGCAACGCCTTTCCATGTGTTTTAACATTTTAGAAATGTAGTTCAATTATTTCATATTATTGTGAAGTTCCTATAGTCAGTTATGTTTCTATGGTTAAATATACTGTTCCACTTTTTTGCCATTTTAATTACACAAAGCTTAAATTTAGTCTTGAGAGAATTAGGATGTTGAAGAAAGAGGTTAATTAATTGAAGAAACATTTAAAGATGCATAACTAAAACATCATCCTTTGTTAATTTTGAAATATTTTAAACAAAACATTGCATGTCTTATCAAATAAAATGTATCTACTTTGGCACTGCTCAACAGATACCAGAAATAAGATAGTTTTCTGATCTTTAAGACACATTCCAAAACCTTAACTTCCAGGGTTCATGTCAAAGAGCATTGTTACATCCTGTAAACTCCTAACTAACTGTGTCAAAAGATTCACTAGTGTGAATTATATCTTTGGGGGTCTCTATTTTTTTCAAGGGACCTCCTATGTGTTTATTATGGGCCTAATAGTAAAGATGTCATTACATTTTTTTTTATTACCTTTTAATTTGGCATGAACACAACCAGCCTAGGGACCAGTCTGCATCACAAAATAAGGGGGATGCAATTTTATGATGCAATTCCAGATAGAATTCTGATACTTTATGGCGCGAAAATGTATGTACACTACATGACTAAAAGTATGTGGACACCTGCTCGTCGAACATCTCATTCCAAAGTCATGGGCATTAATATGGAGTTGGTCAGCCATTTGCTGCTATAACAGTTAAGGTAACAGGCCTTCTGGTGAGGCTTTCCACTAGATGTTGGAACATTGCTGTGGGGACTTGCTGCGGGGACTTGCTTCCATTCAGACACAACAGCATTAGTGAGGTTGGGCACTGATGTTGGGAAATTAGGCCTGGCTCGTAGTCGGTGTTCCAATTCATCCCAAAGGTGATAGATGGGGTTGAGGTCAGGGCTCTGTGCAGGCCAGTCAAGTTCTTCCACACCGATCGCGACAAATCATTTCTGTATGGACCTGTCATGCTGAAACAGAAACAGCCCTTCCGCAAACTGTTGCCACAAAGTTGGAAGCACAGAATTATCTAGAATTTAATTGTATGCTGTAGCATTAAGATGTCCCTTCACTGGAACTAATGGGCCTAGCCAGAATCATGAACAACAGCCCCAGACCAATATTCCTTCTCCAACAAACTTTACAGTTGGCACTATGCATTCGGGTAGGTAGCGTTCTCCTGGCGCCCTCAAAACCCAGATTTGTCCATCGGACTGCCAGATGGTGAAGCTTGATTCATCACTCCAGAGAACGCGCTTCCACATCTCCAGAGTCCAATGGTGGCGAGCTTTACACCACTCCAGCCAACGCTTGGCATTGCGCATGGTGAGCTTAGGCTTGTGTGCGGCTGCTCGGCCATGGAAACCCATTTCATGCAGCTCCCCACAAACAGTTATTGTGCTGACATTGCTTCCGTGCACAGTTTGGAACTCGGTAGTGAGTCTTGCAACCGAGGACAGACTATTTTTGTGCGCTACGCGCTTCAGCACTCGGTGGACTTATGTGGGTGACCACTTCGTGGCTGAGCCGTTATTGCTCCTAGACTTTTCCACTTCACAATAGCAGCACTTACAGTTGACCTTGGCAGATCTAGCAGGGCAAACATTTTACGAACTGACTTGCTGGAAAGGTGGCATCCTATGATGGTGCCCTGTTGAAAGTCACTGCAGTAAGGCCATTTTACTGCTAATGTTTGTCTTTTTTTATTTAATTTTTTACTTTATTTTACCTTTATTTAACTAGGCAAGTCATTTAAGAACAAATTCTTATTTTCAATGACGGCCTAAGAACAGTGGGTTAACTGCCTTGTTCAGGGGCAGAAAGACAGATTTTTACCTTGTGTTCGATTTTATATACCTGTCAGGAACGGGTGTGGCTAAAATAGTCGAATGCACTAATTTGAAGGGGTGTCCACATACTTTTGTATATATATTGTATATAATACAGTATAGTCACTATTCACAATTTCATGACCGTGGGGGAAAACACGGGATTCTCATAGACCGCAAGCAAAACAAGCCTCCATTTATGTTGCTTAGGAGTGCATTTCGCACTACTTTTGGATTATAATTGGATCGTAAGGCTCGTATGAATGTCCTGCTTAAATAATATAATGTTTGTGTCATCATCGCCAATCAACTGCATTATACTTAAAAAACATTCAACATCAACCAGTAAAATGCTCTTTGGCTAGCTTTGCTACCAGCCTATGTCAATGAGAGTTAGCATTCTAGCTAACAACTACTGTATCCAAAAACGAATCTTAGTGATTGTTCAAGCAATAACCAAAACATTGTAAGCCTATGGGAACACCAAAAGGTGTTTTTGTTTAGAAGTAATAACTACTAGGCTATGTTGAATTGGCATGAACAGCGACTCGGAGTATACTATATATCAGCTTAATCTCAAAGCTAGGTGGACTGTGCTTCAAGTTTACAAGATGTTTAATTTTTTCCCTCATTTCATGTAAGGCACCAATAAAACTCTCATGGATATTCCGGCTAAATTGAAATACATGTTTATTTTAAACTTGGCAAGTCAGTTAAGAACAAATTCTTACTTACAATGACAGCCCACGAACAGTGGGTTAACTGTTCCTAGGCTGACAGATTTTTACCTTGTCAGCTCAGGGATTTGATCAAGCAACCTTTCGGTTACTTGCCCAACGCTCTAACCACTAGGCTACCTGCTGCCCCCATGTAATTTGATATAAATAAATAACTGCATGCCCCGAATGCAAATGCTGCCTCCTTAGTGTTGTGTTCTGTAGACCTTTGGAATAACTACCTCTGTGCTGATTAGACCTTGAATGAGCTTCATGTCTTATTGCAGTTCCTTTTTCCAAACTGGAAATAAAATCAATAGTGAAAGCCTGATACAAGCATCTATATTCAGACCGGTGGCTGAGTCCTCCCCCCGCCCCCCTACCCCGCCACTCCCGCCCCCCTTTCCCTTATGGATCAGACCGTCTCTGTCACACCGCAACCCCAGTGGATAAGACTGACTGAATCATCTCAGTTAGGAACTGACATGGATCTGGAGGTGTAGGAAATCACCACTGTGGGGGGCAGGAACTGGAGAGGAGGATATTGCGGTGTCCAGCAATTGAGGACAGGTCTATTACTCAAAGGGCACCTGAAGGGCTTCTGCATAGAGCAAGACATTCTACAAATAAATATAATATAAGAATGGAAACCTGACAGAGTATTACAGTGCATTCTGAAAGTTTTCAGACACCTTCGAAATGTTCCACATTTTGTTAGGCTACGGCCTTATTGTAAAATGGATTAACTTATTTTTTCCCCTCATCAATCTACACACAATACCCCATAATGACAAAGCAAAAACTGGTTTATAGAATTTTTTGCAAATGTATTAAAAATAAAAAACTGAAATATCACATTTACATACAGTAAGTATTCAGACCCTTTACTCAGTACTTTGTTGAAGCACCTTTGGCAGTGATTACAGCCTCGAATCTTCTTGGGTATGATGCTACAAGCTTGGTATACCTGTATTTGGGGAGTTTCTCCCATTCTTCTCTGCAAATCCACTCAAGCTCTTTCAGGTTGGATAGGGAGCGTCGCTGCACAGCTATTTTCAGCTCTCTCCAGAGATCTTAGATCGGCTTCAAGTCCGGGCTCTGGCTGGGCCACTCAAGGACATTCAGATATTTCCCTCATTTCATGTAAGTTGTCTTTGCTGTGCGTTGTCTTGGCTGTATGCTTAGGATAGTTGTCCTGTTGGAAGGTGAATCTTTGCCCCAGTCTGAGGTCCTGAGCACTCTGGAGCAGGTTTTCATCAAGGAACTCTCTGTACTTTGCTCCGCTCATCCTGCCCTCAATCCTGACTAGTCTCCCAGTCCCTGCCGCTGAAAAACATCCCCACAGCATGATGCTGCCACCACCATACTTCACCGTAGGGATGGTGCCAGGTTTCCTCCAGACGTGACACTTGGCATTCAGTTCAAAGAGTTCAATCTTGGTTTCATCAGACCAGAGAATCTTCTCTCATTTTTATTTTTATTTTTACCTTTATTTATACAGGTTTTTCTAATTGAGATAACATCTCTTTTTCAAGAAAGACCTGGTCCAATAGCAGCAGGGGGAACAAAGTTTCAGACAAAACAATTTACATACACTAACACAACATTAAACAAAACTATAGACACATATACAGTACAACAATTACATAATATGTTAAAAAAAACACGAATGTCTTGACTAAAATACAGCTGTACAAAAAACAATTACACACTTCAATGATATTTACATCGATCAAGTGTTTAAATTCCACCAACAAGACTAGATCATCAAATTTTTAAATGTTCAGGAGAGAATTCCAGGACCACGGAGCTGATTAATTGAAACTATTTCTACCATGACCTGTTTTAATTCTTGGTACTGTTAAAAGCAAATGAGAATGGGACCATAATTGATATTTATTTACTGACCTGACTAAAAAAGAACAGAGATAAAATGGCATTTTACCCAGTATGGCCTTATAAATCAGTGTATGCCAGTGTTTAAGCCTGCGCAAGGTTAATGATGACCAGCCAACAGTGCTGTAGAGATCACAATGATGTGTTCAACGTTTTTGATTTGTAATGATGGTCTGAGAGTCCTTTAGGTGCCTTTTGGCAAACTCCAAGCGGGCTGTCATGTGCATTTTACTGAGGAGTGGCTTCCGTCTGGCCACCCTCCTCCGATTGATCATTTTGACCTGGCAGCCAGCTCAAGGAAGAGTCTTGGTGATTCCAAACTGCTTCCATTTAAGAATGATGGAAATGACTGTCTTCTTGGGGATCTTCAATGCTGCAGAAAGTTTTTGGTACCCTTCCCCAGATCTGTGCCTCGACACAATTCTGTCTCAGAGCTCTACAGACAATTCTTTCGACCTCATTGCTCTGACATGCACTGTCAACTGTGGGACCTTATATAGACAGGTGTGTGCCTTTCCAAATCATGTCAAATCAATTGAATTTACCACAGGTGGACTCCAATCAAGTTGTAGAAACATCTCAAGGATGATCAATGGAAACAGGATGCACCTGAGCTCAATTTCAATTATCATAGCAAAGGGTCTGAATACTGATGTAATTCAGTTTCTAATGTTTTATAAATTTGCAAACATTTCTAAAAACCTGTTTTCTCTTTGTCATTATGAGGCATTGTGTGTAGATTGATGAGGAAAATGTTTTATTTAATCCATTTTAGAATTAGGCTGTAACATAACAAAATGTGGAAAAGGGGAAGGGGTCTGAATACTTTCCGAATGCACTGTATGTTCCTACTGTCCCGCCTTAGACAAAACAAGCATAAGTACCTACAGTAAACGTATGTTAATCTGAACAAGTCACACAATCTACGTAATGAAGAGAAGTCTCCAAGCCTGCACATTCAGCATAACCTTCATCTCCCCAAATGTGTAAAATGACCAGTATTGGTTCAGATCTAGATGACATGTCTTTTTAAAAAGCATTTGAAATGCAAGAGTTTTGCGGTTACCTACATAACTTATTCACGCCCGCGGATGGATTCACTATTTGGGATTTTGAAATAAATGCTGTAACTTGTATTGTGAGTAATATAGTCTCTTTTTAGCCCAGCCCTCAGCCTTCTTCATGAATCAAGGGATTACTACAGACACAGGATTGTAATGGCTACATAAGCCAAGATGCAGTAGTTGAAAGACAATGTGAAGATTTTGAGACACTCCATATGTTCATACTAAATAGTTGTTACAGTATCTAATATCTGGAATTCTAAATTCAAGAGACACAGACAGAAAGAATATAGATCACATAAATGTACAATGTGACAATATTGCTGGAATTTCCCTTCTATGATGCTTCACAAAACACAAGTGGTATATAGGGCAAAGACACTGGAAGAAGAAGAAGTCCTCCAGACAGAAAATGACACCCATTGTCTTAAATCATGAGCAACAGCCTTTGATGTTACCATATGTATGGTGTTAATTAAGGACAATGGCACGTCTCCCCAATACGATAGGGATTTTCTGAAGGAATGACTCACTTTCCTTTCCTACCCATGCCAAATCTACAGAGACTGATATTTCACCTGAGACATCCTTAATGTAGAAATCAATGGAGGCCTTTCTGTCTAAATAAATGGTTCGTTTCTTTCAATTCTGTCACAGCTGAGGGGCATTTATTATGCAGTGTTGTGCACTTTGCATGCACTTTTTGAGACTGTGTTTTATGTCTTACTCTGACACTTTTCTTTCTCTGTCATTAAGTTTTTATTAGCAGTCTCCATATAGCATCTTTTTTCAGATAAAAAAAGTTGATTAATTCATGTGTGCTGGCAGCATAGTGATTGCATAATGAACCTTATCGATTTTATTTTTAAATAATTGTTTGTCAGTTTAATCATCTAATGACAAGACAAGACCATTAAACATCACATGTGAAGATCTGTTTGTTTTCAAGGGTGAAGAATAAATCCTTTTAAATTCCAATATACATGCACTTCCTCATTACAGGGTGCTCAATGAGAAACACAAGTTGGTTTTCAAGTAGGCCTAGATTTCAATGATTACCTATAATGTGAAAATGATGGGCATCCATTAAGATCTCTAAGCCTCCACAACAAATTGACACGTTTTAACGACATCTGAAATGACAGAAAATACACTGTCAACAGACTGCATCTGCTTCCCCCCGCTGCCTGCCCAAACTGATTGCATCACTAGCCAGCTAAATGTAACATCCCCTGCAGTTTGTGTTGGTTCAGAGAAGAGGGCTGCTCCAGAACTGCTCACTGTTGGAGATGTGATGAGAAGATATGATGAGACGCTACCTTGCAGTCCCTCACACTCACTATCAATGTGTATATGTCGGCATTCATGAAAACATTCCCATTTTAAAAAGTATGTAATTAATGGTCATTCATCCAAATATCACATAAAATACAGAATGGAACAACTCTTTTATGTGACAGTACTATGGCTGGATCCGTTGTGGTCCCCATACACTTTGTGGCCCTATGGAGGTTTCATCCAGGCACAAAATATCAATCCACATTGAATGGGTAATGACAGATGTAAATGTGACTGCAAGCTGTTAAATGAAGATGCATTAAGTCGGAAGGGGGTGTAAGTCAATTTCCTACAGAACCTGTTGCTCGGGAGGCTGTTCATTCTTCCCCGGCGCATCAGCTCAGACGTTTGTGGCCAACCTTAGCATCTGTTTTGCCCCCATGTATCATTTGCCTTGTCCGCGCGAATCCCATGGCGTGGCTAGACTAGCAGTCATGGGTCTTGTCTTGTATTGTTTTGACTGCCCTGAGCAGATACATCACATTTCGTAGCACTTTCTTAGTTGGGGAAATTGTTGAAATGCATGAACTTTGCAATCCTTCCAAAATGCAATCTGGAGTTGCATATTTTTCAGGAAGATTTTGCATACCCAGCTGTATTAAGAACAAATCTAGGGACATATTGTGTCTAGCTGTACTCACAGCATGGTAAAAATTGTGTTTGGTTACCAGCTGAAAAGATGGTCCTTGAAGAGCTTATGTATTTCATGCATATCTGTTGGAGAGGAAGATATCTGCATATAAAAATGAAAAATGTCTTCATGGGCACAAACATCAGTGTTGCTGCCACCAGCCTAAAGCCTCTTCAGTAGAATCGCATTTGTCTTTTGAATATCAGTGAGCTCTTGAGAAAGGGCTTATCGGACAAGTGGAACCATGCATTGCTACGCAACAGAGACCCCTAAAGAGGGCGTTTACTCTTAAACCATCAACAGATATTGATCCTTGCCTCTTCATACCACCCTCAGTAAAATTAAAGTGGGGAAAGAGAAATGTGTTCTGGCTTACGAGGGCTTTCTCTTTTATGGTCAACCCACACGTTTTTGAGAACGGCAGATGACGGTGTGCAGAGGGGTGGGCAGAATGATGCGTGAGTTGCTTGAGTTGCTTGACTATGCTTGCATGGTAACATTGTAATTACAAGTGGCAAGTGGTAATACAGTCAACCTACTGCCTTGTGACTAATAATATGGCACTGATTTAAGAGATTTCTTTATTGACACGTGTGGAACAAATTATATGATATTTTAGTTGTTGTTTTTTTACAACAAACGGCCATTACATAGTTTGAAAAAAGCTAGTCTTAGCTATCCCAGGTTGTTACAATATCCCGGAACTCTACTTTTGTCTTTTGGACAAGAATTTGCTGAGTGTTGACATTGTGATTGATTGAGTTTAGCCTCCAATTCCTAAACACATCCAAAACTATGATGCTCAATTGGCATGCATTCCTGCTGACAGTCAACTGATGGAGCTGTATTACAGTATGTAGTACTCTACATTGAGACCAGAAAGAAAACTATTTGAACTGAATTCTAGCCAAACAGCACTGCCACAAAAGCAGCCAAAGCTATACTTTTCTCCATGTGATGGATATATTGTTTTAACTTCAATTCACTTGATAATAATGAAAGATGGATGCTGTTTATTTTTGTTTTCCCTTTACATAGCTCAATCCATTAAATATAAAATGTAAGACCACAAAGGCACATTTCTTCTGGGTATAAAATTGCTGCTGTGAAAGCGACAAAATGCTCAATGTGTGAAGAGTAGCACTTTTCCCAAAATACTGGAAACAATCATTAACATACTATATGTATAAATGTTGTTGATATGTCAAGTTACGAGAGTATCAGGTTGTGCATACAGTAACTAACCCTCGTGTTCCAGTGACATTTCGTGACATATTCAATTGTAACAATCTAACAAAAATAGCAGGTCAATAACTTTAAGCACATGATGCATGTGGGGGATATCATTGTTTTCAGTTAATTATCACTGTAACTAATGCTCTGCTAGGTACATTATCCTTATATTAATGTTCTTCATAACACGTTTTATTGCATCAGTCCATGCTGCAAAAATAGCCATTCATATGCGAACGTCTAGACAAGGACTACCGATTAAGCATATTGATTTGATGGGACAGTTTTTTCCTGTTTTGTTTGTGTAATTTTCAATCTCTCTCTCCAAGTTTACTTTGAAAACTGACTTCCCAAATACTCTTGTCATACGTTGTTTTTTCCTTGTGTGAAAGCCTATTTTGCGGTTTAAATTTGATTGCTTAACCCAGCTTTACATATAGAAAACACATTTTCAGACATATCTTCAAAACACGCCCGGTCAGTATAACAATATGCAGATAAATTGTTAAGACTGCCCTGTTTCCTTTACAATATGCATTACAAAAACGGCCTGGCCTCATTAACAAAAGTCACCTCTCCAATCACATCTTAGTCAATTTGCATATCAACATGAACAAATTCATCATAGGCACAATTGTAAAAAGGTTGACCATTATAACTCAATTAAGTTAAATGATATCCAGTCAAAATGAGTTAGTGATTGAATCCTAGGATGCACAAGACAAGTCTTGACTTTTATCTAATTACTCGCTGTTATGTATGAACTTTGAAAGCTGTATCTCAATTAGAATCTTTCAAATCTTCAATACTGGTTCGGATTATGATTTTTTTTCAAGTGCAGTCTAAATGACACACCTAATAGGGAGTGCATACTGTGCTTATACTGTATATGCACTCCCCTACGTATTTATTTGCAGAGGCATCGTGCCCCACTCAGATTTGTCCTGTTTAAAAAACAAATAATATTAATACATTTATAAATTATTTGTAATACTACTAGCCACCTAGCAATGTTATGAAGTTGGCTTTCGCTAGCCCAGATAGGTTACCAATCTCCCAACCTCATAACTAGCTACCAAGTAGCCATTTCAGGCTGCAGTATGAAACAAGTTAGAATAGCTAGCTTGTGTAACTATCTTAGCTGGCATGCCTGCTGGCAAGGTTGGTAGACTTTAGAAAAGCAAGCAATAACTAAATGTACTGAATAAGACTGACATTCCTTTCAATCTTTTACCAATATTTTAGCAGAGTATGGGGCTGTGGTGGTCATGACATTTTGTCAGATGGTTATTGTCATGCAAAAGACTGCCGGTCTCACGGTAATTTACCATTAATTAACATAAACATATTTAGCATTTCCAGGTCTTCACGCATACAATCCACTGATGCACGCCCTTGGAACATCTACATTTAAATCAATTTAATACACCATCACAATAAATCCATTATTTATTTTATGCAGGTCTAAAGAAACATTATGGTATGCAGAAAATGTATTTCAGAAGAACAGAATATGAGTTGGCCTACTGCATGCTATCTGGCTATGTGACATGCCATAGGCTGTAGGCCAGTTCATTTAGCAGACAAGATATTCTAATAAATTCCATGCCATTAATTTACATTATATGATATTATAGTATGAAGAATATAATTGTACTTAGCTGAAAAAAATAGAAAGGATATTTTTCCCATTCCGGAGCAAGTGTGCATATGAAGTGACTATGTAGAGGGTAAAGGTGATCATTTGAAACAGTTCCTATATGCTAGATTAAAGGTATTTGGCAACTTTAGTTGTGAATGATACAAACCTTAGAATGTCTTAGAAATCAAAACACAAAACATTAGGAACACCTTCCTGATATTGATTTGCACCCCCTTTGCCCTCAGAACACCCTCAATTCGTCGGGGCATGGACTAAAAGGTGTCAAGTTGGCTGGATGTCCTTTGGGTAGTGGACCATTTTAATACACATGGAAACAGTTGAGTGTGAAAAACCCGGCAGTGTTGCAGTTCTTGGCACACTCAAACCATTGCTGGCACCTACTACCATACCCAGTTCAAAGGCACTTAAATATTTTGTCTTGCCCATTCACCCTCTGAATGGCACACATACACAACCCATGTCTAAATTGTCTCAAGGCTTAAAAATCCTTCTTTAAAACCTGTCTCCTCCCCTTCCTACACTGATTGAAGTGAATTGAACAGGTGTCATCAATAAGGGATCATAGCTTTCACCTGGATTCACCTGATCAATCTATGTCATGGAAATAGCAGGTGTTCATAATGTTTTTTCACTCAGTTCATATGGGCTGCATGATGCAACTTTAGGTTATTGATGATTTGAGAATATTGCAAAAAAGGCTTGCGCTCTGTTCCTTGCCTCAGGCTTCACATGATGTTTTCTCATCAAGTGATCATATTTTCACTATTCTCAATTTAATCTTTACTAATATAAAACATTTGTTTTGATTTAGAATGGCCCATTAACAAATGGGCATGAAACAGGGGCAGGGGAAGAAAGATAAGTCATGCACTCAAATAGCCAATGGAGGACGCTTTCCTCCAGTTAGTTTTTGAATCATGCCAGTAGGCTACTCCGGTTTTTTCACTCCACACATCAACCATTGTTTGAGGAGCATACAGCCTCTCACTGCGCGACAGGTGACATTCCACCCAAACTCTGTATGCTATGGGCTCTCCAGTCATGTTTCCTGCAGCTATCCAGTGCTTCATTTGGGAAACCAAGTGAAATCTGTTCAGGAACATCTATAGTAACGTTTTCACAACGAAACATGTTTCATTAAACTGTTGACGGCCCCTCTCTCTGCACACTCAAGAAAGGAATAAAGGAAAGAGGGGAGGAGATGGAAACACACGGTGGTGAGAACTTCTGTAGCTAAAGGTAATGTGTCAGCCTATTAATTATGAAAATATGACCTATTACTAGGCTATTCAAAATCAAATTCATACATATTCACTACAATTGTTAACTCTGTAAGCCGATATTCAGAAAAATACACGATATTTTTTACATATAATTAAGCATAATGATTATGGCTCTAGATTGCAGGAAAAAGCTTCTTTTTTTTACCTGAAACAGCTTTTTCCTGCATTCTAGAGTCATAATCATTATGCTTAATTCTATGTAAAAAAATATATATTTTTCAGAATATCTAAGCGTACCTGTTGAGCTGTCTGTATCCTCCTGATGGGTGGTTCTTTTTAAAAAGAAACTATTATCCTTCTCTGCAACTCTGCTAGGGCTGTTGCGGTAGACCTGCTAGTTATTTCTTGTCACACAATCCCACACCTTAATAAGATGTTAAGTATTGACAAGTTTTGTAAGTTGTAAGGGCTAATCAAACTTCTAAATGACAAAACGTAATCACTCGAAAATCATTCCCGTAAATTCAATGTGTGGGTCAACTTACTTACCCAAATTGGTAGATCCGGATCAAAGCGGGTTTGTTAAAAAATTATTATTCTCAGATAACCTCTGTCATCTATTACATACAGTATCTTACTTGCTTCTTTAGGAATCAAAGCTCATTGGGCAGTTCTATATCTCAACGCAGAATGGTCATATCTTTGGTCGGTTTTGTAACATATGGGACTTGGCTCCAATTTCATTAAAATGAAAACTACATTATATGCCAATCCCTCAGCCATGGTAATGAAGCAATACCTGCTCTGTTCCATTTTTTAAAAAAAGTAGAAGTAGCTGGCAAGGTGATCAAATCTCTTTTTATTGCATATGGAGCACCTGGTCCAGGCAATTCGACAATCAAAACAAATTATGCCAATATCACCGCAGAGTGAAGGAAAAGCAGCCAACGAGTGCTCAGCACTCTTTCAAGACTGCTGAAGAGTCTAAAATATAAAATATATTTGTTTCACACTTTTTTGGTTACTACATGATTCCATATGTGTTATTTCATAGTTGTGATGTCTTCACTATTATTCTGCAATGTAGAAAATAGTACAAATAAAGAAAAACCCTATAATGAGTAGGTGTGTCCAAACTTTTGACTGGTATTGAATATAATTGGTCCCCCAAAAATGCAATCATGATAAATAATGTATTGTGTCATTGTGGAGTCACTTTCATTGTAAATGAAGCCTAAATCATAGTCCACAGACACTGTGACGTGATAGTCTGGCGTCCCATTGTGACATAGGGCGGCAGGTAGCCTAGTGGTTGGAGTGTTGGGCCAGTAACCGAATGGTTGCTAGATCGAATCCCTGAGGTGACAAGGTAAAAATCTGTCGTTCTGCCCCTGAACAAGGCAGTTAACCCATTGTTCCTAGGCCGTCATTGTAAATAAGAATTTGTTCTTAACTGACTTGCCTAGTAAATAAATAAATAGTTATGTGGCTCTAACACCACCATCTACAGGAGATGCAGAGCCCGAATGCACACCTCCCAACAATTCCCAACCAACGCAGCTCTGGTGTGTGTCTTGTATTCATTTGAACATGTTGGCAGTTGGAGAAAATGCTTGAGCTCCGCTGAGAATTTGAAAAGTATGAAAGCCAACAGTCCAATATTCTAGAACACTGCTGTGTGTACGTGTACACGTTTTGGACGAAGATAAACCCTTTAGAATATAATATGTTTCTGAACACTTCTACATTGATGTGGATACAACCATTGTTAAATGGCTGGAATATTACCGCATTTGGGGCCCTGGGGAACATTTTGTCATGAAGCTAAGAGAAAATGTTGCAGGTTTACAGCTAATTTCCTGCGATTCTACATGTTTTGCTATGAGGCTGAGAGACAATTGTGTTGTGTTAAAGCTAATTTCCTGAGGGGGGGATATGTGAACCAAATACTAAACTTTTGACTGAATTTAAATCAATATAAGTGAATTTGTCCAAATACTTAAATATAGATACATAAAGTACATTCATTCTAAACGGTTAAACAGATATGTATGAAAATAGCCTAAAATAAAATATTACATTCTGTACTGTCGCTTCATATAAAACATTTAATCTCAAATCCAAAATGCTGGAGTATAGAGCCAAATTAAAATCTTTAGCTTCCCTGTCCAAATAAATATGTAGGGGAGTGTATAAACAGTCGCTAGTGAAAGTCTACACACCCCTTGCACAATCTTCACATTTTGCTGCCTTAAAATTAAATCCAAGAAGGTATTGAATTAGATTTTTTTTCCTGCCGGTCTACACAACCTACTCCACATTTTCAAAGTGAAAGAAAAATTATAGAACAGAGGAAGCTTCTTTTGACAGCCCTTACAGCTGTGGATAATTTTGAATAAGATTCTACCAACTTTGTACAACTCTTATAGGGCAACATTAAACATTAATAGTCTCTGCTAGGTAAAGCCCCGCCTTATCTCAGCTCACTGGTCACCATAGCAGCACCCACTCGTAGTACGTGCTCCAGCAGGTATATCTTCACTGGTCACCCCCAAAGCCAAATCCTACTTTGGTCGCCTTTCCTTCCAGTTCGCTGCTGCCAATGACTGGAACGAACTGCAAAAATCACTGAAGCTGGAGACTCATATCTCCCTCACTAGCTTTATGCACCAGCTGTCAGAGCAGCTCACAGATCACTGCACCTGCACATAGCCCATCTGTAAACAGCCCATCTATCTACCTCATCCCCATACTGAATTTATTTATTTATCTTGCTCCTTTGCACCCAAGTATCTCTACTTGCACATTCATCTTCTGCACATCTACCATTCCAGTGTTGAATTGCTATATTGTAATTACGTCACCACCATGGCCTATTTATTGCCTTAACTCCCTTATCTTACCTCATTTGCACTCACTGTATATAGACTTTTTGTTTTCTTTTTTTCTACTGTATTATTGACTGTATGTTCTGTTTATTCCATGTGTAACTCTGTGTTGTTGTATGCGTCGAATTGCTATGCTTTATCTTGGCCAGGTCGCAGTTGCAAATAAGAACTTGTTCTCAACTAGCCTACCTGGTTAAATTAAGGTGAAATATATATTTTTTTAATAAATCCATTGTTGTTGTCAAAATATCTTGAGTGCGGTCAACTTGGCTGTGAATCATTGATAGACAGCAATATTCAAAACTTGTCTCTGATTTTCAATCAAATTTAAGTCAGGACTGAGACTGGACCACTCAGGAACACTATTGGAAAGCCATTCTGGTATCTCCCACTGAAAAACTCTATCCCAGGCTTACATTTTTACATGTGGCTTTATTTTCACTTTTTCTGTGCTTGTAATTTAACTGTTTTTTTTATATTTTGTTTCGTTACAGAGAAAATTGGTTGTCACATTTTGCTGAGTCAACACTTGCCATTGATAATAATGCAATATGCAAATATGTCTAAAGCATATTAGAAAACAATCTAAAACACTCCACACCAACTCATCTTACCATTCTGAATGATGTCTCTGCACTAAATTGTTTTTTAAATGTTCCTATGTGCCATAAATTCATGTTTGAATGATGTTGTTTACAACACCAACAAAAATATGCAAATATGGGATTTATAGGACAGTGGAACATTAAAAAAGAGAATTTGCAGAGACATTCAAAATGGGATCTGATGTAGTATGAATCGGTTCGGAGTGTTTTGAAGCGTTTTCTAACATGGCAAGTGATGACTACCAATTTTCTTTGTAAAGAAACAAATATAAAAACAACGGTTTTGGGGATCAACTACAATCACAGAAAGATTAAAAACAAGTCTACATGGAAGAAGAAGACTGAGGCGGGTTTTCCTCTACATTTTAACTTGGGCTTTGCTCCTTTCATTTTTATTTTGATCCAGATAAACTCCCAAGCCCCTGTCTGTGACAAGCATATTCATAACATGATACTGCCACCACAATATTATAAAATACAGAGGTTTTCACTGTGTTTTGTTGAATTAGATTTGACCCAAGCCCAAACCTGTTGTCTTTAATTTAGTCCAAAAAGTGATGTTCTTTTGTCTTGCAGTATTAGTTAACGGGTGTTTTGGAATGGATTTTTCAACACAGGCATACTTATTTTCACTTTGTCATACAGGTCAGTAATGTGGATTTAATGCAATGTTGTTCATCCTCTATATTTTCAAGTATTGTGGTGGCAACATAGATGTATGTATTTATTGCATATGTTCCAGCCATATACAAAGCAATACAGAAAACATTATTCACATTTTTTATAACATTTACATTTGAATACTTTGCAGCCCAGAAACCTATTTTTCCCAGTAGTGGTTTTGATATTCTTCTCTGCTAAATCTTTTTTATATGGCAAAGCATTTTCATAATCTAATCCAAGAGACCCAGCTTGACACAACATGCCAACATAAATGACACATTTGGGGACACATCATTTTTCACCCTGCACTTTGTGGCAATGTCAGGTCCTATTCTATTGGCCAAGGATTTCTTCTTTCACACGCTGTGTGGTGCTTTGACATCACTGACAGCTGTATGTATGAAACTGTTCAGCAAAATTAAGGCAGTTTATAATTTTTTTTTAAACATTACAATATATTCACAGATTTGACAACAGGCCCCTACTCCACCACCACCACATATCTACAGTACTAAATCCAGGTACTGTAGGAGTGGTGTGGGGGCTGTGCTTTGGCAAAGTGTGTGGGGTTATATCCTACCTGTTTGGCCCTGTCTGGGGGTTTTATCGGATGGGGCCACAGTGTCTCCTGACCCCTCCTGTCTCAGCCTCCAGTATTTATGCTGCAGTAGTTTATGTGTCGGGGGGCTAGGGTCAGTCTGTCACATCTGGAGCATTTCTCTTGTCTTTTCCAGTGTCCTGTGTGAATTTAAATATGCTCTCTCTAATTCTCTCTTTCTCTCTTTCTTTCTCTCTCTCGGAGGACCTGAGCCCTAGGACCATGCCTCAGGACTACCTGGCTTGATGACTCCTTGCTGTCCCCAGTTCACCTGGCCGTGCTGCTGCTCCAGTTCCAACTGTTCTGCCTGCGGCTATGGAACCCTGACCTGTTCACCGGACGTGCTACCTGTCCCAGACCTGCTGTCCCAGACCTGCTGGAACCCTGACCTGTTCACCGGACGTGCTACCTGTCCCAGACCTGCTGTTTTCAACTTTCTAGAGACAGCAGGAGCGGCAGAGATATTATCAAAGATCGGCTATGAAAAAGCCAACTGACACTTACTCTTGTGTTACTGACTTGTTGCACCCTCGACAACTACTATGATTATTATTATTTGACCATGCTGGTCATTTATGAACATTTGAACATCTTGGCCATGTGCTGTTATAATCTCCACCCGGCACAGCCAGAAGAGGACTGGCCACCCCTCATAGCCTGGTTCCGCTCTAGGTTTCTTCCTAGGTTTTGGCCTTTCTAGGGAGTTTTTCCTAGCCACCGTGCTTCTACACCTGCATTGCTTGCTGTTTGGTGTTTTAGGCTGGGTTTCTGTACAGCACTTTGAGATATCAGCTGATGTAAGAAGGGCTATATTAATAAATTTGATTTGATATAGTGCATATGTTATCATATATGTGTGTGTATGCATGTGTCTGTGCCTATGTTTGTGTTGCTTCACAGTCCCCGCTGTTCCATAAGATGTTTTTTTATCTGTTTTTTAAATCTAATTCTACTGCTTGCATCAGTTACTTGAATAGAGTTCCATGTAGTCATGGCTCTTTGTAGTACTGTGCACCTCCGATAGTCTGTTCTGGACTTGTGGGCTGTGAAGAGACCTCTTGTGACATGTCTTGTGGGGTATGCATTGGTGTCCGAGCTGCGTGCCAGTAGTTTAGACAGATAGCTCGGTGCATTCAACATGTCAATACAAGTAGGGCCATTGGAGCTTTGAGGCCAAATCTGTTACTATGCAACACAAATAAAAACATGGTTACTCCTTCTCTGACCCTAATTTATTCACACTAGTAATAGAATGGTATTACAACATTGATAAAGATACAGTAATTAGCCTACAAGCCACTGCTAATTCAAGACCCCAATCTGTCCCTGCACTTTATATCGACCCATTCTGATGAAATACAATTTCAGTCAACCAGGTAATGTCCCATTGTGACTGTAGAGAATGTAATTTTGCTACCCAAAATATATTTCAAGTGTAAAGGGATTTCAATCAACTTGATTGGATTCTGGATTCTAAATCACTATATCAGTAGACCCTGGCTACAATAATGCATCTGATTGGTGCATTGATTTATTTCTAGACATATAGAATATCAGTAATTATATCTAAGGAAATATTGCTTTGAGTTATGGTTTCTCTTATCTTGACATTTTTAGTGTGTCTCGACAGACACTTGCCCTATCCCAAGCCTTTTACCTTTGATGCAATAGAAATTGACGAACAAGTATATGGTCTGTCTACGGTAGATATACTATATAAACAAAAGTACGTGGATACCCCTTCAAATTAAGGGATTTGGCTATTTCAGCCACACCAGTTGCTGACAGGTTTATGAAATTGAGCACACAGTCATGCAATCTCCATAGACAAACATTGCCAGTAGAATGGCCTTACCGAAGAGCTCATTGACTTTCAACGTAGCAATGTCATAGGATGCCACCTTTCCAACAAGTCAGTTTGTCAAATGTATGCCCTGCTAGAGCTGTCCCGGTCAACTGTAAGAGTGCTGTTATTGTGAAGTGGAAACGTCTAGGAGCAATAACGTCTCAACCGCAAAGTGATAGGCCACACAAGCTCACAAAACGGGACCGCTGAGTGCTGAAGCGCGTAGAGCGTAAAAATCATCTGTCCTCGGTTGCAACACTTAATACCAACTTCAAAATTGCCTCTGGAAACAACGTCAGTACAACAACTGTTCGTGGGGAGCTTCATGAAATGGGTTTCCATGGCCGAGCAGCCGCACACAAGCCTAAGATCACCATGCGCAATGCCAAGTTTTGAGTCTTCTACAGTGAGATCTGACCGAATAAGAGCCTTGGAACTGTGATGGCCCATTAGACACCTTGCGCGCGAGTTGATGGTGGGTACTCTCATTCCGAAACGTTTTAAAAGAGAACCCAATGGTCCGCCTTGAATTTTATTCATGTTCTGGTTAAAAAAGGCCCTAATGATTTATGCGATACAACGTTTGACATGTTTGAACGAACGTAAATATATTTTTTCCGTTCGTGAAGTGAAGTGAAGTCCGGCTGGCTTAGATCATGTGCTAACAACACGGAGGTTTTTGGACATAAATGATGAGCTTTTTTGAACAAAACTACATTCGTTATGGACCTGGGATTCTTTGGAAGTGACATCTGATGAAGAGAATCAAAGGTAATGGATTATTTACATAGTATTTTCGATTTTAGATCTCTCCAACATGGCGGTTAGTCTGTATCGCAATGCGTATTTTTCTGGGCGCAGTGCTCAGATTATTGCAAAGTGTGATTTCCCAGTAAGGTTAATTTTAAATCTGGCAAGTCCATTGCGTTCAAGAGATGTAAATCTATAATTCTTTGAATGACAATATAATATTTTACCAATGTTTTCTAATGTTAATTCATTATTTTGTTGTCATGACTTGACTGCCGGTATTGGAGGGAAACGATTTCCTGAACATCCACGCCATAGTAAAACGCTGTTTTTAGATATAAATATGAACTTGATAGAACTAAAAATGCATGCATTGTCTAACATAATGTCCTAGGAGTGTCATCTGATGGAGATTGTAAAAGGTTAGTGCATAATTTTAGCTGATTTTATGGTTTTGGTGACGCCTGTCTTTGAATCGACAATACATTACACACAGCTATTGTCAATGTACTCTCCTAACATAACCTAACTTTATGCTTTCCCCGTAAAACCTTTTTGAAATCGGACAACGTGGTTAGATTAAGGAGATGTTTATCTTTCAAAGGCTGTAAGTTAGTTGTATTGTAGCGACCCGCACAGACAGTTGTGGGTTATGTGTTAGGCTATTAGTGGGTTGTGTCGTACTTACAGTGTTCGCGGGGTCATGCCAATCAACCTGCTATCTGCCAATCACGGGAATGCCTGGAATGTTCAGATACCGGGCAGCCTGGTGGTTGGCGGAGTGGCGTGAAGGGGGGTTGGGCAGGGGGATGGAGCATTGGAAGTTAAGACCGGGTTTAGCCATTGTTCTCTCTCTTACGTCTGGGCTTCACAAGAGAAGGTCACGGTTCGTTTGTAGGGTACCTTTCATTTATTTGGCGTGGGCTACGGCCAAACAGTAGCCTGTGTTAAGTTGTGTTAATAAACCGTCCATTCGTTAACTCCATCCTCTGTCTGGACAATTGTTCCTTCATGATCTAGTCGGGTCATTACACTGGTGTCAGAAGTAAAAACGTGTATAGAAGTTAGCCAGCTAGCTGACTTCGGAGGCTAGCTAACGTGGGTGAAGAACGGGGTTGTAAATGCTTCAAGGGAATCCAAAAGTGACGGTGGAGGTAGGGGACGGTTATGGCCAAGGAGGTGCGTGTGCATGGACGTCGGAGGATCTGGCTGAGGAGATCGCCAGGGCGTCGGATCCCAGAGGCCGCTTGAGGGAGGACGTTAGAGTGATGGCGGCTGTAGCGGGCATGAGTGCTTCGTCTAACGTGTTTCGCGCGGATTCTGGTGGGCGGACCGAAGGGGTGACGTCGACGCGGCGGGACGAGGAATCTGGGGCTCGGAATGTAAACAAACATGGCGGCGCCCAGCCCCCGGCTGCGTCAGTATCCGTTAAGACCCCAAAGTATTCCGGTAAGGCGGATTGGGAAGCTTTTCATGCTCAGTTTGAACTGTTAGCTCATTTTAGGGGGTGGTCGAATGAAGATAGGGCACTGCAGTTGGCTTTATGCCTGACGGATGATGCTCTGGCCTGTTTGTTATTGATTAGCCCCGAGGACAGACGCGATTATGGTGCCTTAGTGGGAGCACTGAGGAGGCGCTATGGACAGTGTGTACAGCCCGGGCTGCTGCGCTCCGAACTGGGTAATAGACGCAGGCAGCCTGGAGAGCCTCTACGGGTGCTAGCTAATGACATTGAGAGCCTCTCTCGGCGGGCATATGCTCACATGCCCCCCTACGTGCAGAGCGAGCTAGCACGGGACCAGTTCATACAGGCGCTTTCTCCTACGGAGCTGCGCATACAGACCCAGCTGGCTCATCCTGAGTCATTGCAGATAGCCTTGGAGATGGCTTTGGAGAGGGAGCTGGTGTGGGCTGGGGCTTCAGCTGGGTCTTTGGTGGGGGCGCAGGGAGGCAGACCCTCTGGGAGAGCTGGGGGGCAGAGCAGCCCAGAGCCGGAAAAGCCTGCGTGCGTGGCTGATATGACAGAACTCATTCGTGCTGTGTCGCTACAGGTGGAACGAAACACACGCCGTGGTCCCCGGGTCTGCTGGGGTTGTGGCCAGACAGGCCATCTGCGCCGAGATTGCCCCAAGTTCCCCGGAGCTCAGGGAAACGGCTCGGGGTCCGCATTGACCGGGTAGTGCGGACCCCTGGCTTTCTATCCCAACCACCACCATCTTCTTCAGGAGGAGCCCACCGGCCCAGACGGGGAAGCAAGGCTCCACTTCCCCCAGAAGCAGACGTGGGCAAGCGGACGGAGCCTGTTGTCGTGGTGGGCCGGACCTGTGTTGGGGACTTTTGTCATGTCCCTGTCACTGTGGAGGGGGTGCCCTGCTCTGCCCTGGTGGACACTGGGTCCACAGTAACCCTGGTGAGGCCAGATATTGTACCAGGTTGGATTCAGTGTGAGCCCACAACTGTGCAGCTCCGCACAGTCACAGGTGAGCTGGCACCCATGAAAGGGAAGGGAATAATGACTCTGACAGTAGGGGGCAGGACTGTGCGTCATCCCGTGTGGGTGGCGGCTGTGCAGGACCCTTGTATCCTGGGGTTGGACTTTCTTAGGAGCACAGGCTGCCAGTTAGACCTAAATGGGGGCACACTGAGCTTCCAGGGAGGGCCTGCAGTCACCATGGCCCCCCCTAATATCACATACACTCAACCCAACAAACCCTTTACTCCAACAGTTAAAGCAGCAGAGACTCATGGCTGCCCCCCCTCCCCCACATCTGTGTGTGACTTTTCTCCAGTCCCCCTGTCACCTACGGCTGTGTGTTACATTCCCCCAGCTACCCCCACGACACAGCCCTCCGTGAGCCCGGGCCGCACCCCCCCAGTCCAGCTACCCCAGATGGGAGAGGAGAGGACACTGTCTGCAGTGAGGGAGATATGGGGGAGGAACTGTGTTGGTCTTGACCCTGAGCAGCAGGAACGGTTGTGGCAGTTGCTGTTTGAATTCAGAGACAGCTTTGCGCTGAGTGAGGGAGAGGTGGGTCAGACTCATCTGGTGCAGCATGAGATCGACACAGGTGATGCTCGACCCATCAAGATGCGTCCCCGCCGTATCCCGCTGGCACGCCAGGAGGCGGCAGACAAGGCTGTGTTGGAGATGCAGCGGGCAGACTTCATCGAGCCCTCAGACAGCCCCTGGGCGGCGCCGGTTGTCATGGTTCCAAAGAAGGGGGGCAAGCTGAGGTTCTGTGCGGACTACAGGCGTCTGAATGAGGTAACCAGGAAGGACTCATACCCCATACCACGTATCGATGAATCGCTGGACCTGGTTAGGGGGTCCTCCTGGTTCTCCTCACTAGACCTCCGCAGTGGCTACTGGCAGGTGCCCCTCTCCCCAGAGGCCAGAGCCAAAACTGCGTTCTCCACTAACAGAGGACACTGGCAGTTCAAGGTCCTGTGCTTCGGCCTGTGCAACGCTCCAGCTACTTTTGAGCGTTTGATGGACAGGGTGCTGGATGGCATCCCCCGACAGCAGTGTCTGGTATACCTCGATGACATCCTGGCCCATGGCAGCTCCTTCCAGTCAGCTCTGGTGGCGCTACGGAGTGTGCTGGAGCGGGTGGCTGCCGCAGGTCTGAAGCTCCACCCCGAGAAGTGCCACTTCATGAGGAGAGAGGTGTCCTTCCTGGGCCACCGAGTGGGGAAGGAGGGGATCAGCACCATGGAGGACAAGGTGGGGGCTGTCCGGGACTGGCCCACCCCCACCGACCAGCGTCAGCTGAAGAGCTTCCTGGGCCTGGCCTCGTACTACAGGAGGTTTGTACGGGGCTTCTCAAGCGTCGCTGCTCCCCTGAACCGCCTGCTGCCGAAGGACAAGGCCTTCACTTGGACAGGGGAGTGTGAGGAGGCCTTCAACACCCTCAAATGTGCACTGATCGAGGCCCCTGTGCTCGCCCCCCCTGACCTCACCTTGCCCTTTATCCTGGACACAGACGCGAGCAATGTGGGCATGGGTGGGGTGCTGGCCCAGGTGGGGCCAGAGGGGGAGAGAGTGGTGGCGTACTTCAGCAGAACATTTAACAAACATGAGCGCCGCTACTGTGTCACCCGGCGGGAGCTCTTGGCTGTTGTGGCTTCCATCAAACACTTCAAGTACTACCTGGGTGGCCTGCCATTTACTGTGAGGACTGACCACTCTGCTCTCCAGTGGCTCATGTCGTTCAGAGAACCAGAGGGGCAGGTGGCACGCTGGTTGGAGGAGCTTCAGCCGTATGACTTCACAGTGGTGCACAGGGCAGGGGCACGCCACTCCAACGCCGACGCCATGTCCCGTCGGCCCTGTACTGCAGATGGCTGCCGCCACTGTGAACGGAGAGAGGGACGGGAGAGAGCGCTGAGTGCAGAGGAGGGGGTCTGTGCCACAGTGTGTCGGGTGAGCGGCCCTGTCTGCTGTGAGCTGCAGACTGTCGACGTGGCTGAATGGGGACAGCAGCAGGGACGGGACACAGACCTACAGCCAGTGCTACAGTGGGTAGAGGCACAGGTGAGGCCACCATGGGAAGAGGTGACAGCGCTCTCACTCGCGACCAAAGGGTTGTGGTCAAAGTTTGAGAGACTGCGGCTGGCTGATGGCGTGCTACAGCGGGCATGGAAGGAGTCAGCTACGGGAGAGGAGAGGTGGCAGGTGGTGGTCCCAAAAGCATTGCGGGAGGCTGTGCTCCAGAGTACTCATGGGGGGGTGGGGACTGGACACTTTGGGGTCACAAAAACACTCCGCCGCCTCCGTCAGGGCTTTTACTGGGGGCAGCACAAGAGGGATGTGGAGGACTTTTGCCGCCGCTGTGACAACTGCACAGCGAGAAAGGGCCCCCCAGGCCGCTCTCATGCTCAGCTCCAACAGTTCCCAGTGGGGGCTCCCATGGAGAGGGTGGGAGTGGATGTAGTTGGGCCGTTCCCCACCACAGACAGTGGAAACCGCTGGGTGCTCACGGCTATGGACTATTTCACAAAATGGCCTGAGGCCTATGCTCTGCCTGACCAGGAGGCAGAGACCATCGTCGACGCCCTGACAGCGGGGATGTTCAGCAGGTTTGGAGCTGCGGAGTCCATCCACAGCGACCAAGGCAGAAACTTTGAGTCCCGTGTGTTCGCCACCATGTGTGAGAGGCTGGGTATGCACAAGACCCGCACTACTCCTCTCCATCCTCAAAGTGATGGCCTTGTGGAGCGCTTCAACAAAACGCTTGGACAGCAGCTGGCCATCGTCTCTGCCAAACACCAGCGTGACTGGGACAAGCACCTGCCTATGGTCCTCATGGCATGCCGTTCCGCTGTCCAAGACTCCACCTCCTGCACGCCTGCCCTCCTCATGCTGGGGAGAGAGATCCGCACCCCTGCGGAGATGGCGTTTGGTCGTCCCCTGGATAGCCCTCATGTTCCCCCGGGGCCGGAGTATGCCCGGAGACTCCAGGACCGCCTGGAGACAGCCCACAACTTCGCCAGAGAGCAGCTGGTGAATGCAGGTGTGAGGCAGAAGAGGAACTATGACGTGCACACCCGAGGAAGGCACTTTGTGGCTGGGGAGCTGGTCTGGGTCTACAGCCCCCTAAGAAAAAAAGGCAGATGCCCCAAGTTGGACAGTCACTGGGTGGGGCCCTGCAGCATCCTGGAGAGGGTAGGGGAGGTTGTGTACCGGGTGCAGCTTCCTTCCAGGGGGAGAAAGGTGGCACTGCACCGGGACAGGTTAGCCCCATACAGAGGGGCCGCTTCTCCCCAAACCCCAGGGACCCCCACAATTCCCCTCTCTGGCAAGGACATTCTCCAGGCACCCACCCCCAGGTGCCGTCGACAAGGCTCCAGACGGCCCACTCCCCCTGTCTCCCTCCCTGTGCCACCGCGTGGTTCCCCGGTGCCACGGACTGTATTCCCCGTTCCCGCTTCCTTGTCTTCCATATCCCTTCCTTCATCCCCTGGGTCCCAGAGGGGCAGCCCCCTGCCACGGATGGAGCCCCCTGTTTCACATCTGGACACTCTGCGACCATCACGGCCACGCAGGCAAAGGAGACCTCCGGGTCGCTTCAGAGACTTTGTTTGTTCCCTCGGGGACGAGGGACTTTGTGGTGGGGGGGCTGTGTAGCGACCCGCACAGACAGTTGTGGGTTATGTGTTAGGCTATTAGTGGGTTGTGTCGTACTTACAGTGTTCGCGGGGTCATGCCAATCAACCTGCTATCTGCCAATCACGGGAATGCCTGGAATGTTCAGATACCGGGCAGCCTGGTGGTTGGCGGAGTGGCGTGAAGGGGGGTTGGGCAGGGGGATGGAGCATTGGAAGTTAAGACCGGGTTTAGCCATTGTTCTCTCTCTTACGTCTGGGCTTCACAAGAGAAGGTCACGGTTCGTTTGTAGGGTACCTTTCATTTATTTGGCGTGGGCTACGGCCAAACAGTAGCCTGTGTTAAGTTGTGTTAATAAACCGTCCATTCGTTAACTCCATCCTCTGTCTGGACAATTGTTCCTTCATGATCTAGTCGGGTCATTACAGTATGTTTGAGAAATTTGAATTTTGACATTTATTTGGTTTCAAATTTGCCGCTCTTGAAATGCACCTGCTGTTGATAGGGTGCGCCACGGGTGGCACGCTAACGTCCCACATAGCCCCAAGAAGTTAAGGAGAAGTGTATCTTTAAAATGGTGTAAAATAGTCGTATGTTTGAGAAATTGAAATTATTGGATTTTTGAGGTTTTTGTATTTCGCGACACGCTGTTCCATTGGATATTGGCCAGGCGTTCCGCTAGCGGAACGTCTGTCCTCAACAGGTTTTAATTCTTAGTTATATCTACCTCAATTACCTCATACTGCTGCAAATCAACTCGGTACTGGTACCCCATGTATATAGCCAAGTTATTGTTACTCATTGTGTATTTATTATAACTTTTTGTATTATTACATGTTTTTCTTTTCTATTATTGACTTTCTCTCTGTATTGTTAGGAAGGGCCCATAAGTAAGCATTTCACTGTTAGTCTACACCTGTTGTTTACGAAGCATGTGACAAATAAAAATTGATTTAATATGATTTCAGGAAGTAAGGAAGTCACCAACATCTACTGCCATGAGGCATATAAAACCGGGTACCTTGACATGTGAATTAAACACATGAGCAAGCATTGACATTGAGGCCTTTCACCCCATATCCATTTCAATTATGTATAGTGCATTATCCTTGTTTTATAACCTTGTTATTGCAATAATTTGCATTGTGTACAGTCATAAATTACATGTTAATTCAAACTTTGCTGGAATTGCAGTTTCCTGTCATCGAGCAGGGCTAGATTTGTACTTGTCTCCCAGAGAAATGACAAAATGTGACGAATATGTATTTGAAATGTTGCAAAGTGATCGTCGATAATGCCAGTGTTGTTGCCACACTTGAGTAACCTGCCCCTCAGGCCTAGAACCCACACACAAGGTCCTCGGGCCACCAAGGTATACTCAGTCAAGCTGTTCCCCAACCTCCTGGAAACTCTATATTGAAGGGCGACCTTAAAAAAAAGTCAATGATGTCTGTCTTAAAGGGCTTTACTTCAAACCCAGGGAAACAAGCTTTATTATGTTAGGAAACAAACAACAATTTTTTCTTAATGTTTCCCTGAAAACATGATTTGTGTGTATTACTGTATGACAGAATTTCTATACACAACAATGGGAGAGTCAATAACAGTACCTCCATCGGTGACACGCCAGTAAAGCGTCCGTGGTCTGTGGGCTCCTTGAATGATGAAACTTCATATGGGAAATATCTGAAGTTCTACCATCACTTGTAAAGATAATTGGTCTGTTTTATCACTACAAGGGGACATCTCAATGGTCCAAAGTGTTTTCCTCTCCTGGTCTCCTCTACATCATTTGCACTCGTGAAATGACATGACTAGAGTAAGCAATACGGTAGATGCCTACCTGAGATTGTACTTTCTCTTCTCCAGTTCTTTCATATCAATGCAGATGAAGCAAAGGAGATGAGTAGAGGAAGCTATTTTGATAGGTTGCTACTGATATTCACCCCTACAATAGATCACCCTGTTGCACCTGCAATTTTGTCTGCTTTCAGCATGTGTTGTGATTGCACACAGCTGGGTGATCAATTACATCTGATTTGGTAAACAGCATAATATAATGATGGCAAATTAATTGGTAGTTATGTCACATAATATCCGATTTGCAATAAAGCAACCATCTCACAAGCATTTCACATCTGTATATGTAAGGAATAATCAACAAGGGGCAATGCGTTCCATGGAAAATAATGCACAGTGGTGTGAAGAACTTAAGTAAAAATACTTTACAATGCTACTTAAGAATTTTTTTTTGTATCTGTACTTTACTATTTATATTTTGACAACTTTTACTTTTACTCCACTACATTCCTGAAGAAAACATGTACATTTTACTTCCATACTGTACATTTTCCCTAACACCAAAAAGTACTAGTTATATTTTGAATGATCAGGGAGGACAGCAATATGGTCCGATTCACACACCTAACAATATAACGCACTGTCATCCCTACTGCTTCTGATCTAGCGACTCACTAAACACAAATAGTGCATTTGTAAATTATGTCTGGGTGTTGGAGTGTGCCCCGGTCTGTCCATAATTTAAAAAAAGAAAAGTGTGCCATATGGTATAGTAAGCTTAATAAGGGATTTGATGTATATAGCATTTACTTTAACTTTGAACTTTTACTCAAGTATGACAATTGAGTACATTTTCCACTTAAAACCAGATACCTTTAGACTCCTACTCAAGTAATATTTTACTGCGTGACTTTCACTTGAGTCCTTTTGTATTAACCCTCCTGTTGTGCTCGTTTCATGTTATTTCATTCTGTGTTCCCAGTCCAAAATGACCACCCCATTATAGCTGATTACATATGGATTATTTTGACTACAACAAATACTCAGATGAAACATATTGTGCTATTTATCACAGACTACTTTGTGTCAAAGTTTAACAAGGACTCTCTCCTCCTCAACAGAGCCATGATCAAAGATATGATCAAGAGCCTCACATACAGTATATCGTTTGGTCATTGTGCTGCCACAGAATTATTTGTGAGCAAGGCCTCAAAAAAGCTTTATATACCAAAGCTGCGAGAAAAGTTGTATATATTATTGAAACAATGTTGTGATTGTTTGTGAGAATGCCAAAAGGTGTTGTTCCCGTGGGGGAAAAATTATATTGGGGAAATGTTCCCGTGGGGGTTGCCATAGAAGCCAAGAAGGGGAGCAAGGTGTGTGTGTGTGCTCAAACACACATGCACGTGGGGGTCTGGGAGAGGAAGTGTGTCCATCTGATGAATGGGCATGTGCCTGAACTCAATTTTATACTGTAATTGTAGTCTCACCCATTTATTTCTAATGACTGGTCATTTTGCCTAGGAACACCACAGGTTTACAAAAGTTAAATAAAACACCCAAAATATAATGAAAATCATCAAAATGTATTTTGTGTTATCAGATGCCCTGTGTGGACAAAGTCATGCAACCTTATGACAATCAGATTAAATGAACTAAATTTTTCAGAGAGAAAACTTGGAAATTGGTCCAATTAGACCAGAACACAGCAGGAGGGTTAAGATATATTTACTATCTATAACAATTGAGTACTTTTTTCACCACTGATAATGCGAATGGGCGGTAATTAGAATACATAAGATTCTGTATTTACTGTAGCATAGCTTCTCAAGGTCCGATAGAGATCAAGCCCTTTGTCCCTCAGTCTTCCCGCTCTTTCATTCAAACCCAACCCCTTTCCATTGTGTAACCAGCCATCATATCGGGTTAGCCCACTAGGGACTTTTCATGACATGATTAGTAATCGATGTGTGATCTATCCTGTGTATATATATATGTAATTCTGTGTGATTAGTTAGGTATTTAGTAAATAAATATTTAAGCCAATTTGTGTATTGCTGTTTCAACTTATTAGCTAGGGTTCGGGCAGATAACCAAGTACTTACGACAATTAAAATGAGACCGATTGAGGTAACAATTAATAATTGATTGCTATTGATATAAAAGATCTTCAGATCTTTAAGAGAGTGGATTCGGGAGATAACCGCTCTATATAAATGAATGCTTCCGTGGTGCCCCAGGTTATTAATGCTTTAATTGTTGCATGGTTTAATTCAATCACGTAATCAATTAAACGTTAGGTAATCGATTTGATAAAATAGCATGTCATATAATTTAATCATAGTCAGACATGACACACCACAACTATTACACACATTTGCCACTATAAATGTTTTAATTTGCCAACATCCACTGAAGTAGCAAAGTCGTTTTCTAGATATCTACAGTAACTGCTTTGGTAACCAAACAAACTATTATTATTATTATTATATACAGTACCAGTCAAAAGTTTGGACACACCTACTGATTCAAGGGTTTTGAAACTATGAAATAAAACACATGGAATCATGTAGTAACCAAAAAACTATATATTTTATATTTGAGGTTCTTCAAAGTAGCCACCCTTTGCCTTGATGACAGATTTGCACACACACACATATATATATAAATAAAAGTACTGAGTGAAGGGTCTGAGTACTTATGTAAATGTGATATTTCCGTTATTATTGGATATTGTGTGTAGATTGATGAGGGGGAAAAAAGGATTTAATCAATTTTAGAATAATGTTGTAACCTAACAAAATGTGGAAAAAGTGAAGGGGTCTGAATTTTTACTATATATATATTTTTTCCTTCTTTATTATAATTTTTTTCTTCTTTATTATTTTCCCCTAAACCTACCACCAATCCCATAATTGGACTCATGGACAACAATACTTACAGCCTGGATTCGAACCAGGGACTGTAGTGATGCCTCTTGCACTGAGATGCAGTGCCTTAGACCACTGCACCACTCGGGAGCCCGAGTGGTCTAAGGCATATATTATTATTTTGATTTTTTTTCAGAACATTATCCATGTGTGCCATGTGTGTAGGTAGATACAAATTATGTGTTGCAAATTGGGGAGGGGGGGGGATTCACACCTACAGCAGCCGAGCTATTTGACTATCCTTTTGTGAAGGTTGAAGAGTCAATTGTCCTGCTAATAGCCCATCCTAGAAATGTTGTTTGCAGAATTTACAGCCTGCTAAGCTTGTGAAAAACAAAATGCATCCAGTTGTCCATCACTACTGTAAATAAAAACACTATATATCTAAGGGGCTTTCATATAATTATAATTCAGGGTTAATAATAATAATACTTTTCCCCCCTTCCACTTGTTAAAGGTTACAATTGATAAAGAATGTTTTAATCAACTAGTATATTTCAGTTTAACCACAATATTTGTTGTATTATTTGTTCTGCCTTTCTGGTGGATTAAACTGAAATTGCACCCAACTTTTTATGGCTTGTTTAAAAAATAACTATATTTTGAAGATTATTTTGTTTTCAAATAACCGAAAGTAAGCGATTGTAATCTGAACATAGGGGAAAAGGCCATTCTTTAACATGGGGTGAGACATTCTTACTATTTTTTAAAGAATGACAATTTGTTATTTAGAATGATTTATTTCTGATTTTAGAGGGAAAGAAACCAAAAGCCCACCGTGCCTATTTCTTGAACAAGGACATCCCGGCCTGTCAAACCCTCCCCTTACCTGGACAACGCTGGGCCAATTGTGCGTCGCCTCATGGGTTTCCCAGTCGTGGCTGGCACGGGTACCGAACCAGCATATGTAGCAATGCAGTTTGTACTGCGATGCAATGTCTTAGACTGCTGCACCAGTCGAGAGGCCCCACCCACAAAGTTTTTAATTCTGATCAATTGCCTTGCACAAAGTATAAAAATACTAAAATACTACTTAAACAGAGACATTCAATGACATTAGCAAGAGATATGCTGGACCCTATGTCAGAGAGGTGTTTTTGGGACCCCATCATGTCTATTGTCCTGCTAATAGCCCTTGTGAAAAATACGTTTTTGAAAACATTAACGAAATTTTGGAGATTATTTTGTTTTCAAATAACCGAAAGTTATTGGCTGTACTAGAGCATTTTAAAAGTTTTTTTAAAGAACATAGTATACTGTATGGGATTGATTTTAAGAAATGTAGCTTAATTAATTTGATTAATATTATGGTGTTTCTATTCCAAGAAAAACTAAACCCTCAGGGTTTCCGTTAGGAAAATATGGCGCTGTACAATGTGACCTTTATTTAACTAGGCCAGTCAGTTAAGAACAAATTCTTATTTACAATGACGGCCTACATCGGCCAAACCTGGACGACGCTGGGCCAATTGTGCGTCGCCCTATGGGTCTCCCAATCACGGCCAGTTGTGATACAGCCAACCTAACTGGTAAATGGATTCAAAGGAAACTCCCTCCGCTGGTGATTAGCCAGCGGAGGGAGTTTAACTAAGTATACAATAGGTCATATCATTAAAAGTACCAGCGAGCCCATTCTGGAAATGTGATATGTTTGAAGAGTATGCTGTTTCAAACAATTTGCCAAAAAAAAGCAAAAACAAAAATAATCTAGACATACTCTAGTTCTCTCTGCATTGTTGGGAAGGGCCCATAAAGTAAGCATTTCACTGTTAGTCTATACCTTTTTTTAATGAAGCATGTGACAAATAAAAGTTGATTTGATTTGAATGACACCAAGATGTATCATGTACGGTTCACAGATCATAGGGTCTTACAGGAGGCATACAGTGCATTCGGAAAGTATTCAGACCCATAGACTTACGTTACAACTTTATTCTAAAATGTATTCAATTATATTTTTTCCTCATCAGTCTACAAACAATACCCCCAATGACAAAGTGAAAAATGTTTTTTAGATATATGTGCACATGTATTAAAAATAAAAAACAGAAATATCTTATTTACGTTATATCCTAGAATATATATGTGCATCTTTCCTAGATTTAAAAAAATGCCATCTGGATCAATAGGCTCAACCCCAAAGCCAAACAGATTTTCCTTCCATATTTTCTTGTTAGGATTACTATTATAACAACCTGAGCCCCCTTTCTATCAAAGGCCCTGGCCTACATAGTGTATATTTACCTGTATTGATGTGTGAGTTTCTGTCTGTGTGAAGGGATCAAGGACATGTTCTTTTACTGGAACGTGTGAAAGGCTACCATAGTATTTCAAAAGTCAAGTCCTTTAGTTCCAATTTAAGGTGAATCACCAGTAAACCTGGTGCAGGGTTAAATAAAACTTGACATACACCTTGGTTTTCCCAGTATTTCAGGGAACCTTAATTTTCTGGAGCCCTACTGTAATTTTCCACTTCGTGGTAACTAATACAAAGCAATTACTGCAGGCTTTTTGTTTGACTGCATTTCCTGATGAGGAAGGTCATTTCACTACATTAGATTATATAAGGATGAGGATAAATAGTCTGACAGACTTTGCACCTTTTGTACTCTTCAAACGTATTCACCACCATTTGAAATACATATTGTACAGTAAATTCCAAACATGTAGAGGCCAGATTTATTATATTGTATGTTTTGTTTATAGTGAGACATATAATACCAAAAAGGATATGAAACTTTCATAATTTATAATTGAACTGTTGTCTTAGAATAGAAAAGCTGTCCCTTAATGTAAATTCTGACTGAAAGAGACATGCTAATTCTTGAACCATGTAATAGGAATAGCTGAAATGCAGCCATTTCACCCAAGATGTGATGACTAATTATGGTTTAATGCCTGATTCATGCAAAGGCATGTTAGGTTAAGTATTATTGCTGAAAGGTACAGTACAAGTGTCTCATCTATGACTGAACCTGTAACACTGAGGTCAGAAGAACAGAACCAGAGCTATTCGTTATACTTTCCTTTTTTTATTGAAGAAAATATGCATAATCCATTCCATTGAGACTCAAACACTGCAAAAATTACTATCTCAATTAAATTAGATGTATATTCCACCCATATAATTAGATGTAATCATGAATATTTGTATTCAATCTTTTTGTATGGCATAAATGTCAAGATCACTTACCATATGAATACATTGTGTGACAAGTCACTATTGGGATATATTCTCTCTCATGAAACATGTAAGCTCTAATATGATTGACAAGGCTCAACAAGGTTTGAACTCCATGTCAGAAAAGTGTATTCGCCCGCTATGCCTAAGCCTATGCATTGGCTCAGAGCGCTAAAAGCAGCGGCAAGTTTACTTATCACTTGAGCATGTACACCAAACAACCTCCATTACATTGACCTGTTCTGTCAGGTCTAATGGTATCAGACAACATTTACTGCTTGACATTATGTACATTCCATAAATGTGAGGCTGATGGTACAGAACTACATACAGCCGTCACAGCTGCAGCATGCCTATCATCATCGCTAGTGCTGCTGTTGTTAGTCTGCCTGAGACATATAATGGACTTAACCAACGATCCCTGTCTGAGGCCATCTCTGTGAAACACAACAGAAGTCATGCTTGACATGCCCCATGTCAAACGTACCGGTGTTGCTCTTTGCAGAGGTTGGCTTATCCGCCTGCTTACCATTAGGCCAAGCATACTGATATTAGCAAGCATGCCCTCTAAGCAAAAAAATAGCTTTATTGTTGGACTGCTCTTACAAGCACACTGCCAATATAGTATTGTGCCTTTCCACAGCAATGACAGCAGAACCAGAGTTGTGTCTATTTAGCAGGTGATTTATTTACCCAAAGACTAACTAAAATCCTATAAATTCCAAAAAATGCACGTTACCAAAAGAGTACATAAGTAGGCCTAGAAAGTCTCTCCCACTCACCACCTCAGATGTATCTACAAAATAACTTATGACTGTCAGAGTTTGTACAAATGGCAATATTTAATATGTTTCCAATACCAGAAATTGAACAGGATTTTATTTACACAGAAAAAAAGCTGAAAGGAGTAATACAACATATAAAAATTGGAATCAAAGTTGAGATCAGGAATCTTTTTGGAAATTCAAATCACTGATCAAGGATGGTTGAAGAAAAAATATATACATTACATCTAAATACTTTATTTCACGTAAGGCACCTTTTGTGCAGCAGCAAAGCACTGCTTTAGAATTATTTGTTTATTTCTTATCACTTACATTTTTTTTGATGAAAGGTAACATCTTATTTATAATGTAGCTTTTAATACAAAATCAATGACGCTATGATGCTACATAAAAATGTTTCCTTCAGAAACAAGACTAGCTGTTGACTAAGGAGATTCATGGATTTGTCACACCCTGATCTGTTTCACCTGTCTGTGATTGTCTCCACCCCCCTCCAGGTGTCGCTTATCTTCCCCATTGTTCCCTGTGTATTTATACCTATGTTCTCGGTTTGTCTGTTGCCAGTTCGTTTTGTTTCGTCAAGCCTACCAGCATTTTTCCCTCTGCTTCTGTCTCTCGATTATTCCTGTTTCCTAGTTTTCCCGGTGTTGACCATTCTGCCTGCCCTGACCATGAGCCTGCCTGCCTTCCTGTACCTTTGCCCCACCTTTCTGGATTACTAAACTTTGCTAGTACCTTTGCTAGCCATGACTGACCCAGTAGACTCGGGACCAGCTGCGCAATGCCATCTCCTCCCAAGGAGCCATCATTGGTAGGCACAAGGAATTGCTTCGTGGCCTTATAGAGGGGGTCCACAATTCAGCGGGTTGGCTGGGAGGCAGCCTACTACGACGGTAACCTCACAGCCCCTCAGTAACTTGGCTGTTAGCAGCGCCGCCCCACCGGTCACTCCACCTTCCTTGGGGCCCCGCTTACCTCCCCCGGAATGCAGTCTGGAGGAGTTCGTGGGATAGGTAAAGAAAGTGTTTGATGCCCGGGAGAGAGTCTGCCTGGAAGCTACTCCAGCTTCGACTGGACTCCCGTAGTGTGTCAGACTATGCAGTGGATTTCCGCACATTGGCAGCTGAGAGTGCCTGGAACCAGGAAGTGCTGTTCGACATGTTTCTACACGGAGTCTCGGAAGAGGTCAAGGATGAGCTTGCAGCCCAGGAATCACCGATGGATCTCGATTCCCTCATGACCTTGACCATCAGGATCGATGGAGGGAACGATGAAGGGAGAGGAGATTCGATTTCGCTCGCCCGTCCAAGGATTCCATCTCGCCTCCGAGGCATCCCGGAAGTCCCCGACGGCCCCGTTGCTGAGAGAACCCGAGGCTACCCGTGGTTCCCCGAGAGTCACCGAAGATGGCCGAGTCACCGTTTCCCGAGCCTATGCAACTAGGCAGAGCTGGGTTGTCTCCAGCGGAACGGTAATACAAGCTCAACACTAAGAGTTGCCTGTATTGCGGGACTCGTGGTCATTTTGTGTCCTCTTGTCCATTCAAAGACCAGGCTCACCCGTAGGAGCGAGTACTCTGGTGGATCATATGGAGAACTTTTCTGCTTCCCTTACTCGCACTCGTGCCATTCTGCTGTGGGAAGCCAGTCGAAATTCCATCCGGGTCCTCATCGACTCTGGGGCCGATGAGAGCTTTTTGGACTCTACCCTAGCTACCGAGCTGGGCATCCCCACTCAGAGACACCCACTCTTTTGCTAGTCCTCACGGTTTTTGGCCCTTGCCTGTTTTCTGGACTCCGTACACGCCTGCCTGACTATTCTGCCTGCCCTGACCTCGAGCCTGCCTGCCACTCTGTACCTCCTGGACTCTGAACTGGTTTTGACCTTTTGCCTGTCCACGACCATTCTCTTGCCTACCCCTTTTGGGTTGTTTAATAAATATCAAGACTCAAACCATCTGCCTCCCGTGTCTGCATCTGGGTCTCGCCTTGTGCCCTTATAGCACCAGCTGTTCCGGATGACTGTGTGATCATGCTCTTCATAGCCGATGTAAGACTTTTAAACAGGTTAACATTCACAAGGTCGCAGGGGATTACCAGAACGCATACTCAGAGTATGCGCTAACCAGCTGGCAAGTGTATTCACTGACATTTTCAACCTCTCCCTGACTCAGTCTGTAATAACTGTTTCAAGCAGACCACCATAGTCCCTGACTCCAAGTATGCCAAGGTAACCTGTCTAAATGACTTTCACCCTGTAGCACTCACATCTGTAGCCGTGAAATGCTTAGAAAGGCTGGTCATGGCTCATATCAACACCATCATCCTAGACACCCTGGACCCACTTCAATTTGCATACCGCCCCAACAGATCCACAAATGACCCTCAACACAGGGCCTCTCAGGGGTGTGTGCTTAATCCCCTCCTGTACTCCCTGTTCACCTACGACTGTGTGGCCGAGCATGACTCCAACACCATCATTAAGTCTGTCGACGACACGATGGTGGTAGGCCTTATCACCGACGACGATGAGACAGTTTATAGGGAGAAGGTCAGGGACCTGTCAGTATGGTGCCAGGGCAACAACCTCTCACTTAACCTCAGCAAGACAGAGGAGCTGATCGTGGACTACAGGAAATGGAGAGCCAAGCACGCCCCCATTCACATTATTTTTTATCTATTTGTTAATTTTCTTACTTATTAACTGCATTGTTGGTAAAGGGCTCATAAGTGTGCTCCTTGCCATCCAGCACCTCTATACCAGGCGGTGTCAGAGGAAGGCCCTAAAAATGGCCAGACTCCAACCACCCAAGTCATAGACTGTTCTCTCTGCTACCGTATGGCAAGCGGTACCGGAGCGCCAATTCTGGGACTAAAAGGCTCCTAAACAGCTTCTACCCCCAAGCCATAAGGCTGCTGATCAGTTAATCATATGTCTACCCGGACTATTTGCATTGACCCCCTATCTTTTCACTGGCTCTATGCACACTCACTGGACTCTAACCCCACACTCACACATACTACAGTGACACTCCAACACACACACACAAAACACACACACATGAATATTGACGCCACACACACACACACACACACACACACACACACACACACACACACACACACACACACACACACACACACACACACACACACACACACACACACACACACACACACACTTTCAGACTCTTCACATATGCTGCAGCTCCTCTGTTTATTATCTATCCTGATTGCCTAGTCAATTTTACCTACATGTACTGTACATATTACCTCACTTACCTCAACTATCTCGTATCTCTGCACATTGACTCGGTACCAGTCCTCCTTGTATATAGTCTCGTTATAGTTATGTTATTGTGTTACTATTTCCATTTTTTATTTAGCACATTTTTTGTACTTTTCACTCTGCGGGCTCGTAGGTAAGTATTTCACGGTAGTCTCTGCTCCTGTCTGAAACTGATGGGATTCACTCTGACATTAAACACAGATTCTGTACACATCTGATCCTGTGCATCACAGCACAGACTGCCTTTTGCTATGTGATTTGCCTCTCTCTTATGGCATCCATATTTAGGGCGTCATCAGACATCTGTGTCAACCCTCAACCCTACACAATTCAAGTCTCACCCCCTCCACCTCATGTCTCAACCTTACCTCAGGCCACATTATGGGATGGTTAATTGGTAAAAAAATTATGACCCCAACATTTTTTATTTTGAGCAAGACAACTTTACACTGCTGTATCACTGAAACAGGACAGTGCACACACGCTTAGACCATTCTGATATTGACGAAAGCAACATTTTCAAGAGGTTCTCGAAAGGTATAGATTCTCGAGAGGCAATACTATTGTGTAAACTTGTGAGAAACTTGCAGGGTAATTAGCATGGTAATAGTAGGCCAATGTTTTTGAAACAGCTGAAATGTGTAGACATTTTTCTTGTATTTGAGACTTGTTTAATTGAGTTTTTACCTGAAATTGCAGTAACAGCCTCTTACATTCTAAAATTGTCACAGTAGCTGTTGCCCGCCGGCTGCACTGATCCATGTAAAACTATTGAAGCCCCTTCCCGACATCAATTTTAATATAGTCGATCATACAAATAGATTGTATTTTCATTTGTAATATTGTGTGGGGGTTTCAGAGATGGCACCACAGGTCCCAGAGTGGTGTGGGGGGGAGGATTGTTTTCCAGTGGCCCAGAGTTTTTCCTGATCTGGTAGGCTGACCTAGCCAGGTAGAAACTCTGGGTATAACATAGTAAAAAATCACCTGTATGAAAGGTTTAATATGGGCAATGATGGGGCCAGATTTTTTTCTAATTAGGTCATATGGTTTTAAAGAAAACTCCTGGAAAAACTCCTGGCCCTAGGGAGGATGAAAACAGAAATATCCTGTCAAACAAATCATGAGGCGAATCAGTCTATATAATAATACTTCGTCCCTCTTTTCAACGCTTTTTTTTTAGCAAAACAAATCAAAAGTGCTGGGCCAAATGCCAGCTTGGCCTCTAGGTCATCAGGCTGCTGATTATCCCGCACACCTGTCACCATCATCTTGCGCACCTGCACCTCATGACACTCACCTGGACTCCATCACCTCCTTGATTATCTTCCCTATATCTGTCTCTCCCCTTGGTTCTTTCCTCAGGTGTTATTGACTCTGTTTTCATGTTGGTGCGTTGTTTGTGTTTCGTATTCATTGTTTCTTTAATTTATTAAAAGACTCACTCCCTGAACTTGCTTCCCGACTCTCAGCGCACTCATTACAGAAATAAACACAAATAAATAAACTATGTATGATATATGCATTTTATTTTGGGGTGGCTGGAATGAGCTTCCATATAAAACAGCTCAACATCTCAATTACCCAGTGAATTATACCCACATTTTCAGTTGCAATTTGCTTTTACCACATGTAGCCTAATGATTTGCATTATATTGATAAAAATGAAGCATGGTTTGTTATGTTGTAAGGTAGGCCTACTGTACTTTTATATTTGTATTAGAGGGATAATCGTTCATTTTTGATAGGCTAATGTTACTTGATGAAGACATGTTGTTAGCTTTAGCTAGCAGTAACTCTGTGAAGTGTAGGCTACAATGACAAAATAAGCCCTTTAATTGTCTGCACATGCTTGTGAATTGTTGCGTAGAGTGTAATATGATTGTGTTGCAATAATTAAGATCGTAATATTGTCACGCCCTGATCTGTTTTACCTGTCCTTGTGATTGTCTCGACCCCCCTCCAGGTGTCGCCCATCTTCCCCATTATCCCCTGTGTATTTATACCTGTGTTTTCTGTCTGGTTTTTGACCCTTGTCTGTCCTGACCCTGTACCTGCCCGCCTGAACACTCTGCCTGTCCCTGACCCTGCCGTCCTGTACCTGTGCACCACTTCTGGATTACTGAACTCTGCCTGACCCTGAGCCTGCCTGCCATTCTGTACCTTTGCTCCTACTCTGGATTATCAACCTCTGCCCCCCTGTCGTTTGCCTGCCCCTGTGGTTACATTAAACATTGTTAATTCACACAGTCTGCACTTGGGTCTTAACTTGATTCCTGATACTTATGGTAGATGCATGAAGAGTTGCTTGCTTAATGTTAGCTAGTAGCTAGCTAGTTGAATAGTTTGCAATGCACCGCCTGTCTAGTGGCTACGGTGACATTTATGGTACTTCTGAGCTGTGAATTAAAAAGTGTATGTACATGTTATGCGAATAGAAATTTCATCCCAATAACTCTATTCAGTGAGAATAAGCCCTTAGACAAATTCTAACTCACTTAACAAATGTATTTGTTGTCTAAAAGAACTTGATTACAAAACGATTTGTCACACTTTTAATGTAAAGAAATATGATGTTACGGTAGTAGGTGCAATATGAGCACTCTCAGGTCACTACTGCACAAGGGCACTGATGCACCAATACCTGTACAAATCCAAGCTGGCTAGCTTGCAATTGCTATCTATAGCAATTTGTCTTTTAGCTGATTGACGATCTTGGGTCAACACAGCTACAGTAAATGACGATCCAGGATCAATACAACTAAATGATTCAGGATCAACACAACTAAAAGACAACCCAAGTTTTTCCTCCGTTTAATCAGAGCGATATATTACGTTTTACATCATCCAACTATACAAGTAAGCCTATGAAAGTTTGTCTACAAGTCTGTATCAGCAAACAGTTCCTTTGTTTTACCATTATCATGAAGCGTTCCTAGGCAACAGAATCAATCTAAGAGAAATTAGTTTGGTCTGACCTCCCCTTTACAGATTCTTTAAAAAATGCTATCGCAAACCATGTAATTTCCAAACACAGCGGGGATCAGGAGAGAAGCAAATAGTCTTTTGATTTTATTTCTTTTTACAACCACAGTAAATAATTTGTATCAAATGCATTATAGGGAGTTGAGCACTCTGAGTCCTCAATGCATCCATTTGTCATAACCTTGACATTTCCATTCAAGATAAATTCATAAAGGATATTATGAAAATCTAAAATGTTTCCATTGTGTTTTTTGCAACATTCTAGATGACACCTAATCATAGAGGCAATGACCAAACCATTTTTCTTCAGCAGTTGAGTTGTGCTCTGCTCTTTTGCTACTGACCCTACATTCCAGCTCAGGAACCTAAGCATCCTCAGCCATGATTTGTAGTAGACTGATGTTTATTGAGGTGAATCTAGAATGATTTCCACAAGATGGGCCAGCTGCAAAGTCAATATTGGCTATATATTGTAAAAATTCCTGAAAACAAATGTTTTATTTTTGGTCTTAATTTAAGGTTAGGTAGGCATAAGGTTAGCAGTGTGGTTAAGGATAGGGTAAAGGTAGTACCCTGTGTGTCTACCCTGCGGAGCTAGTGCCAACCCTGAAGAGCTGCCTCCAGTACATGAGTCCTCACAATAAATGTCAACCTGCTGATTTGTATTTTTGTGCTGGAGTTGCAGTTCCATGGAGTCACCTGTTGAGGGCCCCATGTCTCACAGATTCTACCATTTAGAATTCCTGGTTTAGATACCAACTCATATTTAAACGTGTTGTAAACTCATCAATTTTTCAAAATCATGGTTCATTCGAGGTTGTCATGAATTTGGGGGGAGGGATTTCCCTGCACACTGACTGAAACCAAAGTGAAGACCAGGCAGTGAAGAATCACAATTACACTTTCAGCACTTAGCCATTTGTCTTTCCAATCCCCTTGTCTGCACAAAACATATTTTGATAATGTGTAGGTGTTGTTGCATCTCACATAAGTAGCATTAGCACTAGAATCTTTCCCTGAGTTACTGACAGATGGTACTCCATCACATGCCCATATCCATTCTTCAGGCCTCATTGATCCTTTCAGGAAGTCCATTCCAGCTTTTGCTTGACCGTCCTCATTTGCATAGGAATGAAAGACCCGATATGTGTGAAGGCTTCCATTGATTAGAAACACACTGAGGGTCACAGCAGAATCTTTCCTCTGTCACAAATGGATTCCCTTTTTCATCATAAAAAGGGAGGCAACTGGCTTCTCAATTAAAATCACCTAAAAAGGCATTTTCCAAAAGCTTGGCCTTTCTCTTTTATCAATGAATTATTATTAATACAGGTAAGGAATGCTGTTAGACCACAGAAAACTCCACTGATGCCATTAAGATTAGTTAGGTTATTGAGGTATTCTTTTTCCTCTTTTTTTAACAATGTATATTAATGGCGTAGGCTCTTTTAATACCCACAAATAATCCATCCGATATCCGTGTGAACCACTACCCACTTTATATTTGTGAATAGATTACAATACTGTCCATTGTTACTATGCATACTACCTCTCTTATTACTTGTTATTATTGTTATTGACTGATCTACTGCATTGTTGAGAGAGCTAGCACATAAGAATTTCACTGCACCTTTTATACCTGATGTAAACTGTGTATGTGACAAATAAAATGTTTTAATAAAAGTCTCTTTAAGGTTAACTATAAGGTTTTATATCCTATCAATTTAAGTACTCCATTAGCACAGCAACCTCCCAACATTACTGGCCAACAGTAAGGCGGCTGGGCAATCATTAGAATTCTAATTAATCTCAGGTCTCCAATGGACGGTGGTGAGCCCTTTCAGATTGAGGAGAAAATTACACCCTCTAACTTCTTTATGTGTGGGGGAAAATAGCCCTCCAGCATCTACTCAGCCTAAAGATTCCTTATATGAACCCCTTGTAACCTAATGCAGTGATCCAGCTTTACGAATGACTCTGGCACAAAGAGAAATATTAATGGGATAAGAGATTCTATAATCAATGTGTATTAGGACGACAGCAGCTTATAGATATGTTTACTTATAAACTGGGTGGTTCGAGCCCTGAATGCTGACTGGCTGACAGCCGTGCAATATCAGACTGTATACCACGGGTATGACAAAACATTTATTTTAACTGCTCTAATTACGTTGGTAACCAGTTTATAATAGGAATAATTCACTTCGGGGTGGTATATGGCCAATATGCCATGGCTAAGGGCTGTATAAAAGCACTCCGTGTTGCGTCGTGCTGAGAACAGCCCTTAGACATGGTATATTGGCCATATACCACACCCCTTGTGCCTTATTGCTTAATTATACAATGCGACTGCATAGTTTTGATCATTTTGTTTTTAAGAATCTATAAATAGTAATAGGAACAATAGGAATGTAATCAGGTGAATCACAGAGCATGAAGGATGCAAATATTAGAGGACATTTAGCAGCTTGTTATTACAATCATCACTGCATATTGCACTACAAGACATGAAAGTGTTTTAGCTCATTATCATACTGAGAGAAGTGAAGTGGTGAATCATAGATAAACTACATTTGGCCAGCAAATGTTGTTATCGAAGCTATTGGCAGCCTGGACTCAATTTCTTTAGCGTAAAACTTGTGTATCTACAAATTGTATATCTACATTGTTAGTTCATTGTGATGCAAGATAATTGCTGTATCTTTGAAAAAATAAAGAGAAAGACTTGCTTATAATTTACAAAATTAGATCTTTATAATAAGATGGCCACCCTCATTCCCCATGATTGACAAACTATATCATTAGCATATGCCGACCCAAAACTTAAACATTTCCACTGCCTCCAATAGTGCCACCATAAAGTGACTACAGAGCCGACCCAGATGTAGCCACCCTTTATGTAACCTCAACAATACTAATAACAAGCAGGATGCCATCAGAAGCAGATTTATTAAGATCTCTAGAGGGGCCTTGCCGTAGTTTATATGGATTCCAATACCCTTCAAAACAGTTTGTAGGCTACATCATAATATTGTCATGTTGTGCATGTACCAACATAAAGTTGCCAAGCAGTTTTACAGTTTTTAAGGCTGGCAGCCAAGAAGCAGACAGGACTTGATGTATTACCGTAATCTCCGGACTATTGAGCGCACCTGAATATAAGCCGCACCCACTGAATTTAAAAAAAAATATTATTTTGAACATAAATATGCCGCACATGTCTATAAGCCGCAGGTGCCTACCGGTACATTGAAACAAATGAACTTTACACAGGCTTTAACGAAACACGGCTTGTAACAAAAAGAAATAGGCTTTAACGAAACACGGCTTGTAACAAAAATAAATAGGCTTTAAGGAAACACGGCTTGTAACAAAAAATTAAAAATTAGCAGTAAACAGTAGCCTACCAAGAAAGTCATTGGTCACTATCTTCCTCCTCCTGTGCACTGAAACCACTGAAGTCATCTCCTTTCAAAAAAAATGAAAGCGAGAAAAAACCATTTATTAGCCGCGTCATTGTTTAAGCCGCGAGGTTCAAAGCGTGGGAAAAAAGTTGCGGTTTATAGTCCGGAAATTACGGTAAGTGAAAAGTGAGGCCTCACATGAGAGCAAAAGACAATTCTTAAACAAATCTTCCATTATGAATTTCCCATTTCCCCATGAGATTGAAGGTAAGATACTGAAAAGGTGAAGATATGTGCATTACATTACTGTAAACCTTAGATCTCTCCACAGTATGCAAGCGCTTGACAGTAACTCTACAGACACATGTAAGAAATATCTATTATCCAAATGTCAACCTGGCCTTAAAACAATCAAGTTAGCAACAAAGAGGTAGGATTGTTGGACCAGTGATCCTCATCTAACTGCTAACTTACATCGTATTGCTACAGTTTCCATAACTGAATGTGTATGATAATAAGATTCTTTAACATTCTTAAATTCGTACAAATCTGTAATATTCGCTAAGGACCGAGAATACCATTCTTGAGATACATATTTTTTTAATGTGAGGATTGTTCACCCCTATAAATTTAGAATTTATCATCATAACACTCAAAGCCAAACATTACGACTTCCCCACCTTTTATATACAGCAACTGAGTACATGTCAAGAAGGAATTCGTGAGAAGCAGAGTTCTTTAGGGGAAAACGTCAGCACAATCACACATTGTACTTCAAAGAACTAGATTTATTTTGACATTTTGTCCTCAACCAACACTGAGAAGTGTTGATAAGTTGGCTTTGATAGACTATAACCTACATACAGAACATACAACTTAATCTGAAGGTTAAGAAACAAATTGACTTAACAGGGGACATTGTTTTGATATATATTTGATGTGTCTTTGCTGATGGCATTGTTAGAGCATTTGGTTCATCCAATGTTAATTCTGATGACTAAGGTCATGTAGAAGGAGCATATTTCTGCTTCAAGCAGTCATGATGAACCAACCTAATATTGGCCACAAATGGCTCATTGTGGGCATGTCATTAAAAAGATATAGGAGTCCTTCCTAACTCAGTTACTGGAAAGGAAGAAAACCACTCAGGGATTTCAACATGAGGCCAATGGTGACTTTAAAACAGTTACAGAGTTTAATGGCTGTGATAGGAGAAAACTGAGGATGGATCAACAACATTGTAGTTACTTCACAATACTAACCTAATTTAGAGTGAAAAGAAGAAAAGCCTGTACAAAAATTATTCCAAAACATGCATCTTGTTCGAAATAAGTAATACTGTAAAGAATGTGGCAAAGAAATTTGCTTCATGTCCTGAATACAAAGCGTTATGTTTGTGGCAAATCCAACACATCATTGAGTACCACTCTTATTTTCAAGCATAGTGGTGGCTACATCATAGTTTGGGTATGCTTGTCATTGTCAAGGACTAGGGAGTTTTTTTAGGATAAAAATAAACAGAATAGAGCTAAGCACAGGCAAAATCCTAGAGGAAAACCTGGTTCAGTCTGCTTTCCAACAGACACTGGGAGACAAATTCACCTGTCAGCAGCACAATAACCTAAAACACAAGTCCAAATATACACTGGATGTCACGTCCTGACCAGTAAAGGGGTTATTTGTTATTGTAGTTTGGTCAGGACGTGGCAGGGGGTGTTTGTTTTATGTGGTTCGGGGTTTGTTGGGATATGTTCTTATGTAAGAGGGGTGTTTGTTTTATGTGTTCTGGGGTTTTTGGGTATTGTTCTATGTTTTGTATTTCTATGGTTTTTCTATGTTGTGTATTTCTTTGTTGGCCTGGTATGGCTCTCAATCAGGAACAGCTGTACATCGTTGTTGCTGATTGGGAGTCATACTTTGGTAGCGCTTATTTCACCTGTCTTTTGTGGGAAGTTGTTTTTGCATTGCTGTGTGTGTAGCCTGCAAGACTGTTTGTCGTTTGTTCGTTTTCTTGTTTTGTTTAGAAAGTGTTCAATAAAAGTAAATATGAGCACTCAACCCGCTGCGCCTTGGTCTACTCCATACGACGACCATTACAGAACTTCCCACCAACAGGGGAAGCAGCGGGGGAAGGAGCAGCAGAGGAACTATGTGGACTACAAGGAATCATGGACTTGGGAGGAAATTCTGGACGGGGCTGGACCATGGCACCAGGCTGGTGAATACCGTCGCCCACCGGAGAAGATAGAGGCAGCCAAGGCGGAGCGGCGCCGGTATGAGGCTTTATACGCGCCGATTGGGAAGCACAAGAGGCACCCCCAATAAAACATTTTGGGGGGGGGCACACGGGTAGTTTGGCTGGGCCAAGGGTGAGCCCTAAGCCAACTCCCCGTGCTTATTATGGGGAGCATATGGAGTGGAGAGCGCCGGAGTATGCGGAAGTGCGCACGATCTCGCCCATGCGCACGCACAGTCCGGTGCGAGCGATCCCAGCCCCTCGTAAGTGCCGTGTCTTTGCTGATGTAGCCTGGAAGGAGGTTGCCTGCGCAGCGCATCTGGCCACCGGTGCGCCTCCTAAGCCCAGGCTACCCTACGCCTGCTCTACGCACGGCAACCATCAGGCCTCTGCACAGCCCAGTTCGCCCTGTGCCAGCACTCCGCTCGTGCAGGGCTGCTATTACCATCCAGCCAGGACGGGTTGTGCAGGAGGTGCGCTCCAGACCTCCAGTGCTTACCCATGGCCCGGTGTATCCAGTTCCTGCTCCTCGTACTAGCCCTGAGGTGCGTGTCTCTAGGCTGGCTCCTCTAAAGCCAGCACCACGCACCAGGCCTCCAGTGCATCCGCTCAGTCTAGTACGTCCTGTTCCCGCTCCTCGCACTAGCCTTGGGGTGCGTGTCACCAGTCTGGTACCTCCATTACCAGCCCCACGCACCAGGCCTCCAGTGCGTCAGCCCAGCCCAGCTCGTCCTGCTCCTGCTCCTTGCACTAGCCCTGTGGTGCGTGTCCTTAGTCTGGCGCGTCCTAAGCCAGCCCCACGCATCAGGCCTTTAGTGTGCAGTCCCCGTCCAGAGCTTCCGACGACAGTGCCTCGTCCAGAGCTTCCGACGACACTGCCTCGTCCAGAGCTTCCGACGACAGTGCCTCTTCCAGAGCTTGCGGCAACAGTGCCTCGTCCAGAGCTTCCGGCAACAGTGCCTCGTCCAGAGTGTCCGGCGACAGTGCCCTGTCCAGAGCTTCCGGCGACAGTGCCCCGTAGAGAGACGGCCCACAGTCCGGAGCCAGCAGAGATGGCCCACAGTCTGGAGCCAGCAGAGACGGCCCACAGTCCGGAGCCGAGAGAGACGGCCCACAGTCTGGAGCCGAGAGAGACGGCCCACAGTCCGGAGCTGAGAGAGACGGCCCACAGTCCGGAGCCGAGAGAGACGGCCCACAGTCCGGAGCCGAGAGAGTCGCCGTACAGTCCAGAACCGGCGAAGCGAGAGTCGCTCTACAGTCCGGAATCGGCGCAGCCAGAGTCGCCCTACAGTCCGGAATCGGCGCAGCCAGAGTCGCCCTTCAGCCCGAGGTCTCCAGCGACGCGCATCAGCCCGAGGTCTCCAGCAACGCACATCAGCCCGAGGTCTTCAGCGATGCGCCATAGCCCAGAGACTTTGGGAAGGGTAACATTTAATAATTATTTAGCGGGGGTGGACAGGTTAGGTGGGGGAGTAAGGCCGGAGCCTGTAACACCTCCATAGTAGCACAAGATATTTTTGTGTTTTTTGTGGGGGGGGGGGTACTGTCACGTCCGTTACACTGGAGTTGTTTACCAAGACGACATTAAATGTTCGTAAGTGGCCTAGTTACAGTTTTGACTTAAATCGGCTTTAGAATCTATGGAAAGACTTGAAAATGGCTGTCTATCAAGGATCAAAAACCAGCTTGAAGAATTTCTAAAATAATAATGTGCAAATATTGTGCAATCCAGTTGTGCAAAGCTCTTATAGACGTAACCAGAAATACTTACAGCTGTAATCACTGCCAAAGGTGATTTTTAACATGTATTGACTTCGGGGAGTGAATACTTATGTAAATTAGATATTTCTGTATTTAATTTTGAATACATTTGCAAAAATGTCTAAAAACATGTTTCCACTTTTTCATTATGGGGTATTGTGTGTAGATGGATGAGAAAAATATACATGTAATCCATTTGAATTCAGGCTGTAACACAACAAAATGTGGAATAAGTCAAAGGGTATGAATACCTTCTGAAGGCGCTGTAAGTGCTTTCTTAAGTGTATCATAGTATGCAAGGTTTATGAGAGATTGCTCCTATTGTATCCTTGTGAATTTGTAAATATGCGGATATACACTGAGTGTACAAAACATTAGGAACACCTACCTCATATTGAGTAGAAAACTGTCTTTTTTTTAATGAAATAATTATTGAGGTGATTGCTAACAAACCTGAATCATTATCATCAGGCCAAGATACACTGAGTGTACAATATATGCAATCAAATGCAATCTTGGTTTACTTCAATTATACATTTGTTTACTGAACAAACAAATTAGAGGCAAAGTGATCTCATCTTGAAATATCTAATTTGACAAAACATTCAAGAGTTCATGCATACTATGGATAAAAGGGTTAATAAAATGTATATTATAAATTGAATAAGATATTCTATGTTGACCTTTTCAGCCTTTTTGAATAATTACTCAGTCACTGCACACACACACAGGTGAAAATCCACAGCTTTACTTAATGTGAATGTAAATTACTTGCATATATTAGTCAAAGGGCATCCAAGTGTCTTCTCTTGCAGCAGTATTGAAAAAATTAAAAGGCACTTCTTTGCTTTTGTATTCATAAGCATTCACATCACATGCAACATCACAAAAACTTGGTCAACAGACTTCTTTCAATACGGTATGTGTATCTGGCTGACCAATAATCTTAAAACTAAAAGACAAATCCTGACATGAGATTAGTGTGCCTATGACTGGCATTTCTGCACACATTTCCAATTGACAGTAATGCATGACTGATGTGAAAATTATTTTTTATGATTTTAGTGCGATGGTGCAATGGTGTGGCCAAAGCATCAGCAATAAAAGCATGGGTCTCCCTATGATCCCTTTGCTTCTGTCTTTCTGCAGTAAAATATTTAAATAATTACCATCCCTACTGGCTTGGTATATTAGACATCTAGCCTTCCTGGTCTACCACACATCACAACACTGCTGACTGTTGACATCCTGGTTCTGATGTGTTTTGTCTTTTGAGCCCAGGGCTGTTTCTGTTTACCGTCCATTTGTGGGAACTTTGGATGGATTTTCATGTCGTCTTGAATGTCAGTCATGCTGGCTTGCGGTTGGTCACTTCCTCTTGACTGCTCTATCATCTGTTTGTGCATTGGATGTGTCGTCTTCTTCTCTAAGCAAGTCTTTCTAAAAAGCACTAAGTGTCTCTGTATGGCGTCAAAGCACTTATCTCAAGGCCCATGACCTCAATGTCATTCTGGATGGCATATACAGTAATTGGTATTGTAGATTAAATGTAATGCCAAAGTATATCATTGAGTGAAACATTTTGTTTTAGGCGTTTACTGTTGATGTGGGCTTTGTAGCCTGCCTTGTTATGTAAAGCCTCACAAATAAATATGTTTTGGAGAATTATGCTAATTGTTACATTAGCTACTCCAAATATATTGCTATGATGATTTTTAATAAAAGTATAGTCATAAAATAAAATATATTTTCTCTAGAAGTGTCAAGCAAAATAAAGGTTTTCATGAAGGTCTCCAGCAGAGCAAGTCAGATTATGGCTGCCCAACCAAAATAGAAAGTAATTTGTGTAGGCTGTTCCAACGAGATACTCTGTAAAACTTCGAAAGAGACTGATTTTGTATGACAGACTGGTTTTCATGACAATTTGCAAAAGAGGAAAAAATATGGAGAGAAAGTGAGCGAGAAAAAGAGGGAGATAAAGTTCTGTTCTTGAAGACAAATCTTAGAGAAACTATAGAGCCTATTGGCAGAAGTACAAAAATATCTTGCCAGTGACATCCACAAAGTAGTATTCTCTGCAGTATTACAGTCATTTTCAAGGCTAAAATGGACAAGGTAACTTGGAACAATGCATGCAGCCTGAAAGTCCTATGACAATTCAATTGAGAGAAAGGGACATTTATGCTACCAATGCATTTAAACCCCTTTTGACTAGAAATAAAATTGGTCAATCAAATGTAAAAAAACAAAAACCTATTAAGGCCTTTTACTTTGAAGAAAAAATTAACAATATCTTGGGAATTCAAGAACAGAGAAAAGAAGGCAAAAATAAAACATAATCACAACACATTTCAAGAACTGCATTGATTTCAGATCATTACATCAAATGTGATGCAGACAGGCCTATTTTGAATTTGCAAGTCATATTAAAGGCCCAATGCAGCTGTTTTTATATAAAATCATTTCTGGGTATCAATTAAGTTCCTTTGCTGTAAAAGATTTCGATAAAAATTGGCAAAAATTGGTTTTTATTAAAAAACTATTTCTCAAGCTATAATGTTGATAGGACTGTCTGTGAGTGGTCTGAGTGGGGAGGGAAACTATTTGTTGGAACTATTTGTTATTGGCCTATTAACCAATTTCCTGCATGGTAATGTCACCAACGAAAGACGATACTCCCGCCCAATCAAACCTGCTGACTGGAAAAGTAATAATTACCAATGTCCTTGAAACACAAATTAGTACATGCTGTTAATCTAACATTACATTCACTTTCAAATAGAACACTGCAGCCTCAAGGAATGCGCATGCTTCCCATCCAAAACAGTTTGGAACAGTTCATGCTTATATGGCAATATTTTGTGACATTTATGTTCGTTTTGGTCTTCTGCAATGTTTTATTCAGCTGTTCGTGCACAAAACATTCTTTCTCGAGGCAAGCCGAAGTCGGTAGCCGAGCCAAAGTCGGTAGCCGAGCCAAAGTCGGTAGCCGAGCCAAAGTCGGTAGCCGAGCCAAAGTCGGTAGCCGAGCCAAAGTCGGTAGCCGAGCCAAAGTAAAGTCGGTAGCCGAGCCAAAGTCGGTAGCCGAGCCAAAGTCGGTAGCCGAAGTCTACGCCCCTTCATCTGTGATTGGTCAACAGTAGGGATTCTTCAGTGAAGTGTTTGTTGTTATTCAGTGAGAGACCAATCGTTTTCTTGCAAATGTTTTCACTTGAGAAATACTGAACCAAACATCTTTGTTAGATGTAATATTGTGCGACTAAGATACGTCAAAAGGAATGACAGTTAACTTAGATTAATTCTGACTATTAAGCGGAAGTGTATATACTCCCTTAAAAGGAAGGTCTTTTAAGGGAGTATGAGCATACTCGTTCGATTCACCTAGCCGAGTTCGGCTACATTCCAGCTGAACTGAAGCATGCGTAAGGCTTAAGGGTATTTGCTCTATTTTACCCCTTACTTTGCTAAATATCATTTGCTCTCGGGACCATACTGTACCCCCTGCGACTAGTATTCAATACCTCATTGTGGGAAAAAGGGCATGCTGTGACATTAATGAGGAACTTTGATTAAATTGATGATTATATTTCTGATAATGCCACTCATTAGGTATCTATTTTAATTATGGTTTAATCATGAGATATAGTACAGTAGTTGTCATTGTGAATTAGGTAAACCAAAAGCTAAGCCAAAAATTAGAAGACCCATGAGAGACAGTTTCATCATAGTGCTTGATGATTTTTGCGACTGCACTTGATTGACTGACCTTCATGTCTTAAAGTAATGATGGACTGTCATTTCTCTTTGCTTATTTGAGCTGTTCTTTCCATAATATGGACTTGGTCTTTTACCAAATAGGGCTCTCTTCTGTATACCACCCCTACCTTGTCAAAACACAACTGATTGGCTCAAACGCATTAAGAAGGAAATACATTTCACAAATTAACTTTTAACAAGGCACACCTGTTAATTGAAATGCATTCCAGGTGACTACCTCATGAAGCTGGTTGAGAGAATGCCAAGAGTGTGCAAAGCTGTGTTCAAGGCAAAGGGTGGCTACTTTGAAGAGTCTAAAATATAAAATATATTTCGATATGTTTAACACTTTTTTGGTTACTACATGATTCCATGTGTTATTTCATATTTTTGATGTCTTCACTATTATTCTACAATGTAGAAAATAGCCTGCCCTCGACCTGCCATTTGCCTGCCCCGTGTTTATAATAAATCATCTGAGAACTGTACTATCCGCCTCCCGTGTTTGCATCTGGTCATATCCTGAGTCATGATAGACTGGTACTGTACATGAAATATTACGGACGAAAATGCAAAAGTGAGGGTAAGCATACTGTTTGAGTCTTTTAGATGTATTATGTTAAGAGTATCATACTCATGAGTAAACCTGTATTAACTATAAACACTTTTTCCACCATTCTGATAGACATACCTAAGGAAGTAGTTTAAACTTTTTGCAGGTATCCAATTCCTCTCTGCAATCTGAAATAATCAATTGTGTAATTTCTTTGTTCTCTGTGGCCACAATCAAAGCTAGAACAAAGCCCATGCACCAGATTCCTGAGGTTGATATTTTGACCAGAATGAAACCACAGATTGCACTTTTAATCTTCTCAAGCTGTTAAAAGAATCCAAATAAGACCCATTGCAACAACAAAAAATGTCACCTTCACTTTAGTAATGACAGACGACATTCATTCAAGGGAGGCACTGAACTTAGAAACTTAAATGTAACTGACATTACAAATGTGTGATGAGAAAATAATATATGCAAGTATGAAAGTACTTGGTAGCCACCAACATGTAATACGACATATTCATTACAGCACATCATGGGTATTAAATTATGTTTTAATTAATGGAATGGTGGTTTACTGTATGAAGTAAACCAACCACATATTGGGAGTTTAGGTGTTTCATGCCCACCCATACATATTGGTAGCTTATTTGGGGCATTTTTTAAAATCTCTAATGGCTTAAAAGCTTTTAAACCTTAAGTGCACACCATTCTGACAAATTACAACAACGTGCTCAATAATATCCTTTTAAGATGGACGATTAACTTATCTTATTAGATCTGAAGTGTGCTCTCTATAGTCAGGAGACATCTAAAGTTCAGTACCATGGAAACCACATCTTCATAAAATGTGTCTCCTTGTTCATTTTAAGGGGTTTGTGTTTGTTCTCTATGACTCAGAGTTATTCCTCTCTGTCGTGTAATTAAAACATCTTGCTGCTGTGGATTCCCTTCTATGGAGCACAGAATGAAAACAGTGGGAGTTCTCTGAGGGAAAGACATTTTTTTTCCTCGGCTGCTTGACTCCAAACTCATCCATTGTGAGGCTGCCACCTGATTTACCAAAGTAAACACTTTATTTGCTTGACTTTCTTATGACTGTCACAGAGGACGTAGAATATATATATCACTTGAGTGGTTATTTGCACTCTAACATTGCAACAGTAAACAGGGGAATCTTAAAGGGGTACTTCAGGATTTTGGCAATGATGCCCTCTATCTACTTCCCCATAGTCAGATGAACTCATGGATACCAATTGTCTGTCTCTGTGTCCAGTATGAAGGAAGTTACAGAGGTAGTTTTGCAAGACAATGCTAACTAGCAATTGAGCAATGACTGGAAGTGTCTGGGTATCTGCTGCCAAAATCCCAAAGTATCCCTTTAATATTTACTAACTTCAGAATCTTGCACAGTAAGTGTGCCTAGTGGAAGAATACGCCTTGGGAAAAATTATATATCATATATGCAATTTAGCAGACGCTTTTATACAAAACGACTTACAGTCATGCGTGAATACATTTTACATATGGGGGTTCCAGGAATCAAACCCACTATCCTGGCATTGCAAGCGCCATGCTATACCAACTGAGCTACAGAGGATCATAAACTATCATACAGTATTTGATAATACTATCTATACTATACTATACTATACTATACTATCATACTAGTATACAAACTATCATAGAAGTTATTCCAACACACCATTTTATTGCACAGTAGTCTGTTTAAATTGAATGTGTTTGAATAGTTTGAGTTAAAATGAAATGCTATATGTCAAAACATTATTGAACAGCCCACTAGCCATTTACCGACATGCATATCATCTGTTCAGCAGCAGTGAGTGGATAATGAACAAATAAAAAAACAAAGCTCATCATTTTCGACTGTCCCCAAGTCCCTATGGCACGGACATACACTGCTCAAAAAAATAAAGGGAACACTTAAACAACACAATGTAACTCCAAGTCAATCACACTTCTGTGAAATCAAACTGTCCACTTAGGAAGCAACACTGATTGACAATACATTTCACATGCTGTTGTGCAAATGGAATAGGCAACAGGTGGAAATTATAGGCAATTAGCAAGACACCCCCAATAAAGGAGTGGTTCTGCAGGTGGTGACCACAGACCACTTCTCAGTTCCTATGCTTCCTGGCTGATGTTTTGGTCACTTTTGAATGCTGGCGGTGCTTTCACTCTAGTGGTAGCATGAGACGAGTCTACAACCCACACAAGTGGCTCAGGTAGTGCAGCTCATCCAGGATGGCACATCAATGCGAGCTGTGGCAAGAAGGTTTGCTGTGTCTGTCAGCGTAGTGTCCAGAGCATGGAGGCGCTACCAGGAGACAGGCCAGTACATCAGGAGACGTGGAAGAGGCCGTAGGAGGGCAACAACCCAGCAGCAGGACCGCTACCTCCGCCTTTGTGCAAGGAGGAGCAGGAGGAGCACTGCCAGAGCCCTGCAAAATGACCTCCAGCAGGCCACAAATGTGCATGTGTCTGCTCAAACGGTCAGAAACAGACTCCATGAGGGTGGTATGAGGGCCCGACATACACAGGTGGGGGTTGTGCTTACAGCCCAACACCGTGCAGGACGTTTGGCATTTGCCAGAGAATACCAAGATTGGCAAATTCGCCACTGGCGCCCTGTGCTCTTCACAGATGAAAGCAGGTTCACACTGAGCACATGTGACAGACGTGACAGAGTCTGGAGACGCCGTGGAGAACGTTCTGCTGCCTGCAACATCCTCCAGCATGACCGGTTTGGCGGTGGGTCAGTCATGGTGTGGGGTGGCATTTATTTGGGGGGCCGCACAGCCCTCCATGTGCTCGCCAGAGGTAGCCTGACTGCCATTAGGTACTGAGATGAGACCATCAGACCCCTTGTGAGACCATATGCTGGTGCAGTTGGCCCTGGGTTCCTCCTAATGCACGACAATGCTAGACCTCATGTGGCTGGAGTGTGTCAGCAGTTCCTGCAAGAGGAAGGCATTGATGCTATGGACTGGCCCGCCCGTTCCCCAGACCTGAATCCAATTGAGCACATCTGGGACATCATGTCTCGCTCCATTCACCAACGCCACGTTGCACCACAGACTGTCCAGGAGTTGGCGTATGCTTTAGTCCAGGTCTGGGAGGAGATCCCTCAGGAGACCATCCGCCACCTCATCAGGAGCATGCCCAGGCATTGTAGGGCGGTCATACAGGCACGTGGAGGCCACACACACTACTGAGCCACATTTTGACTTGTTTTAAGGACATTACATCAAAGTTGGATCAGCCTGTAGTGTGGTTTTCCACTTTAATTTTGAGTGTGACTCCAAATCCAGACCTCCATGGGTTGATAAATTGGATTTCCATTGATTATTTTTATGTGATTTTGTTGTCAGCACATTCAACTATGTAAAGAAAAAAGTATTTAATAAGATTATTTCATTCATTCAGATCTAGGATGTGTTATTTTAGTGTTCCCTTTATTTATTTGAGCAGTGTATTTTAAAGCTCATTTTAAAAGTCACCAGAGTTTATTGCTCTCTGGAAAATTATTGCTGCTATTTGTCCTTAATTAAGCAAAGGATTTAATTTACTTTGTCGGCATGGGATATTAGTGTGTGGAGTTTTGAAAGGAGGGCTGGAGGGTCTGAGTCCTGGCATCTCTTGCGGCCCTGGGTGGTCACTTGATTGCTTATTAGGTTTGGGAGTGCCCAGAGAATGGAAGATTAGTCGATCAGGAGTAAAGCCAGTTTACTTAACATAGTACATTCATTACCTATACTGTATATCCTATTGTGTACATATCAGGTTATTACTATGCATACTACCTCTTCTAATACGTGTTATTTTTTAAAATTATTTTTATTATTGATATTGATTATTTTACTGCTATGTTGAGGGAGCTAGCACACAAGCATTAAGCTGCACCTTTTATACCTGCTGTAAACTGTGTACGTGAGGAATAACATCTGATTTGATTTGATTTGAACGCCATAGAGGGATTAGTAGGCATTCAAATCCCAACACCTCCCAAAGTACCAGCCACCTTAATAGAGGATACCAACACTCAGCAGTCAGCAGAGGAAATTGGTAAACTAGCACTGGATGGCCTATTCTAAGAGAACTTTACATGGGTATTAGGCAAGTTCTTTAAGTTGTTGGTCAGTGGTTATAATATCGCTGGATACAGAGCTCAATGGAACAATAGAAAGCGACAATCTTGCCCTTGCATTTTGGGAAGTACAGACCAGTAAAAACCACAGACATTTGAACGTATAATCTCCACAATGTTGTTCCAAGTTGTTTTTTGTCAGCAAGTCCATCATTTCTGAATTGTAGTAATCTTAACTTTTTGGGAACTGTTGAATATGAAGAAGGCTATTGAGGTATTTTAGAGAGAAAAGTTTGATCAGTGATTAGCACTCCACGTGAATAAATTACTCTCTTTACTCTTTGGTCAGTATGATGAAGGGTTTGGTATTGATTGGGGTGACAAGAATACAGGTAGCCCTTTTATGTCTCAGTGAAAGAATTTCCTGAGAATTCCTAATCACCTGACATGGATGACTGGCTTTTGAATTATTTGAGAGCTTGCTGTCTACAAAGAAAACTCCAAAGGTGCTGTCTAGGCCCTCGGGGCAGAGAAGGTGGATGGTCCTTAGAATACCAAGCCACCTCAGATTGAGCTGACTGAAGAAATCATCCACAGCTCAATGCCCTCTGCACTCAAGATGGTCTCTGCAAAGGGAACTAAAAATAAACATTTTCCCTAAGGTCTCCTCAGGCCAGCATCCTGTCAAAAGTAGACCTATCTTCTCATTCCACTTGTTGTCTGACTGCAGGGAGGGAATGGGGAAGGTATTTTCTATTTAATATAAAAAGATTGAGCTTCCACATTTAGAAGAAAGGAAACTTCAGATTACTCCATATATCTGGCCACAGGCAAGCTATGTCTATCCACAAATGATGTCACAAGGCTGAAGCTGCAGGGCACTGACAGAACAGTATATTAAATAATCAGATTTCCACTCCTCTTCCACTTTTTAGGAACATTGAGGAGGCTTCCCAGATTGACTAGTATATCAACTACCTGATATTGTCCCAATTATCTTCGTCTTCTGACGATAATGCAAAATCGTCGTCTAAAAAGGTAGAACAAAACGCAGCAGGCATGCGGTTGTTCATTTTGAACATTTATTCACTCCAAAACGCATACAAAAACAACAAACAAGAAAACTAACGATTTACTGACAGTCTGCATGGCACAAGGCTAACACAGAACAATCACCCACACCTAACAAACACACCCTAATATATGGGACTCTCAATCAAAGGCAGATAGACAACACCTGCCTTCAACTGAGTCCCAACCCCAATTAACCAAACATAGAAACAGACATACTAGACTAAACATAGAATACCTGAAAACCAAACAGTGCCCAAAAACCCCGGAATACTTAAACCAAATGCCCCTTCAACAAAACACACCACCCCGAACCACATAAAACGAATACCCTCTGCCATGTCCTGACCAAACTACAATACTAATTAACCCTTATACTGGCCAGGACGTGACAGTACCCCCCCCCTTAAAGGTGCTAACCCCGGAAGCACCTTAAAAACAACAAAAAAAGAACAACCCCAAACAACAAAACCAAAATTCCCCTCTACTAAAGGGAGGGAAGGGAGGGTGGCTGCCGTCAACGACGGCACTGTGCTACACCCCCCCTCCCCAACCCACCTATATCTGGAGGTGGCTCTGGTTCCGGCCGTTCCAGGTTGTCGGGCCACTCTGGCATCGCCGGGGGGCAGTCGGGCCAGTCTGGGCGGTCTGGCAGCTCGGGACAGTCTGGGCAGTCTGGCAGCTCGGGACAGTCTGGGCAGTCTGGCAGTTCGGGACAGTCTGGGCAGTCTGGCAGTTCGGGACAGTCTGGGCAGTCTGGCAGCTCGGGACAGTCTGGGCAGTCTGGCAGCTCGGGACAGTCTGGGCAGTCTGGCAGCTCGGGACAGTCTGGGCAGTCTGGCAGCTCGGGACAGTCTGGGCAGTCTGGCAGCTCGGGACAGTCTGGGCAGTCTGGCAGCTCGGGACAGTCTGGGCAGTCTGGCAGCTCGGGACAGTCTGGGCAGTCTGGCAGCTCGGGACAGTCTGGGCAGTCTGGCAGTCGGGACAGTCTGGCAGCTCGGGACAGTCTGGCAGCTCGGGACAGTCTGGCAGCTCGGGACAGTCTGGCAGCTCGGGACAGTCTGGCAGCTCGGGACAGTCTGGCAGCTCGGGACAGTCTGGGCAGTCTGGCAGCTCGGGACAGTCTGGGCAGTCTGGCAGCTCGGGACAGTCTGGGCAGTCTGGCAGCTCGGGACAGTCTGGGCAGTCTGGCAGCTCGGGACAGTCTGGGCAGTCTGGCAGCTCGGGACAGTCTGGGCAGTCTGGCAGCTCGGGACAGTCTGGGCAGTCTGGCAGCTCGGGACAGTCTGGGCAGTCTGGCCAGTCGGCAGTTCAGGGCAGTCTGGCCACTCCGGCAGTTCAGGGCAGTCTGGCCACTCCGGCAGTTCAGGGCAGTCTGGCCACTCCGGCAGTTCAGGGCAGTCTGGCCACTCCGGCAGTTCAGGGCAGTCTGGCCACTCCGGCAGTTCAGGGCAGTCTGGCCACTCCGGCAGTTCAGGGCAGTCTGGCCACTCCGGCAGTTCAGGGCAGTCTGGCCACTCCGGCAGTTCAGGGCAGTCTGGCCACTCCGGCAGTTCAGGGCAGTCTGGCCACTCCGGCAGTTCAGGGCAGTCTGGCCACTCCGGCAGTTCAGGGCAGTCTGGCCACTCCGGCAGTTCAGGGCAGTCTGGCCACTCCGGCAGTTCAGGGCAGTCTGGCCACTCCGGCAGTTCAGGGCAGTCTGGCCACTCCGGCAGTTCAGCGCAGTCTGGCCACTCCGGCAGTTCAGCGCAGTCTGGCCACTCCGGCAGTTCAGCGCAGTCTGGCCACTCCGGCAGTTCAGCGCAGTCTGGCCACTCCGGCAGTTCAGCGCAGTCTGGCCACTCCGGCAGTTCAGAGCAGTCTGGCCACTCCGGCAGTTCAGTGCAGTCTGGCCACTCCGACGACTGTTGACTGGCGGGCAGCTCCGACGACTGTTGACTGGCGGGCAGCTCCGACGACTGTTGACTGGCGGGCAGCTCCGACGACTGTTGACTGGCGGGCAGCTCCGACGACTGTTGACTGGCGGGCAGCTCCGACGACTGTTGACTGGCGGGCAGCTCCGACGACTGTTGACTGGCGGGCAGCTCCGACGACTGTTGACTGGCGAGGCTGGGTTTACGCACTTGAAGGCTAGTGCGGGGAGCGGGAACAGGACGAGTCGGACTGGGTTGACGCACTTCCGGGTCCGCACGAGAGACAGGAGCTGGAAACCCAGGGCTATGGAGGCGCACAGTCGGTCTAGACCTTACCTCCTGCACAACCCGCCTTGGCTGGATGGAACTAGTAGCCCTGTACGAGCGGGGTGCTCGTACAGGGCAGACTGGGCTGTGCAGGGGCCTGATGGTAGCCGTGCGTAGAGCGGGAGTTGGGTAGCCTGGTCCTCGGAGGCGTACCGGCGACCAGATGCGCTGCGCAGGCATCCTCCTACCAGGCTGGATGCCCGCTCTAGCACGGCACCTGCGAGGGGCTGGAATAACTCGCACCGGACTGTGCGTGCGTATTGGTGAGATAGTGCGCTCCTCAGCGAAACATAGCGCTCTCCACCCCATACGCTCCTCCATATAACCACGGGTAGCTGGCTTCCGGCTCTTCCTACGCCTAGCCAAACTACCCGTGTGCCCCCCCAAAAAAAATTCTTGGGGGTGCCTCTTGTGCTTTCTTCCTCAGCGCGTCCATGGCCTCGTACCTCCGCCTCTCTGCCTTGGCTGCCTCAATTTCCCACTGCGGGCGGCGATAATCCCCAGCCTGGTGCCAAGGTCCGGCCCCGTCCAGAACTTCCTCCCAGGTCCACTTCTCCCGCCAGTCCAACTCGAAGTCCCTCTGCTCCTTCCTCTGCTGCTTGGTCCATAGTTGGTGGGTGATTCTGTCACGGTTGTCGTCGGTGAAGGAGGAACAAAACGCAGCAGGTATGTGCAGGCTCATCTTGACTTTTATTACTATCAAAATGAACACCAAAATAACAAACAGAAATACAATCGACAAAAAACAGTCTGGTAAGGCACAAGGCTAAACACAGAACAATCACCCACACCTAACAAACACACCCTAATATATGGGACTCTCAATCAAAGGCAGATAGACAACACCTGCCTTCAACTGAGAGTCCCAACCCCAATTAACCAAACATAGAAACAGACATACTAGACTAAACATAGAATACCTGAAAACCAAACAGTGCCCAAAAACCCCGGAATACTTAAACCAAATGCCCCTTCAACAAAACACACCACCCCGAACCACATAAAACGAATACCCTCTGCCACGTCCTGACCAAACTACAATACTAATTAACCCTTATACTGGCCAGGACGTGACAGATATGCTTGAGTATTTTATTAAGTGCTGCTATAACTTTGATCATCAGAAATGTGGGTCAAAGGATTTAATGGAGAAAATTAAATTGATAAAATATGTAATGATTGTGTTACTCCATTATTTATGTCTTTGTTTGTCATGTGAGTCTTTGTAAATAAACAACTTATACCATCAAAATGTATAAAAATCAAAAGCTGAAATGTTTTGAGTCAAGAAGTATTCAACTCTTTTGTTACGGCAAGCCTAAATAAGTTAAGAAGTTGCATGCACTCACTTTATAATTTTTGAATGACTACTTAATCTCTGTACCCCACACATACCATCATCTGTAAGGTCCCTCAGTCGAGCAGTGTATTTCAAACACAGATTCATCCACAAAGACCAGGGAGGTTTTCCAATGCCTCGCAAAGAAGGTCACCTGGTGTATCAATACACCCAGTCACTACTAAGATACAAGTGTCCTTCGTAACTCAGTTGCCGGAGAGGAAGGAAAGCGTTCAGGGATTTCACCATGAGGCCAATGGTGACTTTAACCCTTGTGTGGTGTTCAGGTCTGTGGGAGCTGTGAAGATCATATAAAATAGCACATTTTCACTGAGTGCACTCTGTGCACCCCCCTACACATTTATATTAGATATGTGTTGTTCAGGTAATAAAAGTGTGGAGAAGTGTGTGTGTAGGTGAAAACAAGTAAAAATTAAACAAAAAGGTTTGCTGTGTGCCTTCACTCTGTCTTCCTCCTCCCTGGGCCTGCTGTTTCAACCTAACACCACGAACCTGTCTGTCTCCCTGCCTGTCTGCTTGTCTGCCTGTCTCCCGCTTTTCTCGTACTCTTTACCATTTGTAGTTTGTGAAACAATACAATGTCTTGCGGGAACCTGAATAATGTTATTACAGAACAACAGAAGGCCAGCATCAAAGAGTCGCCTCCTCACTTTTGACGTTGAGACTGGTGTTTTGCGTGTATTATTTAATGAAGCTGCCAGTTGAGGACTTGTGAGGAGTCTGTTTCTCAAACTAGACACTCTAATGTACTTGTCCTCTTGCTCAGATGTGCTCCGGGGCCTCCCATTACTCTTTCTATTCTGGTTAGAGCCAGTTTGCGCTGTTCTGTGAAGGGAGTACTACACAGCATTGCACGAGATTGTCAGTTTCTTGGCAATTTCTAACATGGAATAGCCTTCATTTCTCAGAACAAGAATAGACTGACAAGTTTCAGAAGAAAGTCCTTTGTTTCTGGCCATTTTGAGCCTGTAATCGAACCATTTAATGCTGATGCTCCAGATACTCAACTAGTCTAAGGAAGGCCAGTTTTATTGCTTCTTTAATCAGACGAACAGTTTTCAGCTGTGCTAACATAATTGCAAAAGGGTTTTCTAATGATCAATTAGCTTTTTAAAATGATAAACCTGGATTAGCTAACACAACGTGCCATTGGAACACAGGAGTGATGGTTGCTGATAATGGGCCTCCGTACGGCTATGTAGATATTCCATAAAAAAATCTGCCGTTTCCAGCTACAATAGCCATTTACAACATTAACAATGTCTACACTGTATTTCTGATCAATTTGATGTTATTTTAATGGACAAAAATTTTGCTTTTCTTTCAAAAACTAGGACATTTCTAAGTGACCCCAAACATTTGAATGGTAGTGTATATGAATGAGATAGTGAAATTAGTGAAATTCCTGAACTAAGTGTTTTCATCATTCTAGATTGCAGCTGGTAGCAACAAGAAGAAGCGCTGCGATGTGTGTGGACCCAAGAAGGACAGGAAGACACAGTATACATGCATCAAGTGCAAGAAATACATTTGCAACACACAGACAGTAAAACTCTGTCCCTCATGTGGAGTGTAGACCGGGATCATTTGTGCTCAATGGGGCTCATTTATCATTTCTATAAAATACTGTATAAAAATTTGTCCTTCCAATTTGTTCCATTCAAAGCAATAAACATCAATAGTGATGAAAACCATGTTTTATTTATATTTGTTCAAGATAAACATGATTTATTCGACCCATGGCTTGATTATTTTAAAAAAACGAATAGCGCTTTTAGTGATAAATGTGATCTAGCAGAGGTAAATGGCAAATATTAGCCATGTACTGTATGCTGCCTATATTGCTTGTAATTGATATAAGTCAACATCTAAGTATTAAGTATTTTTACATAAATTGATATGGTTGTAATATTAAAAAAAAACAATAATGTTGTGTGTCCATCAGACCCGAGAACATTCGGTGAATAACAAAAACATGAACACCACATAATTAAAACAGTTACAGAGTTTAATGGCTGTGATAGGAGAAAACTGAGGATGGATCAACAACATTGTAGTTACTCCACAATACTAACCTAATTGACAGACTGAAAAGAAGAAAAGCCTGTACAGAATAAAAATATTCCAAAACAAGCATCCTGTTTGCAACTAAAGTCACTAAAGTAATACTGGCAAAAATGTGGCAAAGCAAAACATTTTTTGTCCTGAATACAAAGTGTTATGCTTGGGGCAAATCCAATACAACACATTACTGAGTACAACGCTCCATATTTTCAAGCATAGTGTTGGCTACATCATGTTATGGGTATGCTTGTAATCGTTAAGGACTGGGGAGTTTTTCAGGATACAAAATAAACGTAATTTTTCCTGCACAGGAAAAAATCCTAAAGCAAAACCTGGTTCAGTCTGCTTTCCACCAGACACTGGGAGATTAATTCACCGTCCAGCAGGACAATAACCTAAAACACTTCCCCATACTTTGACTCTATTCAATTAGACAAACTATAGATATACTATACTGAACAAAAATATCAACGCAACATGCAACTATTTCAAAGATTTTACTGAGTTACAGGTTTATATAAGGAAATCAGTCAATTTAGCTAAATAAATTAGGCACTAATCTATGGATTTCACATGACTGGGCTGGAGTGCAGCCATAGGTGGGCCTGGCAGACAGGCCCAGCCAATCAGAATTAGTTTTTCCCCACAGACAGAAATACTCCTCAGCACTTCCTGCCACTCCGCTTAGATGATACTACAGATGAAGAAGCCAGTTGTGGAGGTCCTGGGCTGACGTGGTTACACATGGTCTGCGGTTGTGAGGCCGGTTGGACATACTGCCAAATTCTTTAAAACGACATTGGTGGCAGCTTATGGTAGAGAAATTAACATTCAATTATCTGGCAACAGCTCTGGTGGTGTCACGACTTCCACCGAAGTCGGTTCCTCTCCTTGTTCAGGCGGCGTTCGGCGTCACCGGTCTTCTAGCCATCGTCGATCCACTTTTCATTTTCCATTTGTTTTGTCTTGGTTTCCTACACACCTGGTTCTCATTTCCCTCATTAAGTGTTGTGTATTTAACCCTCTGTTCCCCCCATGTCTTTGTGTGCAATTGTTTGTTGTAAGTGCTTGTGCACATGTTTACTGGTGCGCGTCGGGTTTTGTACCCATGTTGGTTATTTCTTTATGCCATTGGTTTTGAAATTAAACTGCTCCAGCTATTACCTAGTTCTGCTCTCCTGCGTCTGACTTCACTGCCACCAGTTACGCACCCCTTTACAGGTGGACATTCTTGCAGTCAGCATGCCAATTGCACACTCCCTTATATCCCTCAGGGCGGCAGGGTAGCCTAGTGGTTAGAGCGTTGGGCTAGTAAACGAAAGGTTGCAAGTTTGAATCCCCGAGCTGATAAGGTACAAATCTGTCGTTCTGCCCCTGAACAAGGCAGTTAACCCACTGTTCCTAGGCCGTCATTGAAAATAAGAATTTGTTCTTAACTGACTTGCCTAGTTAAATAAAGGTAAAAAATATATTTTAAAAAATTTAAAAAACCCTGAGACAAACAAAAAGTGGGTTGATAAAATCTGTGGCAAACTGCACATTTTAAAGAGGTATTTTATTGTGCCCAGCACAAGGTGCACCTGTGTAATGATCATTCTGTTTAATCAGCTTCTTGATATGCCACACCTGTCAGGTGGATGGATTATCTTGGCGAAGGATAAATGCTCATTAATAGGGATATAAACAAATTTGTGCACAAAATTTGACACAAATATGCTTTTTCTGCGTATGGAAAATGTCAGGATTTTTTTATTTCAGCTCATGAAACATGGGACCAACACTTTACATGTTGCGTATATATTTTTGTTCAGTACATGTTTGTTTTTGCTTGACCTAATTTCATATTCAGCTGTCTGACAGTGTAATCTGGGATTATGTGGTTTAATTAACGTATAGGTTACTTTAAAAAAAATCACAAAAAGCTTTGATCTGATCTAAGTCCGTCAATTCCACTTCACGATTCATGTATTTATTTTGCAGAGGGAGTGTCAAAATGATCTCTTCTTTGGGTGCTACTGTTTCAAATGAAAGCATGAACTAAACAGAGATTACACAGCAATACACAGATAAATACAACTTTTGTCTAAGTGTTAACTTTTTTAACCCCTTTTCGTGATATCCAATTGGTAGTTACAGACTTGTCTCATCGTGGCAACTCCCATACGAACTCAGGAAAGGCGAAGGTCGAGAGCCGTGCGTCCTCTGAAACACAACCCAGCCAAACCCGCTTAACCCAGAAGCCAGCCGCACCAATGTGTCAGAGGAAACACCGTACACCTGCCGACCATGTCGACATGCATTGCACCTGGCCCGCCACAGGAGTCACTAGAGCACAATGGGACAAGAACATCCCTGCCGGCCAAACCCTCCCCTAACCCGGACAATGCTGGGCCAATTGTGCACCACCCCACGGGTCTCCCAGTTACGGCCGGCTGCAACAGAGCCTGGACTCAAACCAGAATCTCTAGTGGCACAGCTAGCACTGCGATGCAGTGCCTTAGTCCACTGCGCCAATCAGGAGGCCACAGTGTTTAGTCTTTTGATATAATTGGAATGGTGTTCTATTGTGAAACAGGTAGCCTAGTGGTTAAGCATTAAGCAGGTAGCCTAGTGGTTAAGCATTGGGACAGTAACTGAAAGGTTGCTGGTTTGAATACCCAAGCCGACTAGGTGTAAAATCTTTAGAGATGCCTTTGAGCAAGGTACTTATCCCTAATTGCTCTGGTATGTTGCTCTGGATAAGAGCGTCAGCTAAATGACTAAAATGTCTATAGCAAGCATGTGGTCTCTAGATGTGATGAAGTAGATCTTAAAAGGGAGGTGATGGGGGGAAAGGAGTGCTGTATGGGTAGGTTTGGGAATATCTCTAAAGGCCTTTAATCCTGAGCCAAGAACCAGATATAATCAGCTCGTGGCATTGATTTTTCATTGAAACAAAATAACAAACTTCTTCCACAAAAAAATTGTAAAACCCAGTGGGCCTTGTTTCTGTGACAAATTTGCCAGGTCCTTGTTTTTGTTGGTTGTTGAAAAATGAAAGCAATGTAGAGTACAACTGGTGAATAACATTAGCGCCTTTGTAAAGCAGCGATCCTGTAGTGTTGTTTATCTTGTTCAGTTTAGAATCGAGTTTAATACATCTCTAATCACACAATTGCTCTGAGGAGTGCATTACAACAACAGATAATCTGATAAATAAAAATCACAATATAATTTATTTTCATACTAAAGTGCTTAATTTCAAATGATTTCCATGCCTTGTGCCAGCTCAAATTGCTGAAGTTAATTTTTATTATCTTAATCGGTCTATGCATAGCTGATAAGACTTTTAATTTCCTCCACTCTTTCATGAAGAAATCCAGAACTCCACAAGCCAAATCAGGTACTGATAAGAAAACATTAGCTCACAGAGAAGGTTTACACAGGGGATTTGTGTGTTTACTCAGAACGCAATGCAAGTGAGTACACACCCTGGTCTCTGTTTGCAGCAGGTCCATTTCAGACAGGGTCTCTCAAATACAAATACATTAACACCTACATGACTTTCCTGCAGTTAAATGACCAAAGCGCCCTCTAGTGGCCGCATGGGTGGAATGTTATTAATACTTTTCAGAATTTCATAATTAATATACTTTTTTTTTATTACACAGAAAATCCGGTGTTTCTATGTCATACGGTTTAATATTTCAGTCAACTGTGATTTATATAAAGGGTAATATTGGGATGCAAACTCAATAGATTACATTTCAACTCTATATCTGACTTTGCACAGGTATCTTCTTTTTCTGTTTAAGACTACCAAGAAACACTGTGTGACCCTGATTTAGCCTACTGCAGTAAAAGATTACATTTTTGACCTTTTAGTTATTTAGCAGACTCTTATGCAGAGCGACGTACAGTAAGTGCTTCATCTGATGGTACAGTGCATTCTGAAAGTATTCAGACCCCTTGACATTTTCCACATTTCGTTAGCTTACAGCCTTACCCTAAAATTGATTAAATTGTTTTTTTCCCCCTCATCAATCCACACACAATACCCGACAATAACAAAGCAAAAACAGTTTTTTACAGATTTTTGCAAATGTATAAAAAAAAATAAAAAATATCCCATTTACATTATTATTCATACCCTTTACTCAGCACATTGTTGAAGCACCTTTGGCAGTGATTACAGCCTCGAATCTTCTTGAGTATGACGCTACAAGCTTGGCACACCTGTATTTGGGGAGTTACTCCATTTCTTCTTTGCAGATCCTCTCAAGCTCTGTCAGGTTGGTTTGGGAGCATTTCTGCACAGCTATTTTCAGGTCAATCCAGAGATGCTCGATCAGGTTCAAGTCCAGGCTGTGGCTGGGCCACTCCTGTGTTGTCTTGGTTGTGTGCTTAGGGTCGTTGTCCTGTTGGACGGTGAACCTTCGCCCCAGTCTGAGGTCCTGAAGCAGGTTTTCATCAAGGATCTCTCTGTACTTTGCTCCGTTCATCTTTCCCTCGATCCTGACTAGTCTTCCCAGTCCCTGCCGCTGAAAAACCTCCCCACAGCATGATGCTGCCACCACCATATTTCATGATAGGGATGGTGCCAGGTTTCCTCCAGACGTGACGCTTGGCATTCAGACCAAAGAGTTCAATCTTGGTTTCATCAGACCAGAGAATCTTGTCTCTCAAGGTCTGAGAGTCCTTTAGGTGCCCTTTGGCAAACTCCAAGGGGGCTGTCAGGTGCCTTTTACTGAGGAGTGGTTTCCGTCTGGCCACTCTACCATAAAGGCCTGATTGGTGGAGGGCGGCAGAGATGGTTGTCCTTCTGGAAGGTTCTCCACGGAGGAGCTCTGGACCTCTGTGAGAGTGACCATTGGGTTCTTGGTCACCTCCCTGACCAAGGCCCTTCTCCCCGATTGCTCAGTTTGGCCTGGCAGCCAGCTCTATGAAGAGTGTTGGTGGTTCCAAACTTCTTCCAATTAAGAATGATGGAGGCCACTGTGTTCTTGGGGACCTTCAATGCTGCAGATATTTTTTGTTACCCTTCCCCAGATCTGTGCCTCGACACAATCCTGTCTCTGAGCTCTACTGACAATTCCTTTGACCTCATGACTTGGTTTTTGCTCTGACATGCACTGTCAACTGTGAGACCTTAAATAGACAGGTGTGTGCCTTTCCAAATCATGCCCAATCAATTGAATATACCACAGGTGGACTCGAATCAAGTTGTAGAAACATCTCAAGGATGATCAATGCAAACAGGATGCACCGGAGCTCAATTTGGAGTCTTCATAGCAAAGGGTCTGAATACCTATGTAAATAAAGTATCTGTTTTTTATTTTTAATACATTTGCAAAAATGTATAAAAACCTGTTTTCGCTTTCTCATAATGGGGTATATTGTGTGGAGATTAATCCATTTTACAATAAGGCTGTAACATAACAAAATGTGGAAAAATGGAAGGGATCTGAATACTTTCCGAATGCACTGTAGCTAGGTGCGACAACCACATATCACAGCCTTAGTAAGTATATTTTTCCTCACCTCTGTCCATTAGGGCTTCCCATCTGATATCTCATTCAGACAAACATCTCATTCAGACTCTCATATCATTCAGACTCTGATATCATTCAGACTCTAATATCTCGTTCAGACTCTCTCTGAGTTGTTTTGAGAATTCTATGGAATTAATGGATTATCAATGCAGACGTGGCAGAATGTGATCTCATATTTTTTATACATTATGTTCTTTGGAACTGTCATCTTTCCGTTTTCACAACTGTCAATTGTGTTTGTATTCAGTAGAAGCTCACTCAACTTAAAATCAGAAATTTGTGTATACATTCTCATCAAAGCTGTCTGTGTTGACACAAAATGTTGTAATATTGATGAGAAATTATACACACGTCTGAGTTTAAGTTGCGTTAATTCTACTGAATACAAACACAATTCACCTCTGTGTAGCCTTCATTCACACCACTGCAGTATATGGGTTAACACCAGTCAACCACTCTCTTCTGTCAGGAATATGGGTCACTTCCTTATTTCCCAAACGTCACCCTTGCTCAAACATTGGTGACTCATACTTTTTTTCCCTCAGGCATCAATATTACCATCAACCAGTACTTTCAACAACAGTACCCTTTGTAACCTTTAACTAACCACATTTGGACCTGACACTTGACAACCTAGTGTACACCGTACAGGATTTCAAAGTGTTCTGAGATGTATGAGACATTGCATTTATGTTTTTCAAAGCTTAATGAACTAAGACCTTTTGAAATCAAGGGCTTTACATTACAGCACTAAAGAACCAATGTGTTCCTGAAATATTTAAAAAAATATATCCTCTGTAGGTATGTTATAATCTTACGGTAACTTTAGAGGGATATGTAATTAATATATGTATGTACGTAAGTGACATATGAATATGGAGTCAGAATACTAAACTCAATATAGACTCAAATTGAAGGGTGTTAGGTCAAACTTTCTTGCATGTTATTTACTAGACCTGTCAGTTAAATGCAATGGGTTTTTAATTATTTAAGAACAGCATGACTCTAAGATATTAGCAAAAGTGTAAGATATTAGCTTCCATTAATTTTGTCTCTTAGTTTTAAAGATGCTGTGGGTCAATGGTGTTCAAACTATTTAACTGATTTTGTAAGAATTATAAGCTTAATTAATTCCTTAAAAGGGTAATAAAATTACTCACCAGACATAATACTCACCAGACAGCAAAATTGGTATCTGTTTGATGATTGTTTGAATAAGGCCACAGTATATTCTTTACTTTTTATGGCTGAATACTTTCTGTTCATTTTTGTTACTATTATTAATAAGCCCATGACTACATAAATGAAAGTATAACAAAGAGTATGACAATGTGATATTATGTACTTTATGGAGAGTGGCTCAGACTATGAAGACAGTCATGCCATATTGCAGAGAAATATGTTTTACCAGATGTCAGGAATTTTAGATATGCCACTGAGCCTGCACAAGAATTGGCACAATCTTGTTTTAACCAGCACTGCACTGTACAGTATGTACTGTGTGTGACAATATTGATCCAATCCTGTTTTATCTCACAATAGAAAGTTAAATATTTGTTCATGTGGGAGGAAATGATGGAAAATAATCTCCCATTAGGATAATCCTCCCACGTTCTGCCAGAAATGCACTTAAAAATGTTTTTAACAATTGTAGGGTATCTTCTTTTATCCTCATTGGGGACACCTTACATGATTCAAACATCAATTGTCCATTATTTTTAAGCTAATATTATTGAAAATAGTAAGAAGTGATAGAGAATCAATGTTTATAAGTAGCCTGCAGGCCTGGACAAATTATATTTTCAAAATAAAATGGCAAAGAGTATTGAGCTCCTTTTTATGGGCCTTCAGAAACATTCCACAACATGTGTCTCTTGAGCACTGATTAGGTAATCAACACAGAAATAATCCTGAAGGTTAAGACAAGAGTCAAGAATTCAGCATAGCACAGTGTAGATTTAACATTTTGGCTATAATTGTAGAGAGGCCACCCAGCAGACAGAGGGGGGATCGCTTTTAGACTGTGGATCCCACACTGCTTAGCATATATTAGCTCATGACTATAACAGAGTAAAGGTTCTGTAATTAAGCAGAAGTTAAAGGTCCAACGCAACCATTTATATCAAAACATTTCTGGGTAACAATTAAGTACCTTAATATGATTGTTTTCAATTAAAATAGCAAAAGAGCAATTCTCAAGCAAGAATTTTGCTAAGACGGTCTGGGAGTAGTCTGACTGGGGAGGGGAAAACTGAAAACTAGCTGGTATTGGCAGAGAGGTTTGGAACTCTCTTTCTCATTTGTCTATTAACTAATTTATCACCTGATGATGTCACCAGGCAGGCCAAAACTCCATCCCACCCAAACAGGCTGAAATTCAGGCAGTCTTTTCAAATAGCTCTTACAGTCCACTAAAATATCATTTTCAAAATGTTCACCATTTCACAGTATTATTCCAACCTCACAGCGTGGAAATATAAAGCACAAGATAATTTCACATACTGTATGCCAGCACGTGGTAACTGAATAAAATAACACTGGCTTAGGACTTTGGAGAGGCTGCAACTGTGCATACTACAACCATTTCTGGTACAGTGAGTGGCTTGTTAATGTATGAATTCAGAAGCAAGATAGGAGTATTGAAATAGGAAGTAGACGATAAGTGCCAATACATTCAAACTGCTTTCAGTCATTTATCAAACGTTTCTAGTCTATATTTTAAGTTGATCAATGTCCCCAATTCCTCATATTTTATACAGTATACCCTCTCCATACTATTTATTTGTTGATGAGACACGAATCACTCCAGTAAACAATACTATACAGTATATACCATTAAATGTGTCACAGGCTGGGTTAATAAGCTGTGGGAATTATTTTGACAAAGACTAAGCAAGACAGATTGCATTACGAGTGGAAACAACAACCCTGATACCTGGCAACTAGACTGGCTTTGCAGGTTGGCTTTCCTCATGAGGAATCATATGGATGGACTGTTGTCATGACGTTGCCTTGTTGGTGAGGTTTATGACCCCCATAAATACCTTTCCCCCTTTCCTCTCTCTCTACTCTACCGATTTGACCCTTGGAAAGCCCTTTGTTAACATAGAGAGAGTATGGTAACATCAAAAGGGTGGGGAAAGGAACCATATTTCGGTAATCCAACCAGCTGAAAATATTCATTGGTACTTAAAGAATATGATGTCAGATCAGTTGTCGTCTGAGACATTATTACTGATGATAGGATGACATAAACTGTATCTTGGAAAGTCTACACATTCTAGTTATCAGATCCACATGGAATTGTTGTGCAATTTAAATGTTTAAATATGAAACTATTTGAGAAAAGATTAAATGTAATTTTAGCTTCTAAATGAGAGAATTGGTTTTCATAAGTGAACTAGGCTCAACTCAGTGGCCCCACTCAAGTGAACAGACATTGGTTGTGAACTATGAAACACACCCTTCTCTTCCCTACTACAAAAGCCCCTTTCGCATTGTGTTCCCGAGGACGTGAGGACTGCTGTCCATACGTTAAAAGGGCTAATATCAACTACAGAACTAAGCCAGCCTCAGCATGAGCTCTGGTTGCAAACGGTTGAACAACAATAACCTAAAGAAATTAGCATCGTGTTCCCGGTGACGTGAGGACTGCTGTCCATATATTAAAAAGGGCAAATTTCAACGTGGAGGTAGTGCTCGACACACCGGAAGGATGAATTTCGACTATACCAGCCAGAATATAGTTTGAGCGTATAGTATGGCAACCTGGTATGAACTTTGAACTCATATTCACTAAAGAAGTGATACCTCCTAGCCGTTGAGTTAGCAGCAGCAGCTGTAAACGTGGGCTAGGAAAGGACAGACAAGGTATCTATTCTACCACACGACGACGGTACAACAACGTATCCACTTTACCACCAGACATTCTTCAGAGGACAAGAGATCCCTGCTGGGCAACTCAGCCTTCCATCTTCGACCAATCTATCGAAGCGCAGCTCAGAGTAAATATTTCTTGCATTTTCCTTTTCCAAATGGGCGGTTATTTAGAATGCATAAGATTCTGTATTTACGATAGCATAGCTTCACGAGGTCCGATAGCGACCCAAACCTTTTGTTCCTCAGTCTTCCCGCTGTCACGATCACTGTCCTCGAACTCCCTGTCGTAAATAAGCCAAGACGCAGCGTGCCGGTAATTCCACATACTTTATTGAAGGAAAACCGAACAAAACAATAAACAGGTAAAACAGAAAGAAACGTGACGCTCTGGGGCTGCTCAAAGGCAGCTGCACAAAAACAAGATCCCACAACTCAAGGAGGGAAAAAGGGCTGCCTAAGTATGGTTCCCAATCAGAGATAACAATAGACAGCTGCCTCTGATTGGAAACCATACCTGGCCAAAACATAGAAACAAAATACATAGAATGCCCACCCCATATCACACCCTGACCTAACTAAACAGAGAAAAACGGCTCTTTCAGGTCAAGGCCTGACACACGCGCTTTCATTCAAACCCAACCCCCTTTTCTTTGTGTAACCAGCCGTCATATCGGTTCCGCCCTCCAGGGACGTTTTCTTGTATGACATAATTAGTAATCAATGTATGATCCATCCGGTCTATATGTAATTCTGTGTGATTATTTAGGTATTTAGTAAATAAATAATTAAACCAAATTTTGTATTCCTGATTCAACTTGTTAGCCAGGTTTCGTGAAGATAACCAAGAATTCTATGACGTTCAGATGAGACTGAATAAGGTGATGATTAATAATTGACTGCTATTGAGGTAAAAGATTACCAGGTCTTTCAGAGTTTATTTTGAAGATAACAGCTCTATAAACATTATTTTGTGGTGCCCCGACTTTCTAGTTAATTACATTTACATGATTAGTTTAATCAGGTAATATTAATTACAGAGAAATGATTTTATAGAATAGCTTGTCATATCACTTAATCCGGCATAGCAAAGACACACACTGTTAATTATGAAAGGGTGTCACACCCTGATCTGTTTCACCTGTCCTTGTACATGTCTCCACCCCCCTCCAAGTGTTGCCCATCTTCCCCATTCTCCCCTGGGTACTTTTACCTGTGTTTTCTGTCTGTCTGTGCGAGTTCGTTTTGTTCCTCAAACCTACCAGCATTTTCCCCCTTGCGCCTGCCTTGTCTAGGGATTATAGATGTCACAGTTTGAACATGAAGGACAAAAAAATATACACTCATATAACATTGATTCATTTAATTAAATGTTTCTGGATTGTCTCTGTAAGCACTGTATCAATTTATGGGACACTGTAGTGCCATATGTGTGTTATTCCTTGATAAAGGGCCATGATTCAAGGACTCTATCCAGCTACCCTGCCAGTTCAGGTCTCTGACATCTGGACAGCGTAAGAGACCTTAGACCTTTGACATGTATAGATTAACTGAAAAGAAATTGGATACACATTTAACTGGAAAACAATATATTTTCAAATTGGCCAAAAGCAGCCTTATACCTTGACAGTGACACTGGCCTTAAGTTCCTGGTCATTTCATTTCTAATTCACATTAACTTCTCAAGTTAAAAAGTTGGAGCCATTTGAATGAGTCAGCAGAAAATAGTTCAGTTACAGTTTCAAGGAGGCGTCCCTCTCCTTTTTTATGCAAAGTGCTGCTTCAATCTACTTTTCTATTTTTTACAACGCTTCAGTCTAAAATGTGGACAAGGTGTTAGAGCTGTGCTCACAGAGCGGAGCCAAGTCTTCTTTACACCTGCTGAATATGAAATGTCTATGGTCCCAGGCCACTGAGCCTTGAAGGTTTTTACTCTGACCCATGCTGATCTGTCATGGCCTCTACGGATAAGTGAGCCAATGAGGGTCACTGTTGAGTGAGCTAGGGAGTAAGACATGTTTTACATTTAACATCTCAGTGTATTCACACAAAGCAGAACACAAGTCTATGAGCTCAGAACTAGAGTGCTTTAAGTTCTGCAATTTCGGCAATGGATTTTGTGACATTTACTTGTGTAACAGTGTTGCTTCCGTCCCTCTCATTGCCCCAACCTGGGCTCAAACCACGGAACCTCTGAACACATCAACAACTGCCTCTCATGAAGCACCATTACCTAGCGCTCCACAAAAACAACTACTTCAAAGTCTCTGAGTGAGTGATGTCAGCGATTGAAACGCTACTAGCGAGCACAGCCAACTAGCTAGCCATTTCACACCGGTTACACTTGTGTACTTTACATTATTGCAACGTGGAGAGAGACAATCTGAACATAGCCACTGCATTATTGGTTATGGTATCAAATTAAAGATCCACAAAGAAGTATATAGAAGTGAAATGCTTTTTTCAGATGTTACAAATCCTTTTGACTTGTGGAGTTGACAAAAGCAGCTCCCTTAGGGTGGTGGCCCAGATAGGAGGATAATCAGAATCAGTGTAAATGTGCAAGGAGATTTTCAGCAACAACTAAAAACATGAACTCTAAGAGGCATCTTGGATTTTATTGGATATGTAAGGCACTTTGTCTTGGAGTTTGTCCTGTCGATATAAAGATCTGTCATTAAAACCACAAACATTCAGCGCTGATTGATCTGAATATCAATGTCGATCTCCCCCTCATACTGTAAATACCAATACATTCACACAATCTGAGTGAATGTGTTCATACATTTTACTTTTTAGTTGTGTAAACATATAAAACTCTCCACATATTGGAAAGTATCTGGGCAATAAGCATTTAGATATAAAACTGACTGGAAGTTATTGACAAACCTAACCAATCTTTACTTGTAAAGGTGTGGAATTGTAGATAAACATCGTATGGCTAGCTCCAAAGCTGGTGTGTGTTAAATATGCACATGTATCTTCAAGCTATTCAACATAACCGGTGTGCACTTTGCTTTAAATCATTCAAATGACTTCTGTCACATAATTTAGCTATTCATGGGATTAGCTCACCTCACACTACAGGCCATCACATATGTCCAAGCCATAATTTTATTGCACAGGTGACAGTCTATCATCCTTTGAATGCTCTGCAGCACCTGATTATTGCATCTTGGGCTTTTTTCTAAATGAAATATGATTATGGCTCTAAATGAAGCTGTTGCAATATAAACACCCATGAGGAATAGAATCCCCATATAAGGTACATAACAAATATATGCAGCTCAGCACAAATGTAAGCACTATACATACGATGCAGGAGTAAACATCTTCCTAGAGGAAATAGTGAACAAATTTCCATTTTAATGTCATGGGAAATTCCCTTATATACTGAACAAAAATATAAATGCAACATCCAACAGTTTTCAATGATTTTACTGAGTTACAGTTCATATAAGGAAATAAGTCAATTTAAATAAATTCATTAGGCCCTAATATATGGATTTCACATGACTGGGAATACAGATATGCATCTGTTGGTCACAGAAACCTTAAAAACAAGTAAGGGCGTGGATCAGAAAACCAATCAGTATCTGGTGTGACCACTATTTTCCTCATGCAGTACGACACATCTCCTTCGCATAGAGTTGATCAGGCTGTTGATTGTGGCCTGTGGAATGTTGCTGGATATTGGCGGGAACTGTCATACATGTCGATCCAGAGCATTCCAAACATTCTCAATGGGTGACATGTCTGGTGAGTATCAAGGCCATGGATGAACTGGGACTTTTCAGCTTTCAGGAATTGTGTACAGATCCTTGCGACATGAGGCTGTGCATTATTATGCTGAAAAATAAGGTGAATGCAGCAGATGAATGGCACGACAATGGGCCTCAGGATCTCGTCATGGTATCTCTGTGCTTTCAAATTGCCATCGATAAAATGCAATTATATTTTTTGTCCGTAGCTTTTGCCTGCCCATAACATAAACCCACCACCACGATGGTGCACTCTGTTCATAACTTTGACATCAGCAAACCACTCACCCACACAACGCCATACATGTGGTCTGCGGTTGTGAGGCCAGTTGGATGTACTACCAAATCCTGTAAAACAACTTTGGAGGCGGCTTATGGTAGAGAAATTAACATGAAATTCTTTGGCAACAGCTCTGGTGGACATGCATGCTGTCAGCATGCCAATTGCACGCACCCTCAAAACTTGAGACATCTGTGGCATTGTGTTGTGTGACAAAACTGCAGATTTTACACTGGTCTTTTAATGTCCCCAGCACAAGGTGCACCTGTGTAATGATCATGCTGTTTAATCAGCTTCTTGATTTTCCACACCTGTTAGGTGGATGGATTATCTTGGCAAAGGAAAATGCTCACTGACAGGGATGTAAACACATTTTTGTTTTAGAGAAATAAGCTTTTTGTGCATATTTAAAACGTCTGGGATCTTTTATTTCAGCTCATGAAACATGGGACAAACACTTTACATGTTGTGTTTATGTCTTTGCTCAGTGTAAGATCCTGTTGAGAATTAATCCCATGTGAAAATTGCTGGACTGAAATAATGATTAATACTTAACATGGTGGAATGGGGCAAAGAATGCTGAGTGTTTGACTCTTGTTCAGAGGAATCTGAAACCAACAAAAAAAGATGTGTGATTGTGTACCTAAGCTTAACTGCTGCAGCACATCCCACTTTTTCATGCCTCCAAAAATGCACAGATTTACTCACACCGCACACCAGTGCATTCACATGCATACAGTGCTAACTGCAAAGCAACATGATGGTTTGTTAAAGGCTTTACCTTTTGGCAGTTTAACATAAGATTAACACTTTGATACAATTTTGTACAATTTTCTTGTTATTTAAAACATGAGCTATATGCATCCTCTGCTGGTTGGTTGTATTCTCCCTTATTTAGTTGTTTTTTAATTCTATTTTATCTCAGATAATATTTCCATCAAATAATATTCAGATATGTCTTACGGTTGATTTTAAAATATCTTCATGTTGCGCTGTGCAAGAAAGTTAAAGATATCCCTTAATAAGAGACTCGAAAGGAATGATTAAAAGTGGCACAGGGATTTAAATCCTTCCAGTTTGCCAACTTTAATGCTTTGAAGATGGCATCTTGGTGCTTGCAGTTAGTACTATGGGGAGCAATACCTGCAACAAATCGTAAAGAGGCGTTGGTTGTTCATGGGCACTTTCTCTGTACAATCTAGTACAGCTTGTTTCACACCTGGGTGGCTCCCATGCATTTTCTCAAAATAATGTGTTCAAAGGTCCTTTGAGGAAAGTTACTATTTTTCCATTGATCTAATATGAGAGACGCCACTTCTAAGATTATTGTTGTTACTCTTCTTGGATTGTAATTGAACACACTTTAAGTGTGTGTCCCCATAGAGCCTTATGACTGAAAGGCTGAATAAAATAGCATATTTGCATGCTACCATAGATCTCTAAAAGATATGTTTCATTGTTTCATAAAACATAGTAGCCCAATTATTTCATATAAAGCTGATTCTTGGCGTAAAGCACTATTCTGAATATTCAAGACTTGGTTAAATATCAGTTGGACTCTCATCCTACTTGATGGACCATGCTCCATTTGAAGTTTTCACTATATGTTGGAACAGCACCCTGCTGGAGTTGTCCATTATCTGCTGCAGGATTTTGTACTTGTCATTTTTTTTTAAATCTTTCCAATAAAGGTCTAAAGAAATATACTTAATTAAATATTAGTGACAATGATTGAATTAAAATAGGATCACTAAGAGGCAATATTGGTTTTTATAATAATAATATGCTTATTTGTCTTTTTGTCTTTTTGCTCTCAATTAGCTTCCTCAACAGTAAACCAATTTGCAAACATAGCTATTTCTGATTCCTGAGAGCATCTGTGGAGGTAAATACGCTGCTAGGTTATTTATCCATCTCGCACACTGCTGTGCCAATCAAGACAGGCAAATAGATTAGCTACAATTAGTCAAGTGTAATGGCCCATAAATCACAATCTAGGGGCTGCTGGGAAAACCTGCAGGTTGCAGAGTTGAATAACATCATATCTCAATCTCAACTGCAATAAACTGAAAATGAAAAAAAAACAATGCTACCAAAGGAAACGTTGTTACCATCAATACTATTAACACTCTAGGGGTCCAGCAACACCCTTCATCATAACAATAGTTGTGACACTTTTATCAATGAAATCCTGGCCTGTATCAAAATTCTCTAAAATCCCAGACAACATCTGCAGTCAATTTCATTTAGACTCCAATGGTTACGTGGAAAATCAATCTTTGTCGGCTTAAATGGAGCCCATTCAGACAACCAGACAAAACACCCTTATTAAACGCCATTACCCTGATGGATTAGCTATTCATGTTCTGAGTGGCCAGCCACTAACGCATAATAAAAGAAGATGTGACATTTTCCTAGAATGCAAAAGTGACAATTCTTTTTCTATGTGGATGAATAAAACACATGTAGAGAGAAGACAATATAACGCAATATTGCCAACCTTATTCATGCTGTAACATACAACTAAGATATCAGGAGAAAGTGTTCTGATACAGCCAACATTAGATAAGCCCATCATTGTTCATTCTTTCTTATCACTCAAAGCAAGAACTAGCGCCCGCTACACACATAAAAGGTATTGTCACAACCAGGAACAAGTGTTGTTGCCAAATGAGACTGATATTGCGTTAGAAAACATTTAGGGAATTGAGTTTTGGTATCCCCTCACAACCATGTAGCACTAACACAACTCTGAATCACTAGGGATGAAAATGTTCCGGGGAAAAAAAACAAAGAAAAAAAGCATGCTCATCTTTAGAAAGGTTTACGAGCAAAGTGCCATGCTCGTGCATCATTCATAGCCTAGGCCCCAGTGTCTCAAGAGGTCTCATGAAGTTTGCTACAGTGTATGCCATCCTGAGAGATGTTTCCTACAAGGGGGGCGAGTTGACACTCTAGTGATATTTAGACTTCATGGAAAATAAATGACATGCAGTATTGTCCTGGCTGGGTCAAAGTGATTTGTGCTGTTTACTTTATAAAACACACTATACAGTTTTGTAATGACCTTAGTTTGATACAGTTGACCTGAACTCCCTTGAAATACCACAGCTATCAACCACAGGTTTAATAATGCGAAAAATGCCAAAATAACGTAAATGGGAACATGTACTAAGCAGATAACAACTACAGCATTAGCCACATCTCTCTGCACACAGCTTAAACAGTAACCAATTGAGGTCCTGAAGAGGTCCATGTTAAAGGAAAACTCCACCCAAGAACTATCTTTGTTTTTTTGTTTCATTAGTCCATTGTCGATATAGTCCCAAAATGTTTTGCGTGTCAGCAATCAAGTTTTAAAGATACATAACTTTCAAAATAAAGAAATACAACCGTTATGATGCGGTATGCTAAATGTATCATACCGGCTGTAAAAACAAATACCAAAAGATCGTTTTGGGGTGGAATTGTCCTTTAAGTGAACTCTACTTAGCAGTGTTTATTCATATGAAATATAATATGCAGATTTTCAGACACAGATTCATGAATTACCCTATAATACAAAAATAACAGTCATTTATATTTTATATTCAGAATTTGTGGCCCATGAGGGAATCAAAGAAACTACTCTGGTGATGCAAGTACAATCCACTGTCAACTTAACCAATGAAATCAATATATAGTAGAGAAACAAGTCAATAGTAAGACAATTGCCATTTTGCTAACACAAATAGGTTTAGTATTTTTAAACCCTATAATATATCAATCCAGCCAGACTTTTAATTGGAGAAACATGCAATAATAATAGGTCTCACCTTCATATATTGCTTTAAATCCTTGTGCACTCACAGCAAAATCTGTTGTGAACCAAAGGGCCATTATTGACCCTGTGCTCACAATAGGCGACGGCAACATGAAGCCAGATAACCTGCGAAGAGAGAGAAATGTTACACAACATCTAGTCATTGTTATCAAATATTTAAGTACTTCACATTATTGTTAGTGGCCCCAATTTTGTACTGTGCTTTTGTCTCAGATTTTAAGTTTTCAGAGAAAGGACGTAAAAGTAAAATGCTTTACACCCAGCAGAAAAGGAAATGACATCAGGCACACAATAACAAGCATGGCAAGGAACAAGAACAGAAGGACCATCGCATTGCTAGACTGCCTCAAGGACCCAGGAACAAAGAACCAGGGTATGCCTTCACTAGGATCTAACACTAACACATTCTGGTGTCAGAGCACATAGATAAGATAGTGTCACATGGACAGAGTGCAGCTCACAGAAACAGTGCAGATGTGACACAGAAATAAACCCAACTGATTTTCCCTGTACGCCTACATCGCTAGTGTCCACATTCAATTATAGATAAAGCTCCCCAAAATGTGTATCGCTGCGTGATGTGCACTCACAACTTTCTATTTCCTAAAGCCAGTTCAGACGGACCAGATTCTACTGCCAAAATGTCAGTCAATTAGGTGTGAATGCTAAACCAGAGTCAGGCAGCATCTTGTTGACCTGTTAATGCACAAGACAATCAGAGCATGAGGCTGCCAAAGATAAGTAAAGTGAATGTTCTGCAGCTAATGTCGATATTTTCTAATGTAGCTAAATTCTAACAATCAAAAAACTGTTACTGAACAGAGTACCAATCAAATGCAGAATTTTTACTGGATAATAAAGGCATTATTGTTAATTTGTTACAATAGCGTTTATGTTCAAACACCTAGTAACCAATTATATGAATATTAATATCAATATTTTGCCGTTAAACAAGCTAACTAGTTAGCCTATAATCTTGTTTCAACTTATCAAGCAAAGAGTTGTAAAGTCTGTAAAAAAATGTGGTAATAAAGCACTGATCCATTAGGTCTATCCAATAATAATTTCAAAGAAGGAGGCTTTTAATCCTTTCTCAATGACACCCTTACTAAAGGCTGATATGAATCATATTAGTCACTGAAATCAAACGCTTACTATAGATATTTCCTACACTCTTAGAAAATAGGATAACAGTTTTTGGTTCCAGGTAGAACTATTTTGGGTTCCATATAGAACCATCTGTGGAAAGGGCTCTATGTGGAACTCAAAAGGGTTCTACCTGAAACCAAAAAGGGTTCTTCAACGGTTTCTCCTATGGGGAGATAGCTCCTTTTTTTCTAAGAGTGTAGCCACCAATGGCATTCCTATACTGTACTACTACTGGAGCATGTTCCCAGAATGATGTATGCGCTTCTTGTTTGCAGTAGAGTATCTATCTGCCTGGCAGGTCTTTAATCAATCATTCATTTTCCGCTGTTGTTATGTCCAGTGATTTTCCCACTTACTTTTGTTCAACAAGCCATTTTGTGTTAATTTAATTTCAAATTTGAGCAGCGCGTGAATCTTTCATTCTGTGTTGGTACAGGAGACAACTGCACTGAATAATTTATTTCTCCCCACCCTCCACACACACACACATACACACACACCTATTTATATCCAGTGGATGAAGTGGCTTGCTTGGGCACAAAAACAAATAACTGCCGCTGTAATGTTTACCACTAATAGTTTGATTCACTCACCTGTGAGAGATATTGTATTTTTTTCCACAAAAAAAATAATGGTATACCCTCAGTGTATTATTACTGTTAGCTTCTGTTAGCTCACCATTGGCTGTCCACACACTGGGTATTACCGAGTAAATAGATTGTCAGGATATATGTCATAATCTCTTAAATGCCACGCTAATTAATATACACTGTGCAGTGAGCCACCCATTCTTCATGGGCCTGTCACTAATCCAAACGATCTACCTAATCCAGACACAGGTGTCAGCGCAGAAACATGTTTCAAGCATATGCACACGGAGGACAGATGAAAACATGGCCTAAAGAAACGAAGGTGCTAAACTGTTTACACTGAGGATAATTGTGTGGACATTTGAGATGTCCCTGTGAAAACCTCTGGCAATAACATTGGTTTCAGTCAGCTTTCATGCTATTGTATATTAAGGCTATTGTTACCTTATCTATGTATAATCCACAGAAAATATCTGTGTATTCTGCCACCAATATATGTATGTCCTTATATCATATTGACAACATTATTGTAGAAAAGGCCCATGGAGTTGGTGGAAGAATCCTTTAATTTATGGACACCTGCTCAGGTGGGCCAGGGGCGCTTTAATTAGGTCAGGTGAAAATGTCCGACAGGTCTCAACTCATTAAAAGGAGGAAATCGCCATCGCCCGATCTCGCTGCTTTCTCTTCCTTATCTCCGTCTAATCCAGAAGTTCTGTGCGTCCATGAATCCACGTAAATCCACTGAATCTGTTACCTTTCATCTGAACTATCTGTTGCAATCGGGAGAGCGGGCCATCAGTTATTGTTTATAGTTATTACCGCAGAGCGTGGCTTGGAGCGCACGCTTCAAACCTATTATGTAATGTAAATGGTCAATGATCACGGCCCTACAGATCATCACATGCCAATTATGCCATCGATATATGGTTAATATGTAATGAAATTACATGTACATATGAAGACAAACTTGAAAGGGTAAAATATGAAACGTCATTGTTTGCTGAACTGATCCATTCTGATATCAAACTGATGGAGATTATAGATTGAATAACCGATCACTGATTGAATTATTTGTATTAGTCTTCTCATGATTATGATGAATAGTTACGAGCCTAAATGACTCAAGGATGATTCCTATTGACTTCTTATTGAACTGAATTACCTAATTATGTTAATAATGAATGATTGTTATGATTTGATCTTTGTGATTATGAATTTGATTGGATACATGTTATTCTGTTTCCTTTGTTATGCAGCACAGACTACCCAGTAAATATACCACTTTATGGTTAAAGGAATTCCTGCCTCAGTCTCCTCCATTCCTCTGTCACCTGACACATGACCACCTGTTCACCCTCACTGTCAGTCATCCTACCTGTCCAGCTACCCACACAGATTCCACTAATCTTTCAACTATTGCTTAAAATAAAGGGATACAGCCCCAAACAGCTTCAACTTGCCGAAACACCATCTTAAATACACCCTTTGTTCAATGAGAATGGGCTCCTTATCCTTGCTTGACATTGAATTATTGTTTGGTTTAACTCTCAGTTCCTCTTGAAAAATCACTTGGAAAGTTGTCTAAGAGTCAAAATGTATGAAATAAGTGGTTTCTCCGTCACCTCAAAGACGAGACCCTTGAGTAAACGTAGCTCTTGTTCACAGATGAAAACTCCTGATTGACAGCTGCACTGACAACAGCTCTGAAAACAGAATTCCTTTTGACACTGCCATGGCCACATCACCATACTTTGGAAGCACACAATTAATTAGATGGTGATTGTTGTTATATTGATAATCCTTGAATAAACACACCGGAACTGAGGACTAGAAGGAAATAATATTCAGGGTATTCTCTTTAGTTTTTCAATCAGTTAAAATGGAGAAGGGGAATAGCGAAAAAATCAGAGTAATGATAATAGCAAGACTAATGCCAGGGTCGGGTCACAGAGACTGTATTAGTGGTTAGTGTTCAACTGTTACTCAATTTCAAATGGAAGAGTGGCAGGTTGCAAACAATGTGAGGGTTTTCTCAGAATCAACAGACTGTTAGATCATGGCATAACAGCACCTCTGCAATTAGAGACAGTTATGAGTGTGAGGACTTAGATTCATGTTGTCAGCTTTTAGCTCTTGGGGAATAACTTAGCCATCAAGTACAAAACCCAAGTACAACAAATACATTGCTAACATTCACAAAGGGCTAATTGACCTGTCTGAATGGAATTCTTAGAGCCTGGATACTGTACAGCACAGCCAACTAATGTGTATACATACCATTGTTGACCAATACCATTGTTGGATAGATTGTGTTAATAAATACAACCATCTTTATGGCTAGGATTTGAACTTTGGCTTCTAAATTGTCAGTTTGGGACTTTTTGAGTGCATGCATGTTTGCAGTTTGCAAAGAGATGCCTGATTGTTATTGAAAAATTATATTGTCAGTAAGTTCCCAGACCAGTCAGAGGCTTTTATTAGAGTCCATAACAGAGCTAGGCTGTGGAGTTGTTATGGTGCTGCTACTCTTTCAAGGGTGTCAGCACAGTGTGCATTAGCTCAGAGAGAACATGGGACTTAGCTCCATTTCCAATGACTCCAAGGTCTTTGGAGTAACTGTAGGCCTATCTGTTTACTGACAGACGATTCATCCACCTTGACTTCTATCCCTCCCTTTTAACGATCATTTCTATAGTATTTTCAGAAGTATAGCAATAGGTTCTTCACAGACGATGGAGTGTCCTTTTTTTATGAAAACCTTTTTTTGTTATAAACCTATACATAACTTTAAAAGTTTAGGGTTTTTATGTAATCTCTATTGATCACTGTGACAATTCATCTTTAAAGGCAAATTGGTACAGAAGTCCAAAGATCATACATCCTGGCTTTTCTCTATAGGTTCAGATTGTTGAGCTGAATAATTTTAATTTGCTTGATCTGGAGCTTAATTGCAATGTACCTCAATGGACTCCAAGCAAAAGAACAACGCTTTGTGTGGAATAAAGGCAGGAAGCTCTGAAATTGCCTTTATATTCTGTGAAGAGGGTTCCTGGAAATGAGAGATATGTGCATAATTTCACTGGTGAACACTGATTGTGAGATTAGGTGAACTGATCTTTGAATGTCTGCCTTACAAGTCATCAATGGGGCCAGTGTGCACCCATACAAAGCTGCCATCAGTTTAGTTAAGAGAGATCTCATGTTCGTGGTTGGGTATATGTGCAGATTGATTCAGTGTATGTGCTCATTTGCATGCACAGTTGATTGCGTTACTGTTCGACTGTGAATCTGTCACGACTCCTACCGTAGGTAGCTCCCTCTACTGTTCGGGTGGCGCTCGGCGGTCGTTGTCGCCGGCCTACTAGCTGCCACTGATTCCCTTTTCCCCCTTTCCGTTTATTGTGTGCACCTGTTTTTGGTTTGGGCTGATTAGCTGGGCAATTTTAGCCAGGAGGCCCGCCTGCTCTGTGTGCGGGATTATTTGATCTGTCTGTAGCTTGTGATTGCACGCTCATTGTATTTTGAGGTGCGAGTGCGTATTTTGCGCCGACCTGTTCTGTCCCATGTGTTTGGGCACTTTGGTTTTGTGTGCGCCCTAGTTCGCTGTTAGGGCGGCTTGTGTTTGTGTTTTGGCCTCCTCTCTCCACCTCCGGCTCCTCCGACTAAGCCGCCTCCTCCCCCCCCTTCATCCGGCTCTGGCGCGCTTCGTCTTGTGCTCCCGAGGGAGTATGATGGAGCGGCGGCTGGGTGCCAGGGATTTCTGCTCCAGCTCGAGCTGTACCTGGCCACCGTGAGACCTACTCCCTCGGGAGAGGAGAGTGTGAGTGCCCTCGTTTCCTGCCTGATGGGCCGAGCTCTGGAGTGGGCCAACGCAGTCTGGAATGGTCAGGACTCGGCAAGGGATCACTACCCAGAGTTCACCTGCCGCTTTAGGGCTGTATTCGACCACCCTCCGGAGGGAGGAGCGGCGGGTGAGCGGCTATTCCACCTCAGGCAGCAGACGAGGAGCGCGCAGGACTTCGCGCTGGAGTTCCGAACCTTGGCTGCTGGGGCGGGGTGGAACGACAGGGCCCTGATAGACCATTACCGGTGTAGTCTCCGGAAGGACGTCCGCAGGGAGCTAGCGTGTCGGGACACCGCTCTCTCTCTTGACGAGCTCATCGACATGTCGATTCGACTGGACAATCTGCTGGCTGCCCGCGGGCGTTCTGAAAGGGTCCTGTCTGTTCCACCTCCGTGCACTCCCGCCCCTATTCCTATGGAGTTAGGGGGGTCTGTGCCGAGGGGTACCGGAGGAGGTGGCTCCTCCTGCACCAGCTGTGGTCGGAGAGGACACACGGCCGACCGGTGCTGGAGGAGTCGAGAGGGCAGGCAGAACACTTCTCGGTCACCCCAGGTGAGACAGCACCAAACTCACCCAGAACCCCTTGTCGGTCACATGTTCGTTGTAATAGTTTTTTCTGATTTTTTCCCCTCTTCCCAGCATAGGGCGCTAGTCGATTCATGCGCAGCTGGGTACTTTATGGATCGCGGACTCGCCATTAAGCTGGGTATTCCGCTAGTGCCGATAGATCCCCCCCTTCCCCGTGCACTGCCTAGATAGCCGGCCATTAGGGTCAGAGTTGGTCAGGGAGGCCACGGTTCCACTGGACATGGTAACACAGGGGAATCATAAGGAGCAGATAAGTCTCTTCCTTATCGACTCACCTGGGTTTCCGGTGGTGCTGGGGGTTCCCTGGCTGGCTAGTCACAATCCCCGGTTTTCGTGGAGACAGGGGGTTCTCCAGGGGTGGTCAGAGGAGTGTTCAGGGAGGTGTATAGGAGTTTCCATCGGTGCCACGTCGGTGGAGAGTCCAGACCAGGTTTCCACTGTGCGCATTCCCCCTGAATACGCCGATTTGGCGATCGCTTTCTGTAAGAAGAGGGTGACCAAATTACCACCTCTTCGACAGGGGGATTGTGCGATAGATCTCCAGGTAAACACTGCGCTTCCCAAGAGTCACGTGTACCCTTTGTCACAGGAGGAGACGTTGGCTATGGAGACATATGTCACGGAATCTCTGAGACAGGGGTACATTCGGCCCTCCATTTCACCCGTCTCCTCAAGTTTCTTTTTTGTGAAGAAAAAGGAGGGAGGTCTGCGTCCGTGAATTGATTACAGAGGTCTAAATGCTATTACGGTGGGGTTTAGTTACCCGCTACCTCTCATCGCTACGGCGGTGGAATCATTTCACGGAGCAAGGTTCTTCACAAAACTGGACCTCAGGAGCGCGTATAACCTGGTGCGTATTAAGGATGGAGACGAGTGGAAAACCGCATTTAGTACCACATCGGGCCATTGTGTGTACCTCGTCATGCCGTATGGGTTAAAGAATGCTCCAGTCGTGTTTCAATCCTTTGTAGACGAGATTCTCAGGGACCTGCACGGGCAGGGCGTGGTTGTCTATATCGATGATATTCTGATATATTCCGCCACCCGCGCCGCGCATGTGTCTCTGGTGCGCAAGGTGCTTGGGAGACTGCTGGAGCATGACCTATACGTCAAGGCTGAGAAGTGTGTGTTCTCCAAACGAGCCGTCTCCTTCCTGGGTTATCGCATTTCCACCACGGGGGTGGTGATGGAGTGTGACCGCGTTGTCGTGCGTAATTGGCCGACTCCAACCACGGTGAAGGAGGTGCAGCGGTTCTTAGAGTTTGCCAATTACTACCGGAGGTTTATCCGGGGTTTTGGCCAGGTAGCGGCTCCCATTACCTCACTGCTGAAGGGGGGGCCGGTGTATTTACGGTGGTCGACTGAGGCAGACAGAGCCTTCAAGAGGTTGAAGGCGCTGTTCACCGATGCACCCATGTTGGCACACCCAGACCCCTCTCTAGCTTTTATATTGGAGGTGGACGCATCCAAGGCTGGGGTGAGTGCCGTGCTATCACAGCGCTCGGGTACGCCACCTAAACTCCGCCCCTGCGCTTTCTTTTCGAAGAAGCTCGGTCCGGCGGAACGTAACTATGATGTGGGGGACCGGGAGTTGTTAGCGGTTGTAAAAGCCCTGAAGGTGTGGAGACATTGGCTTGAGGGGGCTAAGCACCCCTTTCTCATCTGGACCGACCATCGGAACCTGGACTATATCCAGGCAGCCAGGAGACTGAATCCACGTCAGGCAAGGTGGGCCATGTTCTTCACCCGATTCAGGTTTACTATTTCCTATAGACCGGGCTCCCTGAACACGAAGGCCGACGCGCTGTCCCGTCTCTATGACACAGAGGACCGGCCCATCGATCCGACTCCCATCATTCCAGCTTCTAGGCTGTTGGCACCGGTGGTATGGGAGGTGGACTCGGACATCGAGCGGGCGTTAAGGGTGGAACCTGCACCTTCACAGTGTCCCACGGGTCGCTTGTACGTGCCGCTTGGTGTTTGGGAACAATTGATTCGGTGGGCCCACACTCTACCCTCTTCGGGTCATCCTGGTGTGGCGAGGACAGTGAGGGGTCTCAGGGGGAAGTACTGGTGGCCCACCTTGGCTAAGGACGTTAGGGACTACGTCTCTTCCTGTTCGGTATGCGCCCAGAGTAAGGCTCCTAGGCACCTATCGAGAGGGAAGTTACAGCCCCTCCCCGTTCCACAACGGCCATGGTCTCACCTGTCAGTGGACTTCCTGACCGACCTCCCCCCGTCTCAGGGGAACACTACGGTCCTGGTGGTTGTGGATCGGTTTTCTAAGTCCTGCCGTCTCCTCCCGTTGCCCGGTCTCCCTACGGCCCTACAGACTGCGGAGGCCCTATTTACCCACGTCTAGGTCATTGTCTCTGATTGAGGGTCCCAGTTCACGTCCAGGGTATGGAAGGCGTTCATGGAACATCTGGGGGTCTCGGTCAGCTTGACCCCTCGGTTATCACCCCGAGAGTAATGGGCAAGCAGAGAGGGTGAACCAGGAGGTGGGCAGGTTTTTGCGGTCGTATTGCCAGGACCGGCCAGGGGAGTGGGCAGGTACATCCCATGGGCAGAGTTGGCCCAGAACTCACTCCGTCACTCCTCTACTAATCTATCACCCTTTCAGTGTGTTTCGGGTTACCAACCAGTCCTGGCACCATGGCACCAGAGTCAGACCGAGGCTCCTGCGGTGGAGGAGTGGGTGCAGCGCTCCAAGGAGACCTGGAGAGCCATCCAGGAATCCCTGACCACCACCGCAGTGAGGCCCCCGTGTTCGTACCGGGGGACAGGGTCTGGCTCTCAACCCGGAACCTGCCCCTCCGCTTGCCCTGCCGGAAGCTGGGGCCGCAGTGTGTAGGGCCCTTCAAAGCCCTGAGGAGGATAAACGAGGTGTGTTATAGGTTACAACTCCCTTCCTATTACCGTATTAACCCCTCGTTTCATGTGTCTCTCCTCAGGCCGGTGGTAGCTGGTCCCCTGCAGGAAGGTGAGGTGCCGGAGGTCCCTCCGCCCCCTCTGGACATCGGGGGGTCCCTGGCATACACCATACGGGCCATTCTGGACTCGAGACGCCGGGTGAGGGGCCTGCAGTACCTCGTGGACTGGGAGGGGTACGGCCCGGAGGAGAGGTGCTGGGTACCGGTGGAGGACGTCTTGGACCCATCCCTGTTGAGGGATTTCCATCGCTCCACCCGGATCGCCCTGCGCCTCGCCCTCCGGGTCGCCCTCGAGGCCGGTGTCGGCGCGCTGCGGGAGCCACGCGTCGGGGGGGATACTGTCACGACTCCTACCGTAGGTAGCTCCCTCTCCTGTTCGGTTGGCGCTCGGCGGTCGTCGTCGCTGGCCTACTAGCTGCCACTGATTCCCTTTTCCCCCTTTCCGTTTATTGTGTGCACCTGTTTTTGGTTTGGGCTGATTAGCTGGGCAATTTTAGCCAGGAGGCCCGTCTGCTCTGTGTGCGGGATTATTTGATCTGTGTGTAGCTTGTGATTGCATGCTCATTGTATTTTGAGGTGTGAGTACGTATTTTGTGCCGACCTGTTCTGTCTCATGTGTTTGGGCACTTTGGTTTTGTGTGCGCCCTAGTTCACTGTTGGGGCGGCTTGTGTTTTGCCGTTGTGTGTTATTAAAAAACACTACCCTGCATTCTCTGCTTCCTGCTCCTGACTCTGCACCCACTACGCCCAAGCGTTACAGAATCGAGTCTGGCTAGTGATGAGACTTAGCCTAAGAGCTAAGTAACTACAGGGGTATACTACACCACCACAAACAAAGTAAAAATACAAATATCGAGAGAAACAGGGGAAAGGAAGTGTTGATTCTGTCTTTTATTGACAATAGGTCAGTCTGTCACACAACTTGTCCAATGAGACCAACCACTGTACTCGTCTGCTACTGATTCTTAACAAGACACAACTGTACATTTGGGAAGGAAGTGCTCTTTCACACCGAGAATGGGTGATTGATTGTTGAAAGATTTTTCAAATAGCTTACTGTGAGGAACTACAGTTTTAATATATTATCATTCGCAATGGATGTTAAAAAAGCACTTTCCTATATTTCCACGCAGCAGGCCAGGTAGTTATGCATGCTCAGGTGTGCACGCTCTCTCAACATACATTATTATCTATTTTAATATATCCATTGAATACACCATCACAAAAAAATCCATTATTAATTTGTTTTAGGCAGATCCGAATAAAACATAAGTTTAATTATGTTACTGGTCTGTGCAGCCTACTGTATACGGCTGCGCCATGCACATTAAATCAATAGTTATTTTGTTCATTAAACAGACAAGACACAATTTGGCTACCCTGATCACAGTCAACACACATATTTTATAGTAGGCTAAGAATATAATGAAATATAATTACTAATAATGTCACGGTTGTCGTTGTGTAGAGACGACCAAGGCGCAGCGGGTTGCGTGCTCATCATTATAATTTATTAAATAAATGTGAACACGGAAAACAAAGAACGACAAACCAACAGTTTTACAGGCTGAATACTAGCAGTGCAAAATCAACTACCCACAAATCCCCTGGTGAAAACACGCAACTAATATATGACTCCCAATCAGGAACAACGACGTACAGCTAAGTCTAAGTCATCTTCTTTTGTGTTTCAATACCCTCAAACTGCAAGGTGTTTGGAAACAACACTAGACAAAACAAGCAATAACTATGTTTGAACGCTATATATACAAAAGCATGTGGACACCCCTTCTAATTAGTGGATTCGGCTATTTTAGCCACACCCGTTGCTGACAGGTGTATAAAATCGAGCACACAGCCATGCAATCGCTATAGACAAACATTGGCAGTAGAATGGCCTTACCGAAGAGCTCAGTGACTTTCAACGTGGCACCGTCATAGGATGCCACCTTTCCAACAAGTGAGTTAGTCAAATTTCTTCCCTGCTAGAGCTGCCCTGGTCAACTGTTAGTGCTGTTACTGTGAAGTGGAAACATCTAGAAGCAACAACAGCTCAGCCATGAAGTGGTAGGCCACACAAGCTCACAGAATGGGACCACCGAGTGCAGAAGCTCGTATCTGTCCTTGGTTGTGACAGTCACTACCAAGTTCCAAACTGCCTCTGGAAGCAACATCAGCACAAGAACTGTTTGTCGGGAGCTTCATGAAATGGGTCTCCATGGCCAAGCAGCCGCACACAAGCCTAAGATCACCATGTACAATGCCAAGCATGGGCTAGAGTGGTGTAAAGCTCTGGAGCAGTAGAAACGTGTTCTTTGGAGTGATGTATCATGCTTCACGATCTGGCAGTCCGACAGACGCATCTGGGTTTGGCAGATGCCAGGAGAAACGCTACCTGCCCCAATGCATAATGCCAAGGAATAATTGCCTGGGGCTGTTTTTCATGGTTCGGTCTATGCCCCTTAGTTCCAGTGAAGGGAAATCTTAATGCTACAGCATTCAATGACATTCTAGACGATTCTGTGCTTCCAACTTTGTGGCAACAGTTTGGGGAAGGCCTTTCCTGTTTCAGCATGACAATGCCCCAGTGCACAAAGCGAGGTCCATACAGAAATGGTTTGTCGAGATCGGTGTGGAAGAATTTGACTGGCCTGCACAGAGCCCTGACCTCAACCGCATCGAACACCTTTGGGATGAATTGGAATGCAGACTATGAACCCAACCTAATTACTCAACATCAGTGCCCGACCTCACTAATGCACTTGTGGCAGAATGGAAGCAAGTCCCTGCAGCAATGTTCCAACATCTAGTGCAAAGCCTTCCCAGAAGAGTGGAGGGTGTTATAGCAGCAAAGGGGTGACCAATTCCACATAATGCCCATGATTTTGGAATGAGATGTTCGACAAGCAGGTGTCCACATACTTTTGGTCATGTAGTGTGTTTTGCCACACCATTGACTCAAGCAACTGTCTTAGAAATACACCCCAATATATATAGTATAGTGAATCATGAAATGGACACCAGCTCTACCATTTGTCATCCTGCAAAAAGGTGAGCACGTTATTGGAGCCCACCAACGGTGTAGTCAAAATATATTGGTATATCCATCACATGGCTCAGTAAGCCTTGGCTTTCCTTGACTCACAGTACAACTGCATCAATCATAGGAGTCAAACACAGACTCTGTTCTGTTACAGAATTCAATTCCCTGACAGTGGTACTCTCTGCAACCCCCGCAGCACTTTTGCACAGAATTCAGGTGACTGAACCGTGACTTCTGATCCATACGTATACAAAGGCATACACTACATGGAACCCAAAAGTGTTCTTCAAACGGTTCTCCTATGGGAACAGCCGAAGAACCCTTTTAGGTTCTAGATAGCACCTTTTTTTCCGAAGAGTGTAATAGTGTGCTATCTTGGATGTTTGTTTTTCCATGATGAGCATGATTGATAACAAGACCTTTAGCATATAGAAAAGCATCATTAAAATTGTTAAAGTAAAGTGGTGTGAGTTTGTGGCTTATCAACACTCCCAACACGTTCAGCATAGCATACATTAGGGTAGAATAACCAAACATGTTTTTAGTGTTTTTATCAAATGATAAGAAACACTAAGCCTATAAGTGACTAAAATACAAAGTCACTGCAGGTGACTAAATACAAAGTACTACAGGCGACTAAATACAAAGCACTAAAACAATGCCTGTCTGTCTGCATTGTCTGTTTTTATAATCTAGTGCTCCAAGCAATTTTCACTCAAATCTAAAGTAGGGAAGGAGAATGTTCACATTATGGCACCCCTCACACACTACCTGAAAAATATCTGAAATAGTCTCTGTGGGGATAAAATGCATTATTTGACAAACCAAATGATTTTAAAAACAATGTCGTAAACTGTAGACTATAGTGTACTATGGTCGAAATACATTAGTATTTCTATATTTCTATAATATAGTATTCACTGTAATGTTTTTGCGGACTTTAATGTAGTATTCACTGTAGTGTTTTTGCTGACATGACTGTAGTATACTATAGATATTTACTGTAGTGTTTTTGCGGACATGACTGTAGTATATGATAGTATTTACTGTAGTTTTTTGCATACATGACTGTACAGTGGTTGCAACACTAAAAGTTTTGTGATTATGCTGTGGGATTTAGAGGTAATTTGTGGTTTAGTACGGTACCCTGCGTCACCACTTCATTGACCAGCGCAAGGGGTAGATAGAGCACTGATTTTGCTTTTGTGTCTTACTGTGTCTCTAACTGATAATGAATGGGTGATATAAACCTAAATAGAAACGGATAATTGTGCACGACTTCAGTATTACTTACTAAAACTGTTGTTACACTAAGGTTTTTATTATTTTATTTTGTTAGGATTATTTTGATCTTACTGTAGTACTGTAGGCCACTCCCGACCGGTCACATTGTACAGTGTCTGAGTGGTGCAATGTTCTAAGACACTGCATAGCAGTGCAAGCTGTGTTGCTACCGATGCTGGTTCAATACCCGTGCCGGCCTCGACTGGGAGACCCATGGGATGACTATAGGTTTATGGATTCTCTCCCTCTAAAAACAGAAATAAATCATTCTAAATAACAAACTGGCTTTATTTACAAATTAGTAACAATGTCTCACCCCATGTTCAAGAATGGCCTTTTTCCTCGCTCATTTTATGTTATTTGAATACAAAATCATCTCCAAAATATTGTTATGTTTTAAACAAAACCATTTATTATTATTATTAATTTATAATTATATAAAAGCCCTTTGGATATTCTCACAGATACGTTATTAACCCTGTTATTAGCAAGACAATATATACTGCTCAAAAAAATAAAGGGAACACTTAAACGACACATCCTAGATCTGAATGAAAGAAATAATCTTATTAAATACTTTTTTCTTTACATAGTTGAATGTGCTGACAACAAAATCACACAAAAATAATCAATGGAAATCCAATTTATCAACCCATGGAGGTCTGGATTTGGAGTCACACTCAAAATTAAAGTGGAAAACCACACTACAGGCTGATCCAACTTTGATGTAATGTCCTTAAAACAAGTCAAAATGAGGCTCAGTAGTGTGTGTGGCCTCCACGTGCCTGTATGACCTCCCTACAACGCCTGGGCATGCTCCTGATGAGGTGGTGGATGGTCTCCTGAGGGATCTCCTCCCAGACCTGGACTAAAGCATCCGCCAACTCCTGGACAGTCTGTGGTGCAACGTGGCGTTGGTGGATGGAGCGAGACATGATGTCCCAGATGTGCTCAATTGGATTCAGGTCTGGGGAACGGGCGGGCCAGTCCATAGCATCAATGCCTTCCTCTTGCAGGAACTGCTGACACACTCCAGCCACATGAGGTCTAGCATTGTCTTGCATTAGGAGGAACCCAGGGCCAACCGCACCAGCATATGGTCTCACAAGGGGTCTGAGGATCTCATCTCGGTACCTAATGGCAGTCAGGCTACCTCTGGCGAGCACATGGAGGGCTGTGCGGCCCCCCAAAGAAATGCCACCCCACACCATGACTGACCCACCGCCAAACCGGTCATGCTGGAGGATGTTGCAGGCAGTAGAACGTTCTCCACGGCGTCTCCAGACTCTGTCACGTCTGTCACGTGCTCAGTGTGAACCTGCTTTCATCTGTGAAGAGCACAGGGCGCCAGTGGCGAATTTGCCAATCTTGGTGTTCTCTGGCAAATGCCAAACGTCCTGCACGGTGTTGGGCTGTAAGCACAACCCCCACCTGTGGACGTCGGGCCCTCATACCACCCTCATGGAGTCTGTTTCTGACCGTTTCAGCAGACACATGCACATTTGTGGCCTGCTGTAGGTCATTTTGCAGGGCTCTGGCAGTGCTTCTCCTGCTCCTCCTTGCACAAAGGCGGAGGTAGAGGTCCTGCTGCTGGGTTGTTGCCCTCCTACGGCCTCCTCCACGTCTCCTGATGTACTGGCCTGTCTCCTGGTAGCGCCTCCATGCTCTGGACACTACGCTGACAGACACAGCAAACCTTCTTGCCACAGCTCACATTGATGTGCCATCCTGGATGAGCTGCACTCCCTGAGCCACTTGTGTGGGTTGTAGACTCCGTCTCATGCTACCACTAGAGTGAAAGCACCGCCAGCATTCAAAAGTGACCAAAACATCAGCCAGGAAGCATAGGAACTGAGAAGTGGTCTGTGGTCCCCTCCTGCAGAACCACTCCTTTATTGGGGGTGTCTTGCTAATTGCCTATAATTTCCACCTATTGTCTATTCCATTTGCACAACAGCATGTGAAATGTATTGTCAATCAGTGTTGCTTCCTAAGTGGACAGTTTGATTTCACAGAAGTGTGATTGACTTGGAGTTACATTGTGTTGTTTAAGTGTTCCCTTTATTTTTTTGAGCAGTGTATATTGGTCATATTGGTCATGGCTCCCAAGTGGCGCACAATGGGATTGCCTTGCAATTCTCCAGCTGTATCCACTGAAAGCGCGCTAAGTTCAAGGCACGAGGGCAGGGGGCATGGGATGGGCCACAGAGCTGCGCACAGAAGACGGACCTAGCCCATGGGGGAGGGGGGTGGACCCCCACCCCGCCACACTGGGTAGCACAGAGGAACAATTTAAGGGGCATTGCACTAATAATGGTGCTGACTAGGGAAACGTTCCCGCTGTTCTGTTCTTAGTGCCAGTCTGCACGTTCAAACTAAAACAACGTAACTAATAATGGCATCTTTATGCTTTCGTTAATAAAATAATTATTTTATACTCTTTCAAAATACTCTTTCAAAATGGCAATGTTTATTTAGTTATGGATCCATAATGAATTACTATGGGAATAAATATCACTGAACTACAGAAATATTGGAACAAAGTTGTCTAATGAAGGTAAACAAATTGTTGCTTACTGGAAAATACTCTTTCAAACACACACGGTCACGTTGTACAGAGCCATTACAGCTAGTAGCAGGTAGCTGGACAATAGACTTGCCTAGAAGGAGGGTAGGAGGAGAATTCTATCGTCAAATGTATTTCTAAGTTAGGTTGGCTGTATCACAACCGGCCGTGATTGGTTGCAATTTCAGTCTAATCCACCAGAAAAGACAAAACAAATAATACCACAAAAATTATAGGGCGGTGCACAATTGGCCCAGCATTTCTCTCCCTAAATGTTTTGGCCTTTACAAATATTATTTTGGCCTTTATTCAGATTACAATCTCTCACTTTCATTTTTTTGAAAACTAAATTACCTCCAAAATATGATTATATATGATCAAGTTGATGGCACGGTTATATAGCCGGCACCTACATAAAACTGAGTGACTCCCTCATTCATAGCTTTGGATCAAAATAAATAAGTACCAACATTCTTTCTGATAGTCTTTAATAAATAAATATTTTGGTTATCCTGACCTGGACACCATGTACATTATCATAATGGGCTATTAGCAGGACGATATATATTTACCAACACCTCTCTGTATTTTGATAATTTGTGGATGGGGGCTCCCGCAGTGCAAACAGATGCAGGTTCGATACCCGTGCCGGCCGCCACCGGGAGACCCATGAGGCGGCTTTCGGTTTTAGGATAGGATTTGAAGCAATAGCCTACAACTATTTTAGCACCGTTTCGCGCTGCTCTGAGACAAGCATGGGGACTGGTCTTGATAAATCAGTGAGATTTTTATTTTCACTGAATCTCCGTTTGGGTATTGGTTAGACTACAATTATACAATTAGGGTGTAGAAATGTTATGCTCTTAGTGCCCGCACAACACAGGGATTCTTAGCTAAATAGTCAAGTACTGTAGCCTACTCCGAACCGTCAAGTTGTACAGCGCCATATTTTTTCATTTTTCTTGAAATAGAAACACCATAATATTAATCAAGCTAATTAAGGAAAATATCTTACAATCAGTCCCATATATATACTATGTTCTTACAAAAAAGGTTTTCAATTGTCTAGTACAGCCATTATTGAAGGCTATCAAATGCTTCTCAAAGATGCCCTCTGGTGGTCAAACTAGCACTAACAAGCATTAATGGTACCAGTGGTTCACACTTAAATAACGTGTCATAAAATTCTGCGGCACCATGCAAGCTGCGTCACAGTACGCTGCAACTTTTAAGGGACAAACTACTGTAGTATACTGTAGTATTTACTGTAGTGATTTTGCTGATATAACTGTAGTATTTTGTAGTAACACCTGCCAACTAGAGTTAGCTACATTGGCACACCTACCAGACTACGCCAGTTACTGTTTAATGAGGGGAATACCTCAACCAGAACATAAGATACACAGGTTTGTGACCAGCTAGCTATTGAGTTAGGTCAACAGTTCTGAGCAATGCAATGGACCAGACAACACCTTAGCAAGAACATATATTTTTTATTTCAACTGTAACATCTAAACATTAGACACAGGTTCTAGGCCCATTAAAGTGAAACAGTACAGAGGCAGATGTAAAGAACATGAAAAGTTTATTAAAGCTTAGAGGATTACGTTTGTTTGTTTGACACAGATAAACACACATCAACAACAGTACACCAAAATGACTTCTTAGATCTTTTACTTCCACTAGATAGCATTCTGAAATACAACAATGCTTTCACAGAGATTCAGCTGACCAAGTTCACAGGATGACCAAAAACATTGCCAAAAAATATTGTCCTTTCTGATGGTAGAAAAAAAAAAAAAATGTTAACCACTGCATTTACATAAACAATGTGTGGCTATGCTTGCTACTTTTGCTAGCTTTGATATCGTTTGTTTGCTTGTCATGCTATGTAGCCATTGATAAATTAGCCAGCTATAGCTTCTTCCTACCATGCGGCATGCTATTGCACCACCTTTCTGGTCATTCATTGTTATTAACTGCTGTTATACTTATGCATAACTTTACCAAATTATTTGCTTATTGCATTTGCACTAAGCATATAATTTATTATTACCATTAACAGACAATGAATTATGTATGTTCATTAGTGGTATTGCCCATTATTATTTGCACCTTTTTGTCTCCTTTTAGATAAACCATACTCTATACAAAGCCAAACAAGTGTCAATTCAAGAGTCATGTCAACAACTGTCAATCAGTCCATGCCATGTTCAGTATCATCTCATTACCTGAATATACAGTGCATTCGGAAAGTATTCAGACCCCTTGACTTTTTCCACATTTTGTTACATTACAGCCTTATTCAAAAATGTTTTACATAGTTTTTTTCTCATCAATCTACACACAATACCTCATCATAACAAAGCATGACAGCCTTATTCTAAAATGTAATAAATAAATAAAAAAACTCCTCAATCTACACACAATATGCAATAATGACGAAGCAAAAACAGGTTTTTAGAAATAAAAAACAGAAATACCTTACTTACATAAATATTCAGACCCTTTGCTATGAGACTCGAAATTGAGCTCAAGTGCATCCTGTTGCCATTGATCATCCTTGAGATGTTTCTACAACTTGATTGGAGTCCACCTGTGCTAAATTCAATTGATTGGACATGATTTGGAAAGGCACACACCTGTCTGTATAAGGTCTCACAGTTGACAGTGCATGTCAGAGCAAAAACCAAGCCATGAGGTTGAAGAAACTGTCCGTAGAGCTCCGAGACAGAATTTTTTCGAGGCATAGATCTGAGAAAGGGTACCAGAAAATGTATGCAGCATTGAAGATCCCCAGGAACACAGTGGCCACCATCCTTCTTAAAAGGAAGAAGATTGGAACCACTGCTTGGCCAGTAATAGGAGAAGGGCCTTGCTCAGGGAGGTGACCAAGAACCCAATGATCACTCTGACAGAGCTCCAGAGTTCCTCTGTGGAAATGGGAGAATCTTCCAGAAGGACAACCATCTCTGCAGCACTCCACCAATCAGATTTTTATGGTAGAGAGGCCAGATGGAAGCCATTCCTCAGTAAAAGGCACATGACAGCGGGCTCATCAGAGCAAAGGACAGATTTCCACTGGTCTAATGTCCATTGCTCAGGTTTCTTAGCCCAAGCAAGTCTCTTCTTATTATTGGTGTCCTTTAGTATTGGCTTCTTTGCAGCAATTCGAACATGAAGGCCTGATTCATGTAGTCTCCTCTGAACAGTTGATGTTGAGATGTGTCTGTTACTTGAACACTTTAAGCATTTATTTGGGCCGCAATATTTGAGGCTGATAACTCTAATAAACTTATCCTCTACACTAGAGGTATCTCTGGGTCTTCCTTTCCTCTGGCGGTCCTCATGAGAGCCAGTTTCATCATAGCGCTGGATGGTTTTTGCGACTGTGCTTGAAGAAACTTTTAAAGTTCTTGAAATTTTCCGGATTGACCTTCATGTAATGATGGACTGTCATTTCTCTTTGCTATTTGAGCTGTTCTTACCCTAATATGGACTTGGTCTTTTACCAAATAGGGCTATCTTCTATATACCACCACTACCTTCTCACAACACAAATGATTGGCTCAAACGCATTAAGAAGGAAAGGAATTCCACAAATGAACTTTTAACAAGGCATAACTGTTAATTGAAATGGATTCCAGGTGACTACCTCATGAAGCTGGTTGAGAGAATGCCAAGAGTATGCAAAGCTGTCATCAAGGCAAAGGGTGGCTACTTTGAAGAATCTCAGATATAAAATATATTTTAATTTGTTTAACACTTTTTTGGTTACTACATGATTCCATATGTGTTATTTCATAGTTTTGATACCTTGACTATTATTCTACAATGTAGAAAATAGTACAAATAAAGAAACACCCTGTAATGTGTAAGTGTGTCCAAACTTTTGACTCGTACTGTACATGATTCCATGTGTGTTATTTCATAGTTTTGATATCTTCACTATTATTCTGCAATGTAGAAAATTGTAAAAATAAAGAAAAACCAACATTTGAAATGGTGTGTTTTGCATTTGATAAAAGTAGAGAGAGCTAGAAAATTGTATATCATTGTCACACCCTGATCTGTTTCACCTGTCCTTGTGATTGTCTCCACCCCCTCCAGGTGTCGCTTATTTTCCCTGGTGTATTTATCCCAATGTTTCCTATCTCTCTGTGCCAGTTTGTCTTGTATGTTCAAGTCAACCAGCGTGGTTTTCCCGTGCGCCTGCTTTTCTATCCTGTTGGGGATAGGGGGCAGTATGGAGAATTAAAAAAAAAATATGTGCCCATTTTTAACTGCCTCCTACACCAACTCAGAAGCTAGAATATGCATATTATTGTTCAGGTTTGGATAGAAAACACTCTGAATTTTCTAAAACTGTTTGAATGGTGTCTGTAAGTATAACAGAACTCATATGGCAGTCAAAACCCTGAGACAAATTCTGACAGGAAGTGGATACCTGATGTGTTGAATTACCTTTAAGCCTATGCCATTGAAACACACAGGGGCTTATTAATCGTTGAGCACTTCCTATGGCTTCCACTAGATGTCACCAGTCTTTACAAAGTTGTTTGAGTCTTCTACTGTGAGAACTGAACGAACAAGAGCCTTGGAACGGTGGTGGCCGACAAGACTCTGGCGTGCGAGTTCATGTTGGGTACTCTCGTTCCAATACGTTTTAAAAGAGAATGCAATCGTCCGCCTTTTATATTATTCATGTTCTGGTTGAAAAAGGCACTAATGATTTATGCTATACAACGTTTGACATGTTTGAACGAACGTAAATATTTTTTCTCCCCTCTTTCATGAAGAGAAGTCCGGCGGGCTTAGATCATGTGCTAACAACACAGAGCTTTTTGGACATAAATTATGATCTTTTTCGAACAAAACTACATTCGTTATGGACCTGGGATTCCTGGAAGTGACATCTGATGAAGAGAATCAAAGGTAATGGATTATTTACATAGTATTTTCGAATTTTGATCTCTCCAACATGTTGGTTAGTCTGTATCGCAAAGCGTATTTTTCTGGGCGCAGTGCTCAGATTATTGCAAAGTGTGATTTCCCAGTAAGGTTATTTGTAAATCTGGCAATCCGGTTGCGTTCAAGAGATGTAAATCTATAATTCTTTGAATGACAATATAATATTTTACCAATGTTTTCGAATAGTAATTATTTAATTTGTTGTGCTGATTTGACTGGCGGTATTGGAGGGAAAAGATTTCCTCAACATCAACGCCATAGTAAAACGCTGTTTTTGGATATAAATATGAACTTGATAGAACTAAAAATGCATGTATTGTCTAACATAATGTCCTAGGAATGTCATCTGATGAAGATTGTCAAAGGTTAGTGCATAATTTTAGCTGGTTTTCTGCTTTTGGTGACGCGTGTCTTTGCATTGACAAAACATTACACACAGCTATTTTCAATGTACTCTCCTAACATAATCTAACTTTATGCTTTCGCCGTAAAGCCTTTTTGAAATCGGACGACGTGGTTAGATTAAGGAGATGTTTATCTTTCAAAGGGTGTAAGATAGTTGTATGTTTGAGAAATTTGAATTATGACATTTAATTGTTTTCAAATTTGGCGCTCTTGATATTTCACCTGTTGTTGATAGGGTCTACAAGGGGTGGGACGCTTGCGTCCCACATAGCCCATAGAGGCTATTCTCTTTTACTAGTCCTCCCGGTTTTGACCTTTGCCTGTTTTTCTGGACTCCATTCCCGCCTGCCTGACCATTCTGCCTGCCCTGACCTTGAGCCTGCCTGCCATTCTGTACCTCTGGAACTCTGTACTGGTTTTGACCTTTTGCCTGTCCACGACCATTCTCTTGCCTACCCCTTTTGGATTGTTAATAAACATCTTGGACTCTAACCATCTGCCTCCTGTGTCTGCATCTGGGTCTCGCCTTGTGCCCTTATAATCATACACTACAATTGAGGAACAATGGGAAAGTAATTATGCTTTGAAAGTAGATACACTTGTAAAATCGCATTTCAGAAAATGTCCCTTGAATATTTTGGTACATACTGGAGATCTTCTTTGTCTACACCCATTCAGCATCGTTCACACCCTTTTAAGCTTTAACCCCACCCATCTCTTTAAGGATTCACATGTGAGGCTACAGTATGTAGTAAACAAACAAAGATTTCAAGACTAAAGGCTGACTTATACCACAGGTGTGTTTGTAAATTTCAACTGGAGTGTCAGAGTGCTCTGTGCATTGGTAAACTCAGAGCGTTGTCAGATTGGCCGTTTGTAAATTCATAGCGTTTCTCTCTCGGAGTGTTCAGAGCGCACACTGGACGTGTCACGGCTGTTCGAAGGAGCGGACCAAAATGCAGCGTGTTCGTAGTTCCACATATTTATTAAACGTGAAACTGAATGCAATACACTTAAATACTTGAATATACAAAAACAACAAACCATGACGCAACATCATGAAGCAACACACTACTCAAAAGATAATAACCCACAAAACAGGAAGTGAACAACCCCTACTTAAATATGATCTCTAATCAGAGGCAACGAGGATCAGCTGCCTCCAATTAGAGATCAACCCAAATAATCCCAACATAGAAATAGAAAAACTAGAACTTAAACATAAACATAGAACTAGAAAACATAGAACAACCACCCAAAACACCCCGTCACGCCCTGACCACTCTACTATAGAAAATAACAACTTACTATGGTCAGGACGTGACAGGACGCTCTGGACGAAAAGTAGGGTTGATCCGAGCGTTCTGACCTAACAGAGGTCAAGCACCCAAGCTAACTGGCTAATGTTGGCTAGCTTGCTAGCTACTTCCACACACAAATGAGAGAACACCCCACTCTGATCATTTTAGTCACCTTAGCAAAGCTGGTTAGGCTGTTTTTATGTTATCCAGAGCGTTGGTGACTGCAACTGTACTGCTGGCAACAATTGAATTACGCTTTTTTGCCAATGTTTACTGACACCGGCCTTATTCAACTGGTGTTGAGCGTTCTGAAAATCGTCAGTTATTCTGCGCTCTGGCACACTCAGACGAGAGTGCTCTGAAATCGGAGTGGATAGCCAGAGCAAATTTACCAGCTACGTCTATTGACAGTTGCCGCAGTGACATCATAAAAATTCTATTGAAATAGTTACTTGCATAGCTGAGTCTTTTGTTTAGACATGTAGCTAGCAAGCTAAACAATGAACCATATTCCCAATTACTACCCTGCATGAATCTGCAGGTAGCTAACCAACCAGGTTCAATGTTAGCTAGCTAACATTAGGCTATAACTGGCAATGCAAATACCTCTGAGATACGAGTAATATTACTACACAGATTATACACGTAACATTAGCTAGCTAGCCAGCCAGCAAACATTAGCTAGTTAGCTAACAGTACACTTTTACTTGAAATTAAAATGATTTTCAGACAAAATTAGAAATGTGTAATATCAGAAAATGTAGCTAGCTAGAATCTCTTACCCATATACATGGGATGGATGCTTCCCCCTCTCTGTCACAGATGCCATGGTTGCCCTTAGTTTGAAGATGTAATCCGGAGACAGGCGTTTTACAACAGCCTTCTGTGTGTTCTCTTTTCGACTCCGTCTCATATTTGCAATCAAAGGCCAGAATTTTCTCCATCTCCTTAACTATCATACTCTAATTCCACTGATTTCAAAACTCGGTCAATGGAGCGCAACACTTATTCGAACTCATCTCTCGGCAGTTCTAGCCAACTCATTATCTCAGCCAATCATGGCTCGCGGGAAGGTTGCTCACTTTTTCTGTGGCTCAACCAACTAGGCTCGTAATTTAACAATTTTATTCATATAGATAGCATACAAGTTTGTTATTAAGGCACATTTTGTGGGCTCCCAAGTGGCGCTGCATCTCAGTGCAAGAGGTGTCACTGCAGTCCCTGGTTCAAATCCGGCTGCATCATATGTGGCCGTGATTGGGAGTCCCATAGGGCGGCACATAATTGACCCAGCTTCGTCCGGAGTAGGCAGTCATGGTAAATAAGAATTTGTTATTCACTGACTTGATCTAGTTAAATGAAAGTTCACATGTTCCAGAAGGCATTTCTGCAAAAAAACACATTCTGATTAAAAAAAAGTTTACGTTTAAATGGCTCTCCTGTGAAGTAGTTTCCTGAAACGAGTCACAAATTTGCAAAAATGTCTAAAAACCAGTTTTTTGCTTTGTCATTATGAGGTATTGTGTGTAGATTGATGAGAAAAAAACAGTGTTATACATTTTTGAATAAGGCTGTAACATAAGAAAATGTGGAAAAAGTCAAGGGGTCTGAATACTTTCCGAATGCACTGTATATGCAAATGTATTTGGCGAATAAAGGTGATTCTGATACTGAAAGAAGAAAAAAAAGAAAAAAAAAGATATAGCTTCGTTTTGGAATGCCTGATTGAAACTGGCTTAAATAGGGCCTGAACCTAAAACGGCAGCAAAAAGCGGATCCTTTCAGGTCCAACCTGTTTCGTCCTAAAAATCCCAATACAGATCAAGTCAGTTTTATTGAACAGACAAAGAGGGTTTTACTGTACAACTAAAATGTGTCAGAACTCATGCCTGGACATGCAAAACAAAGGTAGAAAGCTCACACATTTTATCCCCGGACAAAGACTTTACCTGATGAAGAAATACTCAGGAAAGAATCACTCCATAATAACCGTTAAGGGCTGTCAGGCAAATACAGAGGCCTGAAAAGTAAAATGGCTGCTCTATCAAAGAAATGTTGTGGAAATTAATAGCACCACCGGTTTGTTTTAAATTACTTCACGAGATGAATTATTGGCAAACAAAAAATGATTTAATCTCCTAAATGTTTTTTTAAGAATTAGCAACACTAAATCAAAAATGTATTTTGTCCAGCCTCTTCGCAACCTCTTGTGGCAGTATAGCATTGGAAAGACATTTTACATGTAATTCATTAACAGCATATCCACCTGTGTACTGGAGTTTCCCTGTCTATGAAACGTTCAGTATGTGTGGACTATGCAAGCTGAGCACATCATTTGAAATTATGTAGCTGGTGTTGGCAACCTCTCAAAAATGTTTGCACTGTAAGCCATTATCCATACGATGCCATTAAATTAGGGTTAATCACGCTAAACCCAAAAGCATAGGCATAGAAAGAGTTGAGCAAGAGTTCAAATCAGCCATGGGTTGATTCTGTTCCCCACTGGCTCTGAACCATCTTTAGTCCTCAATATTCAACTTTAAACTCAAGGTCTCTGTGTCTCACTTTGGGGGGAATGATTATGGAAAGCTTCAAACTGCATTAAATAATGACGATGACAAGTTGTTTAATTAAAGCATGAGACAAAATAAGTCAGTCATCTGTTAAAACAAAGTGGGCTCATTTTCATCTTTCACACATACATTCAACTCCAAAATATGAATGTAGGAAAGCCAGGGAAAGGTTTAATGAAAGGTGTGAAGGGATTCTGTTTTAACATTTATGAGAGATTAAATGCTCTAAAAAGTTGGATTAATGAACAAGTTAATGCAGAGCGATAGAGAGGGAGAGAGGAAGAGGGAGATAGGGAGGGCAACGTTTCTTATTAACTCTTTGTCAGCTGGGAGATTTGATTTGTTAGTGCATCACTGCCCTACCTAGTCATATACAAATTCCCCCAAAAATGTAGCAAATAATTCCAGGTGCTCTAGTCGACTAAAACAAGGTCGACCTTGTAGAATTAACTAAATAACATAGTAAGTGCTTTTTGCATTCCCACTTTGTCGATTATAGCTCCTTATACTGTAATTTGAATTTTGAATGTTGTAAACATTAACTTGCTTGACCATGCTGTTCTAGGTCATGTAACTGTTTGTTCGTGGACTTTATCGGACAGATGTTGCTTTCCGGTTTTGTGATGAAACACAATTTTATTCTGAACTATTATTGCATTTATTCTGCCACTGTCTTCTTATTGTCTTGACTTTAGGCCTATATATATCACGGTGGCAAAGGATATCAACTAATATGTTATAAAGCAAACAACGCAATTATCACAACACAGGTTATAATAAGGCTTTTTTCCCTAGCTTGGCTTCCTCAGTGATTTTACCTACATACCGCTTCTGTGAACTATTGATGCATGTCTCTCTCCTTTAACCCTTTTTACCACAAAACAAAAACTTCAACAACTCTATGTGGGATCTGGCCAATCTCAGGTCAGAAATTGGAAAGGTAAGCTAAGCACAGGAGGCTGATGAGGAGAGGGCTTGAATGGAGTGAATGGAGTGGTATCAAACACATGGAAACCATGTGTTTGATACCATTCCATGTATTCCGTTCAAGCCATTGCTATGAGCCTGTCCTCCCCAATTAGGTGCCACCAGCCATCTGTGAAGCTAAGATAAACCTTTGGTTAGAGCAGAACCACACCATTACATATTCAACTACCACCACTTATTTTACATAAACATTGAGATCAGGTTATGGACTACCTAGGAAGCCTATAGTAGGCACCCTAGATGTTGTGAAAGTAGGTTTCTCTGTCGGCCGTCTAACTAAGCATTTCTCTAACCTGCATGTCCTGGGGCCCCCCAGCTGTTTCAGATTGGCTTTTCAGCATAAACACAACAGGGCATGATGAATAGTTGACTAGTTGAAATAAGTGTACAAGAACTACAATCAATCAAATACGTGTAGTGATATGTGCAGTGAATGGGGGGGCCTAAGGACAGGTTTGAGAAACATTGTGTAAATAGAGTTTGTAACAATATGAACAAGCCTGCAACATTAAATATTTGGAATATAACAACACATATATTTCATTTTCACAACCCTAGCATTAAAGTTTATCCTTCACTACATTGCCTATGTCGACTTTTCCTGACATTAAGGGACACTTTCATTAGTGTGATTATTGCCGCAATATCCTCTATCCTTGCAAATATAACAAATTTACAGGGCTGCCTTTAGAAAACATGTACTATGTACCACTGCCAGCATGGGTTCGAATCCTCTTTTAGCACTATCACTCCTACTTTTCTCCTTTGTGTCTTTCTATCCAATAAACATACAAAATAACTTTTAAAAAACGAGTTCAAAAATAAACGTAACTGATCATTACCTTGGAGTATGTCCTCCTCAGATATAATTCTATGAGTCTAAAGCTTACCGTATCCTTCCGAGTCAAAACAATTTGCGCATATATTATGACAAAGTGTTGGTCTTCAGAAGTTTTTGGGGGAGCTGTTCATGCATACAGCATTTTTTGTTGAGGAAGTCAAAGTTCGGTAGCCAAAGTCTACGCCCCTTCATCGGTGATTGGCCAACAGTACTACTTCTAGTAGGAGTGGGAACTATGGATGGGATTCTTCAATGAGGTGTTTGATGTCATTCAACGAGAGACGACTAGTTTTCATGCACATTCTTTTACTTGAGAAATACTGCACCAAACATTTTAGATGTCAAATTGCTTGATTGGCAAAAACATACAAATTTATAACAGATTTCTTAACACATTTTTGATTAATTCGGACTAGATTGAGAAAGTCTTTCAGACTATATTGTTGCTTTGGTGGCTCAAGAGGGACAAACAGCACTAATATTGCCGCTTTTTAATTGTTTTTCAAGCGAATGTCTTTAGGGAGTATGCGAGCACAGACGTTTGCTTCGCCTTGCCGAGTTTTGCTAGAAGCAAACCGAACCTATGTATGCAGACGCCTTTACAACCATCAACAAAAGAGCGACAAAGAGAACAGTTTTAAATGGACCAATTTGTCTACAACTCAGTCCACCTCCTTCCTGACTTGCCTAGTTAAATAAAAATAAAATAAAAACCAGAGTATGCCCCAAGGCCTCGGTTGCACCTTTTCCAAAATATATGGCTCCGTTTCAAATGAGCAACCAGAGTTCACTTGTGTTTTTTGAAACCCAGTTAACCTATTGTAATAAGACCCAATTAAAGATAATACATTATTGTGATGACTAGAATTGTCTTATATTTCTTCTTGCACTATAGAAGGTGTCCAATACAGTGTGCAAGACTGCTTGCGGAGGAATTGGACAGCATGTTCCATCTGATACACTCAGGGCCTGTCAAGAGTAAATGCGATACAATCTACAGCCATCTGCTCCACAAGTTAAAGGTTCAATGCAGCTGTTTTTTTCTCAATATCAAATAATTTCTGGGTAACAATTAAGTACCTTACTCTGAATATTTTCAATTAAAATGGTCAAAAAGAAACACTGGGCCTTTAAGGTGCAGTGCTTTGCTTCCTCTGAAAGTACTGTATGTTGTCTCCTACAGCGCCTTCAGAAAGTACTCACACTCCTTGACTTTTTCCACATTTTGTTGTGTTACAGCCTGAATTTAAAATGTATTACATTTAGATTTTTTGGGGCACTGGCCTACACACAATACCCCATAATGTCGAAGTGGAATTATGTTTTTCGGAATTTTTACAAATGAATAAAAAATGAAAAGCTGAAATGTAGTGAGTCACTAAGTATTCTACCCCTTTGTTATGACAAGTCTAAATTACACTTATTCTGTATTTAATTTACAATACATTAGCAAACATTTCTAAAAACATGTTTTCACTTTGTCATTATGGGGTATTGTGTGTATATCTATTTAATCCATTTTGAATTGAGGCTGTAAAACAATAAGGCCATCTTCGAGGGCCTCCTTTTTTAGATTGTATGTGGTGTAATACCAACAGACAAACTGTTTTGGATATCTAACTGGATAGGCAAGGTCAAGAGTTCTCACTGTGCCGGTAAATTCAATAATTTTCTGAACTGAAATCGGCATTGACAATCAGAATATTACTCAGTTGAAATGTGGGGTTGTATTGAATGACTCCAGTCCTCTACTTCATTTTGTACATCATTAATTGCTGGTTCGTCCTCTGCCTCTGTCTTTGACTTCACCCAGGGCCTTGACATCTGTATAGCAACTATTCACTTTCAGTTATTAGAGAAAAGTAGCCTCAATCAAGCACAAAAGTTATTCTAGTAGCCTCTTAATATAAGCTTAACGACCTGTGATCACATTTGCATGGTGACTATAAACATCTATCATGCTCACAGTTTAATAGTCATTTGCTCACAAGAACCTAGATTACAATAACTTCCGTTTGAAAACTCTCTTTCCCTTTTCTTCAAGGGATAGCTAATTACTCTGTAGTTTGAACTGTATTTAGTTGTTGCATACATTTTCACGAGGCCCTTAGTGTAGTGAATTTATTGACTGCACTACAATACATAGAGCTTGTTCCTTAACAAAAACATTGGTAATACCCATGTTCAATATACTCGATATTCACTCAATTTCAGATAGTGGTTTTCCAGCTATAGCTTTCATATGTGCATTTTATTTGCACAGCAGCATGACCCGGATGGAGGGAGTTGAGACGAGAAACTGGCAGTCCCATGGTATGGGACTGTTGTTGATGGCAAACCTGGCGGAGAAGTCACCCAGTGTACCAGTGTACAACCAAACTGACAATTTCTATATCAAGTTTCAACAGAGCCACTTTTGGGGAAAATTAGGATTGCATGGAGAAAATCACCAACCAAAAAATGTGTGTCTTGGCATTGTTCATTGTAATTAACCAATCACATTCCTACTGCATTCTTTGTTTTGGAGAATTAAGAAAGTCAAATGCCCAGGGAAATAAAAGTGGACTTGGTGGAGGTTTCATTTACTACAGACACAGCTCTGGCTCAAGGCAGAGTCATGCTGTCTATGAAACTGTCCCTGACACCATGTAAAATTCAGTCGCTTCGAACAGATATGATTTATGTCTTTACATTGTCATTGAGTTCTGACCAGTCATTGCCACGTTTCTGTCTGGCTTGTGGTAAAGTATGCTCTTGCCAGTGGGGTAGCACTGTGTTGGTCTAGAATGTAGATGACATGGGCAGACCAGGGCGGTGATCAGAGCAACAGTGAGGTTGTAAGTCACTTCCTCTCCAATACGTCCACCAAACACACCTAAGGTTGTTTAAAAATAGATATTTCAATATATTCCTTTTCTCTCTGTCTCTTACCATCAATTTATGTTTTTCTTGGTGGCCAGCTATTTAATGGTGTGTAGAGTATGAGGCTTTAAATCATCTTGAATCGCCAATTCAGTTTTGTGTAATGTCAATCTGAATCTCTAATTAAACCAGACAGTTGATATTTAGCCCATTGCAACATTAGCCAGAATATTAGCTGCAAGCCGATGTTACATTGCCACAGTAGCACTGTGGGTGGGAATAAAGCCACACAGGAAATACATTGTTACTAATATCCTTCCCTATTCCCACCTGGCCCTAATACCTCCACTGTCAAAATGAAGTGCATTGTAACTGAGAAACTGGGAACTGAGCTGCAACAAACGCGAAGGAGACGAAACCTTAACTTGGCTGGAGTATTGAAACACGTCATCCTGAGATGTTTTGAAACATGATGTGGTGTGTTGTAACATCACTTAATCAAGTGTTGTGCAACACCTTGCCAGGGACTGGGAGCCTCTGGCGAGGTGTTAAAAACACTATTTTGGTGTTTCGAGTTCTGTTTAGTGCAGAATTATCTTCTCTTTTAATGTTGTTTTCTCTCTAAATCCTCTTCACACTATTCTGGCATTTCAAATCCTGTCTAGTGCAAAACTAGATCACTTCTTCTGCAGTATTTTAATGTTTAACATTGATTTATATATCTGATCATTTGCCAGTTTCACCCATTTTGGCTGTTGAGCACAGTGCTCAATTCACCAGCAGTAACTAGAGGTTTTACAGCAAGCATTGCAGGATACTGTATTTGTCTCTACCATAAAAAAATTGGAAATATGGGAATAATGTAGGTCGTCTCATCATTGAACATAATTTTGCCTGACGGTTTTGATATCCGTACATCATGATCCATTACACCTCATGGCACAAAAATCTACTTAATACTAATATACTCCAGAAGTATGCTTTTCCTCAAACATGCATACAGCATTGTATGATGATGCAGAAAAATACTCTGAAACTCATGGTTGCCCGAGTGATTAGAAGGCCATGCCTGTCCACATGATGTTTCTAAAAAATACTTCTCTCAAGGGGCTGTCTTAGGTCAGTCAGAGGAAATCATACATGGACTGCAACCTGCAAGACCCCAATGTTACATACGAAAAGTATTACGATGAATCCATCTCTCATTTATCATACAATATTGTCTCTAAAAATGTATTATGTGACAATACTAAAAAGACAATCAAACAATGCACAGACGATGCAAAAATGTGAATGGATAGTCCGATGTTGACCAAAGTATGAGCGTCAATAATAACAAAATTAATGCAGATTATGATACCTGCCAACAAAATTACACCTACTAGTACAATTTACATTTATATGGAGGTTAATCTGTGTGGTTCCATTCCAAAATAATAATATTTTTTACAAGCATATCAGATGTAAATGCAGGATTGTTTTCTGAATGTGAGATTCAAAGCATCCATCTGAGACCACAGTTTATCTGTGAGGGGAACAACTACAAATGCAAGGGTTCTTCAAAACAACTGAATGAGTTATATACGAAGACGTGTGTGTGTGTGTGTGTGTGTGTGTGTGTGTGTGTGTGTGTGTGTGTGTGTGTGTGTGCGTGCTTGCGTACATTAATCCAATATTTTGTTTCACATCCCTACACTCTTAGAAAAAAGGGGTTATCTAGAACCTGAAGAACCATTTTTAGTTCCAAGTAAAACCTATCTGGTTCCAGCACAGAGGGTTCCTCTGCATGGAACCCGAAAGGGTTCTACCCGGAACCAAAAAGGGTTATCCTATGGGAACAGCCGAAGAACCCTTTTTTCTGAGTGTACCACTCAAGCAGTACCTTATTAAACAATAGCTTATATGTAACCTTTATTTAACTAGGAAAGTCAGTTAAGAACAAACTCTTATTTTCAATGACAGCCTACCCCAGCCAAAACCAGACAACACTGCGCACCACCCAATGGGACTCCCAATCACAGCCAGATGTGATACAGCCTGGATTCAAACCAGGAACTGAGATGCAGTGCCTTAGACCACTGCGCCACTCGGGAGCATACAGTAACAGCAGGTGAACAAACACTTTGCATTTTCATTTCTGCAGAGGTGTTTTGTCATTCTTTACCATGTTAACTTCCCAAATAGTGTTTGTAAAGTGAATAAACGGTAACAGACTGCTATTTTCAGTGCTGAATTCTATATTACCTTAGGGTTGGTAGACCATACCAACACCAAACCACGCTATTTCATTGTGAATTATTTTCAAACATCAGCAAAACTAAGAGTTGGTTTCTATATTATGTAACCTTGTAATACATTGCATAAAATTACAGAGCTTGTGTGTTGATGTTAACTGAATAAGTAAATTAAATCAGCACGGAGATCAAGTCACCGTGCCAGATTCTCTGCATGCAATCAATCAGTTGAGGATAGAACTGGGTTAGGTTTAACCATTATTTGAACTACTCTATTGAACATCCTAAAATATGATTGTTTGTTCACCTGCTAAAAATCTCTGCAGTGATGCCTCACAGCACTGAACAATGGGGAGTGCTTTTGCCTCGCTTTGTCTCTGAAGCCCATGGAAATATGCCTCGACAAACTGCCTGAAATAGCCAAAAATCTTGTGGGAACTGCCACCTTCAGCATAAACGGTGAAGAATTATATTGCGGAAATATTTCTCCACCATTTTGCCATTGTGGTCAGTGAAATGGCAGAAAATCACAGCACAATCCTACAACACACAGAACCAGAATTCCTTTAGAGAGATACAGAATGGAGTAAATATAACACTACATTCCGGTATGTATTATGTAATGGGAAAGTGAATCAAGACACGCCTATACAGCAGTGGTTTGAATCAGAATCTCAACCCATTCTGTCGCTGGCCAGGGCTCGTGACGTACCTGTGCCTGAGAGACAAAGAGAGGTGGCCAATGAAACTCTAAATTGACTTTCAACACAGTGTGAGGCGAAGAAGACGGTTGAATTGGTTTGTCAACAGTCTCTCCCTCCGTCTCATTGTGCCCACACCTGGTGTTCTAATTATTTTTACACTGTTCAATTTCTCGCCTGGCCCTGGGGTTTTCAAAAGTTATACAACAGTGAACATTGGTTTGTTTCTCTCTTCAAGGAAGTTATACTGCTGTTCTTTCCCCTGATGCTCTGTCTCTCTCTCCCGCCCTCCCTTCCTCTCCCACTCTCTCCCCTATCCCTGTCTCTTCCTCCCTGTCCTCAATCTCTCACTCTGCTTTTAATCATATTGTACTGTGGTCTAGCTCAGTGCTATAGCAACATACAGTATATGAGGGGTGATGTATTGTAGACATTCAATTAAAAAAAATATACAGTATATGTGAATTATGTTATTATTATTTCCATTTGAAGTGAAAATTAACAATAATATAGTGTATATTAAGGGGAAGAAATTCAGAGCCATATGTCACTGGGTTCTGTAGAATAGACTGTATTTTCCCATTGAGACTAAAATGTGTGATTTTTTTAAGTTTCAGCACACTGTTATGAACCTTATGTGATAGATAGTGATACTAAAATTCATAGGGAAATTGTCACTCAATCTTCACCTCTAAAACTTGGATTGTTACTCATATGAGTCCAAGATGGCAGCACAATGATGTCAAGCATTCAAGTATACATTGTACTTAATAGGGAGATTATATATGACATACCAGATACATTTGTGTATGTCTTGGAGAGAACTTTCACTCATAAGGAAAACTTGCTAGAAGTGAGATAATTAGGAGAGGCCAGTGTAATGTGTCATGCTGATTGCAGTTCCCCAATCAAACTGTTAATGATAATACTTGTGTTTATTATATATTGCAATGCATGTCATACATAAACACCTCTGTTAGCATAATGAAGCATATCTGCTTCAGCCTCAAGAATCAGAATAAAAAATCATGGTATATGTCTATGTCCTCTATACTGTCTTTCTGGTTAATTCTGTTATTTAATCTCCATAACAATGCTGTGCCCCATGCCAATATAAGAAGCTTATGATTTAAATGTAACTTTCTCGTTGCATGATCACATGTATTTCATTTCTAAATGGCTACAGGAATGGCTATAAAACACAAACACGTCTGGTCCAAGCCCAGACTTTTCAAAGACTAGCAGCCTGTTAAGTTGCTTTGTATTTCTTTGCTCACTTTATAGCACCCTCAGAAGAGAAATGACCAATAGTTAAAAGTAGGAGAAGCATTGTTATGCAAATCTTCTGTTAAGCAATGGCACCAAATCATCTCTCGGTGTACAATTGAGCATCAGCATTAATGTTTTTTTTTCTCCTTCATATTCATAACAAAATCATGCAGCCTTCCTCCAAGCCTCCTCTTTGACATTCTTTATCACATGCAAAACCGGTTCATCCTCTTCCTACTCTTTATCGCAGCCTCCAGAGCAATTACTCTCCTTCTGGAAGGTAACGGAGCCTGCGCCAGCATTCCTATCCTCACATTATAATAATTGTGAAAAAATATTGAAAAAACATGACAGCAAACCACATGTCACTTGCTGTCAGTGACGAAGGCTGCGTTTCACTTAAGTGCCAACGTTGGTGCCAGTTTCTTGGATGAAAGTAAAACTCTGCTCTGGGCCAGTGAGTTGTGACTGTGTAATGACAGGGTTATTCTTCTATCAGTAGTGGAGAGGTAGGCCTTGCTGTAGATGGTGGGGTGGGAGCAAACAAAGGAATAAGAATCAGAGTTGATAAAGAACTGTAGTAGCCAAGTGTGATGTAACTGAACAGAGACTACAGAGCAAGATGGAAAACACTGAGATGTTGACTTTCCCAAAGCTCCACTTTGAGGGATGAGGGGAATGAGATGGTGGAAACCTATTAACAGCATTTTTCATTCTCTTTGAGAGTTCATTAAGGGAATTATTTATTTTTCTTTCAAAGCATGCTACTGAATACAACACAGTTTGTATATTGGTTAATATTCAACTATGAGTAGCTGCTTTATTTGTTTAACCAATTATCTTGTTTATAGATCCCAGAGCTTTCCAAGTTTCCTCTTGTAGTGAAGTAGTGATACTAATGACAGTGCTTCACTATAGAACCAAAGATTAGGATTTTTTGTCTCTAGCTACTGCAAGTAGTGGAGGTCATTACCTCTGAGAACATATCAGCACTACTGTATGTAAAACCGCTGTGAAATGAAAGCCTCGTCCACACATCTTCTGCAGAACCTACACAGAAAACGCATCTCAATCTCCCATTTCCAAGCAGAACGCCTTATCCACTGGCCCTTCAGATGCTCTTTTCTTTTTTGGCAATGAAGCATACCTTAAAGGAGAATGTAAAGAACTTAACTTGATTGCCTCAGAGGTTTAGAGAAGTGCTAGATCAATCTACTATACACACATTTCATGTAAGCTTTAGCGATAACCAAAGGAGTAAATTTATCTTTGGGTTACAAACCATGGAAATCAACTCCAACCTGCCTTTTTTCATGTCTTTAAAATTAATAAGCATTGTATATATCACAACAGAACAGCTGGAAAACATTATGTTTAATCTTTGTTCCTGTGGTCATAGCATACAGCCTGCTCATGTGAGTTAACAGTGTTGCAAACATGTAATTATGTGCTTTTAGAATGTCTCCAACAGAGTAGCCTAATGCTATCAGTGAAATCCCAACAGTGTGGGTCTCAAACTGCTGTGATTTTAACCTCCTGACCAACAACATGCATTCTGCAACGGAAAATATGAAAAAGGCTCACACCTTTCTAAAAATGTACATAATATACTGTCTGTTGTAGAGTAATAGCCTAGGATACTGTACGGCCATGCGCTGTACTCATACACTGTAAGTTTAGTTTATTTTGCATTTGTATATTTGTTCTGCCACTGTACATATAACGTGACAGAAGCAAATAAAACAGTGTCACAAGCTTACATGGATTTTATCCAGTGTTGGAGAAATCATTTATTCATGCACTCGTGAAGTCAGCAATGAAGAGGCAAGTAATTTGGAGACACTCCAGCCTAGAGGCAAACTCTGACCACCTTTGAATCAAGATTACAAGGAGAAAAAAGTGATGGGCAATAAAAAACCTCTGTGCGATAAAACAACAGTGCATCCTGCTGCAAAGGTGAGGAAATGCTATTAGTTTAACTCAACAAGTACAAATAGCTGCTTAAAGCTTTACTGTAGACACACACTGCTGCTCTTCAAATTATTAGCCTCCGTAAGTTTAAGAAACATTGCCTTACTCTTCGTAATTCCGTTACCAAAAACCCACATGTCTTTAAGGTATGTTCTAATTTATCTCCCTCATGAGGAGGGATAATGAATGTTCACAGAAGTAACAAGTAAAGTTAGACCTACCAATTAGTTAGTGTTTTAACTTATATACATTTTTGTTTATGAATTATTAAGTGATTAAAACTCAGAATTCTGTTACCAAATCTGAGTTTGGGAAACCCTGGAGTAGAATATAGTTCAGTACAGTACAGTGGAGTACAGTAATGTACTGTACTCTACTGTACTCTACTGAGTTCCATGGTTGCCATGGTGCCGTGTCAGGCAGAGAGCTCCTGTACATTTGTAAATATTTTGTTTTAAGTATTTTTATAGCATTTTTCATGACTTCTTGAGTGTTTCTGAACTACAGTATCTATCTGGTGGTTTTGGTCCATGGAGTTACTAGACTAATGGAAAGTTAGTTTTTTTCGCTTGGCTAGATAGTTAGCTAGCTAGCTAGCAGGCTATGCAATCACTTGAATGATGCATCATTACAGCACCATCTTTTTTCCACCTTTTTTCCACCTGTTCTGGTTGCATGAACGAAGTGTGAGGGGTTGAGCAAGGCCCGCCTCGTATGGGACTGTTTCCTTACTACTGCCGAGGTGTAGTGGTCTTTCTGGCGCTTTTAGCTGCCGAAGCATCACCAAGGTGGGTGCTACACTTGGATAGTGGACTATCCAGCCTACCTACAGTACAGAGGAGGAGTAGGAGACTACGAACGAGGTGCCTAAATAAAGAGCTCGGGCCTAAATAACTAACTGACGCTGCTCCCTCTCTGTGCCATCAAAGCTCCCTCCGATGGCGCTACAGCCCAGCCTTTCTGAACTGCCTGGCTGACCAACACCTTATCATCTGAAGCTGTGGAAGACCATCACCCAAGACCTGCCAGATCTCTACATTTGTTTTGTTTGTTTTTACAGCATCTTTCAGATTCTCTTTGTAATGAAAAGCGCTATATAAAATACATATATTATTATTACTGTACTGAACTCTACTTTACTGAATGCTACTGTGATGTGCTTTATTGTACTGTACTATCCTGTGCTGTACTGTCCAAACTTGTGAAACATCAAGGTCTATGATTGGTTCAGATTTGGTTCCGGTGCGAACCAACCAAATCTGGTTTTGTTTGGGGGCAGAGCTCATTAGAATAATAGCCAGTGTGTAGAATAACACCTGTAAATGCAAAGGATGATATTGCATATTTCTACCTTTGTGTACCTATTCTTGATACATCACCATAAAGAGACCCACTGGACACACCACGTAATTTCAACGTGGACATTTAGGTAATATTTGGTTGAGATGTGGATTTCAACCTTTATTCACCTACACAAAGACAGCCAGAAGTTTGTTGAATTCCCAGTGTGTTATCACTGTGCTTTCAACCATCTAAAAGCACAACTAAATTCCAATGGAAAAATGCGCTTTCAACCCTATCAAAGCAAAACTAATTTCAAATGGGAATACAGTGTCAGATATTTTGTTTTTATACAACAACTTAATGTGTTATCCCAGTGCTTCATCTAATAGCACAGCCAAATTACCTGGATTGCAGTTGAGATTACATTAAATGTACATAATGCAAGTGATCAATGCTGTTCAGAGTATTACAGTAATTGTGAAGATTTCCACAGACCTGTGGCATTTGCATGCTATGTTGAACATGCACACGTTCTATGGTTACATAAGAAGATAATAACAGTAACCTCAAAATGTGGCCATGGTTGTGTTACTAATTTGAAGGTTAAATAAATACTCTCACATTAGTTTGTAAAATAGTCATAACTTTTGGCCATCTATTGTATTACAAAGTTAATATTAAATTGTATTTGGTTCACAAAGCAACCAAATATAAACTTTTTAAAAATATGTATCTAAGGCTTGGATAGTTTCATCTGAGCTACTGGCTTAATCCTATTCTTTAACTTTTGTTTTTGGTTTAGTTGGCAACATGAATTCAAAATATAATTTGTTACAGCCTATTTGCTGTATTGCAAAAGTGATATAGAATTGTGTTTGGTTGTCAACAAATTCCAGTTGGTCTACAAATTAACAAGTGATATATTGGATTCAAGTCTCCATCTCAAACAAAAATTGAAATTAAAGAATAGGACAAAATCTAATCTAATTAAACTTTAAATGCACTTCAAATAAAGTTTGATTTGATTTAGTCCTATTCTTTAACTTAGATTTTTGATATGGAAACATGAATTCACCATATTAATGATTCAATTTGAAATGAACCAAAGCTTGAAACCCTACACCTATTTATATTGTCTACTTTTATTTCAACTAGGCAAGTCAGTTAAGAACAAATTCTTATTTACAATGACGGCCTACCCCGGACAACACTTGGCCAATTGTGTGCCACCCTATGGGACTCCCAATCACGGCCGGATGAGATGCAGCCTGGATTTGAACCAGGGACTGCAGTGATATCGCTTGCACTGAGATGCAGTGCCTTAGACCGCTGCGCCACTCAGGAGCACTAAACCCTGTGTTGAATTGAAACGATAGCTGTTGATGACTTTGCAAATGCTATATAGGCCTAAATGGTATCATTGATGATATATGACTTGAAAGTATGGTTACATTTAATTTGCTCTCTTAAACCTACCCTTTCTAATGATTTTGATAGCAACAGTCAAAATATATAGTTATTAAGAGGTATCTCAATAGTCATTCTCACAATAGCATGTAGTAATCAAAAACAAATAAAATGTTATTGGTCGTGTACACATATTTAGTATATTTCAGTGACAAATATAAAAGCTAAGCAGGGCTTGGTTAAACACTGAATGGGAGACCAAAATAATAGGTGTAGATCAACTCTCCAGTAGGAGGTGCTCCCCAGTTTATTGTTTTGTACCATGAGGCCTAATGCAAGTACATTTTAAATAGGCAAGCCAGAATAGTGTTCTCAAAATCCATAGCATGTTGTGTTCTGATGTTATTATTACTTTTTTTAAACAATACAAAACATACACATACAAACAGCATCCAGACACACACTAAACATCAACAACATCACACCTGCCCAGACCCACCTGCTCACCCCCCCTCCCCAACTCCAGTGCCCGCATCACTCTCAGCCACATGGCCTCAAACTGCACCATTTTGTTTCTCTCCTTCGCCCACACACTTTAAACATTTAGATAATAAAGCATTTGACCTTTCCATTGTGTTACCGATGGAGGATTGGTTATTAATTTTACAGTTTTTAAGTATACATTTTTTCAAGATGATTGACGAGAATAGTACCGTCCAACCCATCTGTTATCTCACTGCACCCTCATATGCCATATATTGAAACATGCAGACAGTCGGATTGAAAGTAAATTTACATTGTGAAAATTCTGACAGACAACTTTCTAACTCCGCCCATAACTTTTGGACAATATTGCATTCCCAGAAGGCATGGCTTATTGAGTCATTGTTAGTTTTACACTTAAGACATGACTGCTGTTGTGCTGTGTAATTTGTGAATTTTGTCTCTTGTAGAATACATTATATACATTAGTTTATACTGGATTAAGCATACATTTTTTGTTAACTGTAATTTTGTTAGTTATGTTCCAACATTCCCTCCATCTTGTGCCAATATCAATTATTTTGTTATGTATCATATCATTTTCTGACTCAAATTGTCACACCCTGATCTGTTTCACCTGTCTTTGTGCTTGTCTCCACCCCCCTCCAGGTGTCGCCCATCTTCCCCATTATCCCCAGTGTATTTATACCTGTGTTCTCTGTTTGTCTGTTGCCAGTTCTTTTTGTTTCGTGAAACCTACCAGCGGTTTTCCCCTTGCTCCTGTCCTGTTTTCTATTTTTTCCCAGTTTTGACCTTTCTGCCTGCCCTGACCCTGAGCCAGCCTGCAGGTTCTGTACCTTGCCACACCACACTGGATTATTGACCCCTGCCTGCTCTGAACCTGAGACTGCCTGCCGTTCTGGACCTTTTGCACCCTATCTGGATTACTGACCAATGCCTGCCCTTGACCTGTTGTTTGCTGCCCCTGTACTAGTAATAAACGTTTGTTTCTTCAACACTGTCTGCATCTGGGTCTTACCTGAAACATGATACAAATAGGATTCCCTCAAGATTGCTCTGATGACCAAAATATTTCAAATAGAAATTTCGTGATATGAAACCTTTTTAGTTACATGTATTTGAAAATATCTAGATTGGTCAGTCCAAAATTGCTTTTAAATTCTGTCATGGAAATACTGTAAATGTATTTCCTATTACCAAGTCATTTACGGTTTCTATGCCTTTAGTTTACCATGTGGATCAATTTATAGCTGAATTGAGAAAAGCTATTCAAGAATTGTTCCATAGGGTTGTGTTTCAATGGTGTAACGGCTCTCGTTGGTGGTAGGAAGAGTAGACCAAAGCGCAGCATGGAAAGTGTTCATGATTCTTTTATTCACAAAACACTTAAACAAAATACCAAAAGGCAAAAACGAAAGCGCACAGTTCTGTCAGGCACAGACACAGAACAGAAAACAAGATCCCACAAAACCCAAAAGGAAAATTACAACTTATATATGATCCCCAATCAGAGACAACGATAGACAGCTGCCTCTGATTGTGAACCACACTCGGCCAAAACCAAAGAAATAGAAAACATAGACTTTCCCACCCGAGTTACACCCTGATCTAACCAAACATAGAGAATAATACGGATCTCTAAGGTCAGGGTGTGACAAAAGGAGTGATATTGGTTCTTGTAGAAGACGTTTAATATAAAGTCTGTTACTTTTTTTAAATGTCTTCGGTGGGGTAATTGGTATTATGTAGAATAAATATAAAAACTTTGGGAGCCATGCCATTCTGAAGGGGTTTAGTCTACCTGTAATATTTATGGGAAGATTGTTCTATTTAATTACATCGGCTTTCATGTTGTTGAGTAATGAGATAAAGTTATCTTTATATATACTGCTCTTAAACAACACATCCTAGATCTGAGTGAAAGAAATAATCTTATTAAATACTTTTTTCTTTACATAGTTGAATGTGCTGACAACAAAATCACACAAAAATAATCAATGGAAATCCAATTTATCAACCCATGGAGGTCTGGATTTGGAGTCACACTCAAAATTAAAGTGGAAAACCACACTACAGGCTGATCCAACTTTGATGTAATGTCCTAAAAACAAGTCAAAATGAGTCTCAGTCGTGTGTGTGGCCTCCACATGCCTGTATGACCTCCCTACAACGCCTGGGCATGCTCCTGATGAGGTGGCGGATGGTCTCCTGAGGGATCTCCTCCCAGACCTGGACTAAAGCATCCGCCAACTCCTGGACAGTCTGTGGTGCAACGTGGCATTGGTGGATGGAGCAAGACATGATGTCCCAGATGTGCTCAATTGGATTCAGGTCTGGGGAACGGGCGGGCCAGTCCATAGCATCAATGCCTTCCTCTTGCAGGAACTGCTGACATACTCCAGCCACATGAGGTCTAGCATTGTCTTGCATTAGGAGGAACCCAGGGCCAACCGCACCAGCATTTGGTCTCACAAGGGGTCTGAGGATCTCATCTCGGTACCTAATGGCAGTCAGGCTACCTCTGGCGAGCACATGGAGGGCTATGCAGCCCCCCAAAGAAATGCCACCCCACACCATGACTGACCCACCGCCAAACCGGTCATGCTGGAGGATGTTGCAGGCAGCAGAACGTTCTCCACGGTGTCTCCAGACTCTGTCACGTCTGTCACGTGCTCAGTGTGAACCTGCTTTCATCTGTGAAGAGCACAGGGCGCCAGTGGCGAATTTGCCAATCTTGGTGTTCTCTGGCAAATGCCAAACGTCCTGCACGGTGTTGGGCTGTAAGCACAACCCCCACCTGTGGACGTCGGGCCCTCATACCACCCTCATGGAGTCTGTTTCTGACCGTTTGAGCAGACACATGCACATTTGTGGCCTGCTGGAGGTCATTTTGCAGGGCTCTGGCAGTGCTCCTCCTGCTCCTCCTTGCACAAAGGCGGAGGTAGCGGTCCTGCTGCTGGGTTGTTGCCCTCCTACGGCCTCCTCCACATCTCCTGATGTACTGGCCTGTCTCCTGGTAGCGCCTCCATGCTCTGGACACTACGCTGACAGACACAGCAAACCTTCTTGCCACAGCTCGCATTGATGTGCCATCCTGGATGAGCTGCACTACCTGAGCCACTTGTGTGGGTTGTAGACTCCGTCTCATGCTACTACTAGAGTGAAAGCACCGCCAGCATTCAAAAGTGACCAAAACATCAGCCAGGAAGCATAGGAACTGAGAAGCGGTTTGTGGTCCCCACCTGCAGAACCACTCCTTTATTGGGGGTGTCTTGCTAATTGCCTATAATTTCCACCTGTTGTCTATTCCATTTGCACAACAGCATGTGAAATGTATTGTCAATCAGTGTTGCTTCCTAAGTGGACAGTTTGATTTCACAGAAGTGTGATTGACTTGGAGTTACATTGTGTTGTTTAAGTGTTCCCTTTATTTTTTTGAGCAGTGTATTTGTTGTTTGTTGTCTTAGTAAGCATCCTAAGTATTTTATATTTTTTTGTGGTCCACTTAAAGGGTTTTTGTAGCTCATGAGTTAAACTTTTTATTTTTCCTATTGCCATTATTTTGTTGTTTTTTTCACGTACATTTTATATCCTGAGATTTTAGAGTATTCTGAATATATTTTTTAGCAAGGTGGGCATTGAGTTTTCAATATCAGTCAGGTATATCAGGAGATAATTTGAAAATAAGTTTAGTTTATATTTATGCTTACCAATACTGATACCTGTTACGTTTGGGTCCTGTTTAATTCTTTCTGCAAGCAGTTCAATTGTCAATGCAAACAGAAGGGGGGGAAAGATGACCTCCCTGTCTTGTGCCGCTTTCTAAAGCAATTTCATTAGATAATGTATTATTTGTGTATTTATTACATTCATATAATATTTGTATTACATTTATTATTTCAGCTGGAAAGTTGAAAGTGTGCAACGTTTTGAATAGAAAAGGCAATTCAAGACGGTAGAAAGCCTTTTTAGCATCAACAGCCATTATTGATAAATCTATATCTTTTTTTTGCATATTGTATTAAATTGAAACATGTTCTTGTATTTGTTTGTGTCTATTTTTAAACGTATCAAGTCTGGTAAGACTTTTGCCATTCTATTGCTTATGAGCTTTGTTATTATATTACTGTCACAAAGTATTCAAATTATGAGTCTGTAATCAGCAAGGGGCTCTCCAGATTTCCCTGTTTTTAATATAACTGAAATAAGTGTTTGCTCTTATTCCATCCAGCACTGCGGTTATTGCCTGTCTTCAGGTGCAAAGAAGCTGTTTCTCACCCTAGAAATCACTAGTACATATTTGTAATTACTCCTGTGCCAGTGAGATATTAGATTCAGCCAAAGATTCAGGCAAACATGAGATCTGTTCACTTAGACCACAGACGGTACCTACACTGTCACTACATAGTAATGAATTAGTTCCTTTGTAATTACACTTTGACAACCTATGTAAATACATAGGTAAATAGGGAGCCATTTGTCATTCAAAAATAATGAATACATCTGAAATGGTTTGAAAACTATTGTGAAAAAGTATTACTGTAAGAAAGAAGAAAGGTTATTCAAGTGTATTGCAATAATAATTGACAGTAAGATATGTACGCCTTCACTACAATACACAGTAGGCTTCCATCTCTTTACAATGCACAGGTGAACTCCCTTTTACCTGCATCCATAGTCTGCACATGTTCAGGTAGCAGTATGTTATTCAAAGGTCAGGGGAAGTATCATTCTCAAAGGACAGCATATGCAACATAACAGCTGCTTCATGTGGAGGAAATCTGTGCAGCATAATGCCTCCTATCAGTCAGAAATGCCAGTCGGCCTGGGTGTGGCCAGCATGTTCTCTTTTGAATGACCGTTTCAGCGACCTTTATTCACTCTCAGACCTGCAAAGTGCTACTGCTCTCTTTCAATGAATATGAAGTCTTCATCTCTAATGAAGTGTTGTTTATCTCTACTTTCCCAAGATTGTTGTCTATATTCATAGAGTTCAACACAATACAGCTCAATACATTGTTTGTTGTGGGCCTACAGTACTGTACAGTTGTGTCTTGCTGCTATGGCACTATTTGTTATCTTTATAAAAAAAATGCCTTCAACTTTTGATACCATTCTGAGACATGAATAAAAAAGCTTATAAAAGTATCCAATGCAACAATGCAACCAACAGGGCAAAGCCACTTCCTCCACATCCTACCCATGCTTACTTAGTTCAGCTAGCTTGAATCCCTATCCTCCTGTGCTGGATTTGTTCAAATCACTGGTTATCTTTGCCTGCCCTATTTTCCTTGCTGACTGTAGGCTATTTTGTTATATATGTTTGATGCATTTCATTAGCATAAAAACACAGGAATTTAGGTTTCACTGACACCTTGTGGCGGTAAGTCACTGTTACCAGCCAGCATCTTAGAGGTAATGGGTACATTTTTGGAGCTGAGGAGACAGACAGAGAGGGCAACTGTGACGGTAGCAGGCAGCGTTTATAGGTCGAAACCCACAGTGTTATAAAGTTTGACACTGCAGTCATGGTGAGCAATGTTTGTCACTCTCTACAGACACAGAGGTAGAGTCCCATCTCAGCCCAGGTGAGGTTCACCAGAGATGGATACTGCTTGTCACTGGAGCATCGCTCCAAACCCTCTGGTAATGCCCTGTGCTTAATTAGCATAAACACAGAATTGCATTTCCATACTATTAAATCCTAAATGATAAAGAGCCATTGGCGAAAAGGAGGACGGGGTAAAGAAAGCCCCCTTTACAGAGTCTGAAGAGATCATATAGCAAGTGATCTTTGCCCGTTTAATGACCTGCTTAGGCTAGTTATTGCCCTGAAGTAATGACATCAACATGTCATGTCACACAGTATGAGGTGTGTGTTAACAGACTATTAACAGTTCTCCATGTCTTCACACACACACCTAAATGAGATGGAATGAGAAGGTTGTGAATACCAGCTGGAGTGCATTGAGCCTTTACCAGACAGAAATTTTGTGGAAATCCAACTTTTCTCTCAAGCAGCTTCGACAATCGGGAGCTCTCTCCCTGCCTCTGTCTGTAACTCAGACTTGGTCAATGTTTTTAAAGGCTTGATTAAAATGTATCTTCTCAGATTGGTCTTTTGGTTAAACTCGTATAATATATAAGTATATTTTTCGGTTTGCTAATTTCTTGCTGTTTAATGTATATCACTAGTGATTTTTCTTGTGTGTTGCAGTGCACACACTTATAGTGCATTTGGCAAGTATTCAGACCCCTTGACTTTTCACATTTTGTTACGTTACAGCCTTATTCTAACATTGATAAAAAAAATGTTTTCATCAATCTACACAAAACACCTCATAATGGCAAAGCAAAAACACGTTTTTAGAAATGTTTGCAAATGTATTACAAATAACAGACTGAAATATCACATTTACATAAGTATTCAGACTCAGTACTCTGTTGAAGCACCTTTGGCAGCGATTACAGCCTCAAGTCTTCTTGGGTATGATGCTACAAGCTTGGCACACCTGTATTTGAGGAGTTTCTCCCATTCTTCTCTGCAGATCCTCTCAAGCTCTGTCAGGTTGGATGGAGAGTGTCACTGCACAGCTATTTTCAGGTCTCTCCAGAGATGTTCGATTGGGTTCAAATCCAGGCTCTAGCTGGACCGTTAAAGGACATTCAGAGACTTGACCCGAAGCCACTCCTGCGTTGTCTTGGCTGTGTGCTTTGGATCGTTGTCCTGTTGGAAGGTGAACTTTTGTCCCAGTCTGTGGTCCTGAGTGCTCTGGAGCAGGTTTTCATCAAGGATCTCTCTGTACTTTGCCCCGTTCATCTTTCCCTCGATCCTGACTAGTCTCCCAGTCCCTGCCGCTAGAAACATCGCCACAGCATGATTCTGCTAACAGTATGCTTCACTTTAGGGATGGTGCCAGGTTTCCTACAGACGTGATGCTTGGCATTCAGGCCAAAGAGTTCAATCTTGGTTTCATCAGACCAGAAAATGTTGTTTCTCATGGTCTGAGAGTAATTTAGGTGCCTTTTGGCCTTTTATTGAGGAGTGGCTTCCGTCTGGCCACTCTACCATAAAGGCCTGATTGGTGAAGTGCTGCAGAGATGGTTGCCCTTCTGGAAGGGTCTCCCATCTCCACAGAGGAACTCATGAGCTCTGTTAGAGTGACCATCAGGTTCTTGGTCTTGGTGGTTCCAAACTTCTTCCATTTAAGAAGGATGGAGGCCACTGTGTTCTTGGGGACCTTTGCTGCATAAATGTTTTGGTACCCTTCCCCAGAGCTGTGCCTCGACACAATCCTGTCTCGGAGCGCTACAGACAATTCCTTCAACCTCATGGCTTGGTTTTTGCTCTGAGATTCACTGTCAACTGTGGGACCTTATATAGACAGGTGTGTGGCTTTCCAAATCATGTCCAATCAATTGAATTTACCACAGGTGGACTCCAATCAAGTTGTAGAAACATCTCACGGATGATCAATGGAAACAGGATGTACCTGAGCTCAATTTTGAGTCTCATAGCAAAGAGTCTGAATACTTATATAAATAAGGTATTTATAAAAACCTGTTTTCGCTTTGTCATTATTGAGTATTGTGTGTAGATTGATTAAAATAAGGCTGTAACGTAACAAAATGTGGAAAAAGAGAAGGGGTCTGAATACTTTCCGAATGCACTGTACTTTTCCTCACAAGTTGATGTATCTGCATGTCCTTTAAAACTTTGTTGTCTTGACCTTGAGAGCTGTATAATGAAATGTATAATTATCATTAGCCTGGTATTTTCCCACTGGCCAAGAGACTGACTGACATTTTCACTGATCTAGTCAAGTAATACATGGAGTCATATTGAGTGGGTGCTCTGTCTAACACTTTATATTCATTAAGTAAGTAACCTTGCACGAGCCTTGGCTTGTGTGAGCCGGAAAGTGCTCTCCTGTTTCGGTAGCGCGAGGCAGTTTGACGTACTAGTACACCCCCTAGACAGGACGCTATACAATCGCAGGGCCCTACCAACAATCTATCTCCGTCATGCTGCTTGCCGAGCAGAGATGCAGCGCGTACCATTTTCAGAGTCTTTGGTATAACTCAAACGGGGATCGAACTCCCAACCTTCCAATCTCCGGACGGACAATCAAACTAGAAGACCACTGAGTTGGTAAACACTTTATAATACCACTCGCATATTTACTTGGTAAATACTTTTCAGCAGCATTAGCTTCATTTCACCTTCTTTATGCAAACAGTTGTGTTAATCATGTGTATGTTTTTAGAAAAATAATTCTGCATCTGAATTAAGCCATTCCATTTTCACTTGGAGCACAAGTATTTTGAGATTGCCTTTATTGATTGCAGATCCCCATTACTCACTTCAACACCAAGAGGGTGCCTCCCGTACCAACCTATTGGCATACTTCAAACCTGGTAAGCGCAATCTTGGCAACCACAGGGATGCAGTTTAGCCTGCATGGCATTACAAATGTTCACTTGTTTCAGAAGGGTCCTGATTGAAATTTTACGTTTTCAGTTGATTTGCTCTTTTATGGCAAGATAAAGAAGCCCTGTGGTACTTTATGTACAGTTGGAATGAATGAGTGCCCTTATAACACCAATATAACTATTCAGTGGGTACACATGAATGTTCAACACTACATAACTAATGTTTCACTTAACTAGCACAACATGCCAAAATGTATATACTGGCATAAGCAGTCATGTCAGCATGATAATAACCTTAGCATTGCTAGCGCCACACAGGACCACTAAAGTTACAAGAATACAGTACTGTAATTCTCAAATCCAATGAATACATATAAAACTACATATGAGTAAGTGAAAGTCTTACCTCATTTTCAGGTTTCCTGGCTGCGGTTGTCCATCATAAATGGAGACTATGTCAAAGTCCTCTTCAAGAGCAAAGGTGTGAAATGACAACTGTATCCTGTTTCGTTCTCCTGTAATGATGATCCATGTACAGTTGGCATAGTTTGGGTAGCCATGGGGAAAGCCAGGACTCTCTATCGTTCCATTTAGTCCTTGTACAACACCACCACAAGTTTGACCTGAGGACAAAGATCAAAGACAGACATTAGATATAATATGGGTCTTTTAGATTTCCAATCTAAGAATTTACACATTGTACCAGAAAACTTTTGGAATATGACAACACCGAACCCGGTGAACTACTCTGTAGGGAAACTCCTTCAGCAATATTATACGTGACTCAGAGGGATTTCTGTGGTGTCCTGATGAACCGTCCTCAAGTATGCCACTTAAACAGCATTTTTGTAGCATAACAAAGCATCCCATTATCCATTAGAAGCCTCAGGTCTGAATACAATAACCTCTCTTCACAAACATTAAATATATATATATGTGTTTGGGTATGTTTTAATGTGTTGACATATGCACATTGATGGTCAATGTTCCTCAATGTTCCATTTTACATTTCTCGCTGCATCATATCGTATGCAGCATAGGGGGACCTTCCAATATCTTGGCCTATTTATGATTGAAAAGCAGCATGTGAGAAATACAGCACACACAGAAATGCTTGCACACACACCATGATTATACAAGTCATTAGGCTATACCTTATCAAAGAGGTGTAGAATATTTTATAAAATGAGATTATTGTCCTTTCAACCTCTCGAGCTTTGCAATGAAAGAGTAACAAGGCTAAATTCTGACATTATTTGGCAAGAAGCATTTACTCAAAGTAAATAAACAGAGTGTGTTTCTGCATGTAGATGTCAAGCATTGAATTCAATTAAATGTGCTTGCTGCTAATACTCCCGGCAGACATTCGTGTCAATCGAAACCCACTCATAGAAAGAAGACAGACATCATTTTAAAATGTTGTTGGTGGCTATGAGAGTAGCTGAAAGGCTAGGGCTAATTTTAATTATCTGCCACTGGAAAACATTGCTCTCAATTTCCTATCTGTTGATGTATTTTAATTACCATTGTTATTCTTAGAACATAACGTCAGAAATATAAACAGTCCACAATTTTCTAGACAAGTGCTCTAAATTGAAAAAGGATGATGGAACTACAAGTATGGGGGTCTGTTCATATGTAAAAAACCCTATTTTCAGAAACAAACAGAGAATGAAAAAATGCTGAATTATCAAAGCTTTGTCAAAGCTTCTGAGCAAATATATTCTAACTATGGCACCATCAAATTACTAAATCATAAGACTTCTGAAATCAAACACAGCAATAAAAACTTAATTTGTAGTGACAAACAAAACAGAATAGGCTACAGTAATTCTAAGGTAAAACTAGGTATTCGTTAAGCAGCGAATTAAAACAAGTAGAAGTGTTTACGCATTAGACGGTGTAACCAGGGCAACCTTCCAATATCTTGGCTTATCTATGATTGAAAAGCAGCATGTATGAAATCAGTGTCATGTTGTATTGTTAACTAATGGACCAAACCTATAAAGGAACCAAAACCAAATAAATAGACAGGAGACAAGACATGCTATATCTCTAAGAGTTTACATTAATTGAGCACTCCAAATATGCCTAAAACATGCTCAGGCTGTAACCAGATGATGCTGGATTTGTTTGATGCTGGACACCCTCAGACAACACCTCAATTTGAGGTGTACCTGTGGATGTATTTCAAGGCCTACCTTCAAACTCAGTGCCTCTTTGCTTGACATCATGGGAAAATCAAAAGAAAATAATTGTAGACCTCCACAACTCTGGCTCATCCTTGGGAGAAATTCCCAAACGCCTGAAGGTACCACGTTCATCTGTACAAACAATAGTATGCAAGTATAAACACCATGGGACCACGCAGCCGTCATACCGTTCAGGAAGGAGACGCGTTCTGTCTCCAAGAAATGAACATACTTTGGTGCAAAAGGTGCAAATCAATCCCAGAACAACAGCAAAGGACCTTGTGAAGATGCTGGAGGAAACAGGTACAAAAGTATCTATATCCACAGTAAAACGAGTCCTATATCGACATAACCTTAAAGGCCGCTCAGCAAGGAAGAAGCCACTGCTCCAAAACCGCCATACAAAAAGCCAGACTACGGTTTGCAACTGCACATGGGGACAAAGATCGTACTTTTTGGAGAAAGGTCCTCTGGTCTGATGAAACAAAAATAGAACTGTTTGGCCATAATGACCATCGTTATGTTTGGAGGAAAAAGGGGGAGGCTTGCAAGCCGAAGAACACCATCCCAACCGTGAATCACGGGGGGGAAGCATCATGTTGTGGGGGTGCTTTACTGCAGGAGGGGCTGGTGCACTTCACAAAATACATGGCATCATGAGGAAGGAAATTATGTGGATATATTGAAGCAACATCTCAAGACATCAGTCAGGGAGTTAAAGCTTGGTTGCAAATGGGTCTTCCAAATGGACAATGACCCCAAGCATACTTCCAAAGTTGTGGCAAAATGGCATAAGGACAACAAAGTCAAGGTATTGGAGTGGCCATCACAAAGCCCTGACCTCAATACTTAAGAAAATTTGTGGGCAGAGCTGAAAAAGCGTGTGTTCCGAGCAAGGAGGCCTACAAACCTGACTCAGTTTCACCAGCTCTGTCAGGAGGAATGGGCCAAAATTCACCAAATGTATTGTGAGAAGCTTGTGGAAGGCTACCTGAAACGTTTGACCCAAGTTAAACAATTTAAAGGCAATGCTACAAAATACTCATTGTGTGTATGTAAACTTCTGACCCACTGGGAATGTGATGAAAGAAATAAAAGCTGAAATAAATCATTCTCTCTACTATTATTCTGACATTTCACATTCTTAAAATAAAGTGGTGATCCTAACTGACCTAAGACAGGGAATTTTTACTAGGATTAAATGTCAGGAATTGTGAAAAACTGAGTTTAAATGTATTTGGCTTAGGTGTATGTAAACTTCTGACTTCAACTGTATAATAATATGATTAGGCTATTTCTTTGCATTAAAAACCAAAGTCTGTCAGATTTCCAGTCATTCCAATTAATTGAATGTCCCTTGATCTTCAAGAATAGGACTTGGACATATAGATTAGGCAAATTGTTTTACATGAGAATAACCCAAAAACTAAGTATTTATTAGCCTATGTTGTTTATCTTGTTGTCATGGAGGACTAATTGGGCTCGTTGCTTTGAGTTGAAAAAGAAATGCTGCTCTCATGGAATGACTATCTGCATGTGAACAATGTATGCCATATGCTGCATTTGCTATAGGCCTAGTTTATGTTTTTGTTGGTGACACTTTAATATCTCGATAATTTGTAGCTGTTTAAGTCTATCAAAAGTGTGTGAATTTGAGCATGTGTCAATTTTTCTTTTATCAGCACAAATTAGACTGAGCAATAAAAGCCCCACTCATAGTCTTCTTAAATTAAACTAGTTTTTGACAGCATGGAGCACAATACCACTGAGAAGTTTAGAAGGGAGGAACTTCCTCAAACTTTTCCATAGTCTTGGATCCCCACTATGCAGCTGTTGGAAGATTGCATTTTTCACTGGCTGTCCACTGGTCGCAAAAACAATGATTGATAAGCAGCTTAAACTTCTTAAATTCAACCATTATTGGGTTAAAATACACATCTACATTTGTGAACAGCAATTCACAACAACCAAAACCCGTAAGGCGCAAATAGCTAAATGAGAGAGCAGCAGTGTGTCACGTCCTGACCATAGTAAGTTGTTATTTTCTATGGTAGAATAGGTCAGGGCGTGACAGGGGGTGTTTGTCTGTTTTTGTATTTCTATGTTCAGTTTCTAGTTCTGTATTTCTATGTTGGTGTTGTTTGGGTTGATCTCCAATTGGAGGCAGCTGATCCTCGTTACCTCTAATTGGAGGTCATATTTAAGTTGATGTTTGTCCCACCTGTTTTCGTGGGTGATTAATTTTGAGTAGTGTGTTTTCTTCTCTGCGTCACGGTTTGTTGTTTTTGTTAGATCAAGTATTTAATGTATTGCATTACGTTTCACGAATAAATAAAGATGTGGAACTACAAACCCGCTGCATTTTGTTCCGATCCTTCAGACATCCGTGACACAGTGTGATTCACATCAATGCGCTATGTAGATATCAATAAGTGTAGCTTCTATGCAACCAAGAGTGCGTCCAGCGCAATGTAAAAACTCTCTTGGTTGCATCGAAGCTATCATTTATTTATTTTATTTAACCTTTCATTAGCTAGGCAAGTCAGTTAAGGATACATTCTTATTTACAATGACGGCTTACCAAAAGGCAAAAGGCAAAAGGCCTCCTGCGGGGATGGGCTGAGATTAAAAATCAAAATAAATTAAATAAAAATATAGGCCAAAACACACATCACGACAAGAGAGACAACACAACACTACATAAAGAGAGACCTAAGACAACAACATAGCATGGCAGCAACACATGACAACACAGAATGGTAGCAACACAACATGACAACAAAATGGTAGCGGCACAACATGGCAGCAGCACAACATGGTACAAACATTCTTTGGCACAGACAACAGCACAAAGGGCAAGAAGATAGAGACAACAATACATCACGCAAAGCAGCCACAACTGTCAGTAAGAGCGTCCATGATTGAGTCTTTGAATGAAGAGATTGAGATAAAACTGTCCAGTTTGAGTGTTGCAGCTCGTTCCAGTCGCTAGCTGCAGAGAACTGAAAAGATGAGCGACCCAGCGATGTGTGTGCTTTGGGGACCTTTAACAGAATGTGACTGGCAGAATGGGTGTTGTATGTGGAGGATGAGAGCTGCAGTAGATATCTCAGATGGGGGGGAGTGAGGCCTAAGAGGGTTTTATAAATAAGCATCAACCAGTGGGTCTTGCGACGGGTATACAGAGATGACCACTTTCCAGACGAGTATAGAGTGCAGTGATGTGTCCTATAAGGAGCATTGGTGGCAAATCTGATGGCCAAATGGTAAAGAACATCTAGCCGCTCGAGAACACCCTTACCTGGCGATCTATAAATTACGTCTCAGTAATCTAGCATGGGTAGGACGGTCATCTGAATCAAGGTTAGTTTAGCAGCTGGGGTGAAAGTGGAGCGATTACGATAGAGGAAACCAAGTCTAGATTTAACTTTAGCCTGCAGCTTTGATATGTGCTGAGAGAAGGACAGTGTACCGTCTAGCCATACTCCAAAGTACTCTAAACCCTCAGAGGTAGTAATCACACCTGTGGGGAGAGGGGCATTCTTCTTACCAAACCACATGACCTTTGTTTTGGAGGTGTTCAGAACAAGGTTAAGGGCAGAGAAAGCTTGTTGGACACTAAGAAAACTTTGTTGTAGAGCATTTAACAGAACATTCGGGGAGGGGTCAGCTGAGTATAAGACTGCATCATCTGCATATAAATGGATGAGACAGCTTCCTACTGCCTGAGCTATGTTGTTGATGTAAATTGAGAAAAGCATGGGGCCTAGGAACGAGCCTTGGGGTACACGCTTGGTGACGGGCAGGGGCTGAGACAGCAGATGTTCTGATCTTTGAGAGAGGTAGTTAGCAAACCAGGTCAAAGACCCCAATACTCCTTAGCCACCCACAAGAATGGAATGGTCTACCATATCAAAAGTTTTGGCCAAATCAATAAAAATAGCAACACAACATTGCTTAGAATCAAGGGCAATGGTGACATCATTGAGGACCTTTAAGGTCACAGTGACACATCCATAACCTGATGTGTCCATCCACAATCATAAGTGGTATCCATATCGCCCGTAGGCTACACTACTGCTGTCGTCCTTACCTCCAAGCCTTTATTCAAGTTGGATAATCTTTGAATGCCGACAGCAGTCGCACCATTGGAAAACATAGCTTAGACTATAGCCTGACATTACAACTAGATACAAATATTTTATTACAAATAATTAATACAAAAGTCAAGAGTTGGCTAACATAAGTTCAAACAAAGTGAGTGTGTGTATATGTGTGTAACTGTTTGTGTACGTGTGTGTATTATGGTGTGTATTACACATTCTCATCATAAAAATATATCCCCGTTCCCCAATCGAATACCTTCATTTTTCTCCATTCTGGCAACCCTCATAAAATTCATCATAGCCATGCTTAAAATGTATTGAGAAAGAAATGGTAGAATGTACACAAAGAAGTGGAGCTCTAAGAAATATGAAATGCGTTATGAAGAAAATCGTGTTGACCTACTGTTGCCTACACAAAATAAGGGCCTTTCTGACTACAAGTGCACCAGTATCCCAAAGTATTAAGCAAAAACAAGCATAGAAAACATTATTGGCATTAATAAAAAAATAAAAAAATAACATAAGGCTACTATTATTATAATTATTTCGGTGACACCCTGGTTGATAAAAAATATTGGGTTGTTAACATGTTTGTTTTTTTATATAAATAAATGTGGGGGGAAAAAAAGTCAGTGTAGAACATTTACATTTTAGTAATTTAGCAGACGCTCTTATCCAGAGCGACTTACAGTAGTGAACACATACATTTTTATTTTTTTCCCCCGTACTGGTCCCCCGTGGGAATTGAACCCACAACCCTGGCATTGCAAACACCATGCTCTACCAACTGAGCCACACAGGACTAGAACACCATTTGCCCAACATGCATTGCGCTAATAACGTTCAAAAAATATTTTCCTATGTACGAAGTTGCACATAAATGTGTATTTTCGCACAAATTAAGCCACACAAAAACGCACAAAATCTGCTGAAAGACTTTTTGTACATATTTGCACGAATTGAGTGTGAGATTGTGTTGCAACATGTGGTCAGACTCGCTCAGGCCAAATAAACTTAAACTTGCGCCTTTTTTCAAAGCTGATTTAAATGTCCAATTCAACAGTAATGAGATCCACAACAAGGGATTCATTTTTGACTAGTTTGAACTGAATGACATTAAAGCTGCCCTTGCAGAGGACCACCTTGCACTCTTGAACAAGAAATACAGCTTTAATTGTGCCACTGATAGCACTCTTTATTGATTTATTAACATTATTACTGCAGTAGCCAACCTGGGGCCGACGGTCAATACATTCCCACAATTTGCCTCAATAACAGCCAAGCAGGGGCCAGATATTAAAATACATTGCATTGAATAAACATGAATAAATTGAATAAATATAACTCCATTAATAATGACATATAATTTCAATCTATGATGAATAGCCAGTTGATTGCCTTTCCAAGGGGGTTGTAAAAGCAACAGCAAATTACCTTTTTATTAATGCACAGTAAACATGCTATTAGCAGTCATGTATTAGTGACACCCCAATGAGTGATCTCTGCATGCTTTGTTAGAACAGGGACATCGAGTGATGTTCAGAAAACCAACAATCAGAACAGAAGCATTTCTGATGAAATAAGGTACCTACTCAGGTGAGATCGTAAACAAGATTACAACATAATGATGCTCATATTCTAACCTATCATATAAGGTCAGAACAAACTGTTTGAGGAAAGCTATTGCATTGACTATAACACATCAAGATTGTGACACTGTTACGATGCAGCCTTGTGAGTCATTGGAAAAGCAGGCGAATACATGTTTCAATTACAGTGGAATATGATTCACTGACACAAAATCATCTAAATGACATTTGCAAAAGGGAGAACAACAATCTCCTACAAACATTATCATGAGACGATTGTTGCCATTGTTTTCTCTAAATTCCGCCATGAATATCAAATGTGCCTTTGTTTCATTGTCAAATCTAAAACGCCAAGCTTCTCCATTTAAAATGGAGAAGTTAAGGTTCTCAGCTTCTTGTTCATAAGAAATACATGTATATATACCAGTCACAAGAGTAGCCTAACGAAGTATATCTGCACAGTGTGCAATGATTCCACTGTACTATTTAAATAACATTGACCATGTCTGCTGTCTCTACATGCCAGTGTTAATTTTGGCAGGTATTTTAGATGTAGTTTTAGTCTTAGTTTTAGTATTAAAATACCTTTTAGTCTTAGTCACATTTTAGTCATTTCATCCTTTGTTAGTTTTAGTTATTAATCAGTTGACTAAAACTGGACAATTTTAGTCTAGGTTTAGTCAGAAAGTCTAGGTTCAGTCACATAATAGTGAATTTTTTTCTATGAAACAATGAATATTTAGGCTACCTCTAACTTCCATGATGTGCACATTCAGATAGCCTTGTTCAACTAGGCATCCTATCCCCTTATATACCTTAGCTGGCAACATTGATATTGTGGCAGATAGTAAACAATGCCAGCCATTAATTAACCACATAGTCTATAAAGCCTTGGCTAACAGGTTTTAAACAATTACAGCTATGATTTTCTCCCCATCATAACCGTCAAGGAGGGTAAATAACAGTGGTTTCCTTGAAAAGGGGCAAATTTCCGCTTTTCAAAAATACCAGAAATATTACTGTACTCCTAATATTCAACAAATATCATTAGTTTTTCACATAAGAAAAAAAGCAACCGCAACTGACATTTTCTGACCGTAGAGCGAGAGCAGCAACACAGATGAATGAATAACTGCGCACATGGGATAATAGAGCTTCTGATGTGATCAAAGCAAAAATAGCCTACACGATAGAAAGAGAGAGAGTAAACATTATTGTTTCTAGACTAGTTGAAGTTAGTTACAAGTGAAGTGTCCTGGCTATGCATCAATTCAACAGATTGACGAGTGACTGAAGTGACCGCATGGGAGCTGTGTGGGAGAGACGGACAGATCAGCTCAATCAGGACACTGAAATATGTTAGTTCTGTCAATGACAGGATTGCATGAAATATTCTGCATGCATGCTTATAATTGGACAAAACAGATGAAAATAAGCTTCATGTTAAATGAAATGTCCATTAGTCTCACATGGAATTCTATTCTTGTCACATTTTTGTTGACTAAAATGAAAAGTAATTTGTAATAGTTAGTGGTTTTACCAGGACATCTCGCTATCATCATAGTTTTAGTCAGAAACAAATTGGTCGTTGACAAGGATTTTTCATCATAGTTACTGTTCACAAAATTAACACTTCTCCATGCAATGCATTTTCAGTCATATTGTTTCACACCCACACAAATACTATAAATAAGAGTAGCACAAAATCCACAATCTGTATGTAACCCATCAACAACCCATAGGGGCAAAACGCTTATGATGCATTGTTTACATTCAGTTACAGAGAGAGAAAAAGGAATATCAAGGATTCGCCCAGTCCATAGATGTAAAATGTTTGTTGACAGTAGGTTGGACCTTAATAATCACTGTGGCAACATTTAAAGGAACCGGGAGCACATATCACAGGACATGACACCTTGTGTTTTTTCTCAAAGTTGCGGGAATGACAAGGGTCTTACTTATATCAATACATTCATAACAACCTAAGCATTATGAAACTTAGATTAAATCAAATTAACCTCACATAGCAAATAAGCCATTCATGTTTTGTTGTTGACCGAATTGGACACTCTCATTGACCTCCACACAAAAACTCATTGCTTAGTGTGCCTAAAAAAAATGCCACCTGCTGGAGAGAGACAGACTTTCTACCGAATTGGGCCTCTCTTTACCTCTTCCTCTCTGGCATGAATATCTGGATGTTAGGAGTAAGGAGTCCTGATTTTGCTGAGTTGGAGTACAGAGGTGAGTCAGGTACTTTGCTTGTTATTGTTGTTTGGCAACATCAAATACTGTAGTTGTAATCCCCTAAAATGATACTTGATTTTTATTTCCATGGTGGGTGATAGAATTGTGTTTTTGGTACCACACTGTTTTCAGACATGATTTATGACATACACAGCCAGGGACATTGTACATTCTGCATGTAAGTTTGGCCAAGTGAGAATAGCTGTAGGTAATTGCTGTTTCACACTGGGTTGCATGCTAGCAGAACAGAACGTCATATGTGAAGATGACAATGGAGGTTACAGGTCTGTCCCATGATGATTCAGTGTAAATGGTAAATTGTTCTACAAGCTAGAGCCTCCTGAAAACTGGTTATACACATACTGCCTCAGTTCAGGGCACTGACAGCTATATACAGTGCCTTCGGAAAACATTTAGATACCTTGACTTTTTCCACATTTTGTTAGGTTACAGCCTTGTTCCAATTTTTGTAATTTTTTAATCCTCAGCAATCTACACAGAATACCCCATAACTATAAAGCGAAAACAGGTTGTTATCATTTTTTTTAATGTATTAAATATAAATCTTTTAACATACATAAGTAATTAGACCCTTTGCTATGAAACTCGAAGTTGAGCTTAGGTGCATCCTGTTTCCATTGATCATCCTTTAGATGTTTCTACAACTTGATTGGGGTCCCCTGTGGTAAATGTAATTGATTGGACATGATTTGGAAAGGCACACACCTGTTATATAAGGTCCCACAGTTAACACTGCAAGTTAGAGCAAAAACCAAGCGATGAGGTCGAAGGAATTGTCTGTGGAGCGCCGAGACAGGATTGTGATGAGGCACAGATCTGGGAAAGGGTACCAAAACATTTCTGCAGCATTGAAAGTCCCCAAGAACACAGTGGCCTCCATCCTTTTTAAATGGAAGACATTTGGAACCACCAAGACTCTTCCTAGAGCAATCGGGGGAGAAGGGCCTTGCTCAGTGAGGTGACCTAGAACCCAATGGTCACTCTGACAGAGCTCCAGAGTTCCTCTGTGGAGATGGGAGACTCTTCCAGAAGGACAACCATCTCTGTAGCACTCCACCAATCAAGCCTTTATGGTAGAGAGGCCAGACGGAAGCCACTCTTCAGGAAAATGCACATGACAGCCCGCTATGAGTTTGCCAAAAGGCACCTAAAGCCTCTCAGACCATGAGAAACAAGATTCTCTGCTCTGATAAAACCAAGATTTAACTAATTCTGTGGGGATGATTTTCAGCGGCAGGGACTGGGAGACTAGTCAGGACCGAGGGAAAGATGAACGAAGCAAAGTACAGAGAGATCCTTGCTGAAAACCTGCTCCAGAGTCCTCAGGACCTCAGACTGGGGCGAAGGTTCACCTTCCAACAGGACAACGATCCGAAGCACACAGCCAAGACAACGCAGGAGCGCCTTCGGGAAAAGTCTCAATGTATTTGACTGGCCCAGCCATCTCTGGTGAGACCTGAAAGTAGCTGTGCAGCAACACTCCCCATCCAACCTGACAGAGCTTGAGAGGATCTGCAGAGAAGAATAAGAGAAATTGCCCAAATACAGGTGTTTCAAGCTTGTACACAAGAAGACTTGATGCTGTAATTGCTGCCAAATGTGCTTCAACAAAGTACTCATAGCAAAGGGTCTGAATACTCAGGTAAATAAAATATTTCAGTATTTTTTTTATTTGCAAACATTTCTAAAAACCTGTTTTTCACTTTGTCATTATTGCGTATTGTGTGTAGATTGATGAGGATTTGTATTCATTTAATCCGTTTTAGAATAAGGCTGTAATGTAACAAAATGTGGAAAAATACAAGGGGTCTGATTACTAGCTAGCTAGATAGCGTAACGGAGTTAAGAACTTACCCTACGCTGACTCCACAGCTACCTGGAAAAATATACCAATCATTACATTTAGAGTGGCTTAACCCGGTGGAACATTGTCAAGGAGGGCTGTAATGTGTGTTGGCAACCCAGTATGGTGCAATCAGACAGTTGAGGAAGCTAAGCTGTTAGGAGGAGGCTAAACAACAATTTATTTAGCAAGCTAAGCTGTTATGAGGCAGGTGGGGGCGAAGGATACTGTGTGCTAGCTAGCTAGGACTCCAGTACACAGGCAGGAGGTGTGGGTGACACCGGTGTCACACAAATGAAAATTGTGACACAAGCATGAAGATGGGGGGGTGGGGGGGGGGGGGATTAATGTGCTTAATTATAAGAGTTGAAAAATAAATATAGTAGCACAGAAAGCTGGGAATCTCTTCTTTTAAATAGTGGCCAGTCAAAACTAAGTTTTCACAAATGATTACGCAATGACTGAGTTTATAAGAACACATGTTTCACTATAGACTATATGTCAGGGTTCTCCAACACTGTTCTGGGGGTCCTATAGGCTACATTTAATTTTGAGTTATTTGGCCACTTTAGTTGTGACACAAATCTTATCAATACATATAGGCCTATGGGCTGCATGATGCGACTACGGATTGTTTAAAAAAATTGAAAAAAAATGTATGTGCTATGTTTCCTGCCATAGTAGACTGCACATGCTAAACAGTTTCTCATTCACAAGTGATAATGTTCTCACACATCAGACTATTCTCAATGTATTCTTGTCTTTACATATATTTAATAATATATGTGTGAAATTAATTTTGATTTCGAAAGGGACATTATCATGCACCTGTCAGAACAGGGCCAGGGGGAAAAAATTACATTTCATCCATTTGCACTTGAATATTGAATGGAGGGAACTTTTCCCAGGGTTAATTTACATGCCAGACAGGTAGGCTACTCTGGTTGTAAAAGGAAGCAATGTGCTTAATATGAGGTAAGTTTAGAAATAAATATAGCCTAGCAATATACTGCTGGGATCCTCCTCTTTTTAAAAGAAGCCATCAAAACTCTGTTTTCACACTCACAATGACTGGGATCTGGCTCTCGCTATGCGACAGGTGATATTCCGCTCAAACTCTGAATGCCTGGTGCTCTTCAACCCTGTTCCTGAAGAGCTAGATTTTAGCGCCAACCTCAGATGTTACTAACCTGATTCAGCTTATCAACTAGCTAATTATTAGACTCACATCCAAAATGCGTCCAAATGGCTGCTGTTGTGTTTGGCTTTGAATTTGAAACAAGACTGCATTTGCATTGAGTAATAAGAGGGACAATAGAGTGCTGAGTACAAGGGTCCTGTTTCCCAAAAGCATCTTAAGGCTAAGTTCATCGTTAAAACCTTCGTTGGAGCTGTTTCCCAAAACCATCGTTATTAAGTAAGGTGTATGTCCATGCCCCCATCAAACATCGAATTAGCATAATAAAGAAATCCCCATAAAATTCCCTCAGTTTAAGATAGAGATCAGTTTTTTTGCATTGGAAGTGTCTCAATACACCGCATCCGCCTATGTAACACTTCCACATCTGCAGAAAGGTAACAGAGCGGTGTTTGTCAGACCATGAGACCGTAAATCGGTCTTCTCACAAAAGTCATCTGTAGCGTCCAAACACTTTGGCCTAAAAATATTATGATCCCTCTATGAGACTCTGACAAACACGATGGTGTTCTCCGTTTTGCTCTAAGTCCTCCACAAGTGTCAGGAGACTCGTCTGAATTCGGTACAGCTAATCTGCCAGCTTCTGTCTGTAGCGTCTGAACCGTTTGGTACACATTCTATACAAAGGTGAGACTCTTACAAACATGTACAGTGCCTTGCAAAAGTATTCACCCCCTTGGCGTTTTTCCTGTTTTGTTGCATTACAACCTGTAATTTAAATTTATATTTATTTGGATTTCATGTAACGGACATACACAAAATAGTCCAAATTGGTGAAGTGAAATAAAAAAAAGACTTGTTTCAGAAAATTTCAAACAATTTCAAACGGAAAAGGGGTGCGTGCATATGTATACATCCCCTTTGCTATGAAGCCCCTAAATAAGATCTGGTGCAACCAATTACCTTCAAAAGTCGCATAATTAGTTAAATAAAGTCCACTTGTGTGCAATCTAAGTGTCACATGATCTGTCACATGATCTCAGTATATGTACACCTGTTCTGAAAGGCCCCAGAGTCTGCAACACCACTAAGCAAGGGGCACCACCAAGCAAGCAACACCATGAAGACCAAGGAGCTTTCCAAACAGGTCAGGGACAAAGTTGTGGAGGAGTACAGATCAGGGTTGGGTTATAAAAAAATATCAGAAACTTTGAACATCCCATGGAGCACCATTAAATCCATTAATATAAAATGGAAGGAATATGGCACCACAACAAACCTGCCAAGAGAGGGCCGCCCACCAAAACTCACAGACCAGGCAAGGAGGGCATTAATCAGAGGCAACAAAGAGAAAAAAGATAACCCTGAAGGAGCTGCAAACCTCCACAGCAGAGATTGGAGTATCTGTCCATAGGACCACTTTAAACCCTGTTTGGGATAGGGGGCAGTATTTTCACGGCCGGATGAAAAAAACGTACCCGATTTAAACTGGTTACTACTCTTGCCCAGAAATGAGAATATGCATATTATTAGTAGATTTGGAAAGAAAACACTCTAAAGTTTCTAAAACTGTTTGAATGGTGTCTGTGAGTATAACAGAACGCATATGGCAGGCCAAAACCTGAGAAGATTCCAAGCAGGAAGTGGCCTGTCTGAGAATTTGTAGTTCTTCTTTTGATTCTCTATCAAAACTACAGTATCTGTGTGGTTACGTAGCACTTTCTAGGGCTTCCATTGGCTCTCTAAAGCCTTCAGAAAGCGGATTGAGGCGTCTCCTGTCTTGTTAAATCAAGTTCTTATTTATATCAAAAAACAGCTTTTTAAATTAACATTAGCATGTGATGTTCAGAACTAGCATATCTACCAAAAACTTCCGGTGAATTTACTAAATTACTCATGATAAACGTTCACAAAAAACATAACAATTATTTTAATAATTATAGATACAGAACTCCTTTATGCAATCGCGGTGTCAAATTTTAAAATAGCATTTTGGCGAAAGCACATAGCTCGGCCATCACGGCTAGCTAATTTGACACCCACCAAGTTTGAGGCTCACTAAACTCAGAATTACTATTAGAAAAATTTGATTACTTTTGCTGTTCTTCGTCAGAATGCACTCCCAGGACTTCTACTTCAACAACAAATGTTGTTTTGGTTCCAAATAATCCATAGTTATATTCAAATAGCTCTGTTTTGTTCGTGCGTTCAGGTCAGTATCCGAAGGGTGACGCGCGAGCGCATTTCGTGACAAAAAAATTCAAAATATTCCATTACCGTACTTAGAAGCATGTCAAACGCTGTTTAAAATCAATTTTCATGCTATTTTTCTCGTAAAATAGCGATAATATTCCAACCGAGCAACGTTGTATTCATTCAAAGGCTGAAAGAAAAAAATGGAGTAGTCTAGTGAATGGGCATCTCCAGTGTCACTGTCCCCAGGCTGACCACTCACAAACTCTCCTGCTGTTCTTCGCCCAGAGACAGCAGACACCCCATTCCACTTTCTGGCGGCTTTAGAGAGCCAATGGAAGCCTTAGAAAATGTCATGTTACAGCACAGATGCTGTATATTCGATAGAGATGCAACAGAAGGACAACAAATTGTCAGACAGGGAACTTCCTGTATAGAATCTTCTCAGGTTTTGGCCTGCCATATGAGTTCTGTTATACTCACAGACACCATTCAAACAGTTTTAGAAACTGTTTTAGAGTGTTTTCTATCCAAATCTACTAATTATATGCATATTCTCGTTTCTGGGCAAGAGTAGTAACCAGTTTAAATCAGGTACGTTTTTTATCCGGCCGTGCAAATACTGCCCCCTAGCCCCAACAGGTTAACAAGTTTTGTAGTCTACTAACGACCATCAGTACGATTAATTTAAAGGACGCAGTTTTGGAGAATCCTAGCTGCCATGACTCAACGGTCACATGGAATTTCACTATGTTCTTGACTGCTAGTGTGGGTGTATTTATGTTCTCCGTTACAACCCTAGAACTCATGCATTAACCAGGCCAGAATAATATAGTTTAGAGCTATGTAACACTGATGAGGGCATTTATAAAGTCTGGATCTTTGTAAACATTATACCAAATGGAGGAAGAATGCTATCTCCTTTTGTCTATACTTTTGTATGATCTAATCTAGGTATTCCCAAACTGGGGTACGCGCAATTCCGTTGAGGGTACCAAATAAAAATGTGATCCACATTATTAAAGAAATAAAATACATTATATATTTTTTTTAAAACGGCTTCACATTTTCAAACAGTCCATTAATATTTTCCAATGGGGCTATACATTTGGGTGAGTTTTTTTTCTCGCCTATGTAGCCTCATTTCCCTGCCAAAAATTCAATTAAAGCATATAGTGTTCAGCAAAATAACAACACAATGTCAAATACAGGTAGCCTAGTCATAATTAACATCAATCACATTAACTGTTACTGTCTCGCGGGAATTCCACTAACGGTCTGTATGTAGCCAAACTTAGCTGCTGCGCATTCCGTTTGCTTGAAAATGGATACAGTGTCCATAGAGACACTAGAACTACCAGCAGTACTGCACCTGTCGACGACACAAGTTCTTCTGCTTCCACGAGCACATCCAATGCTAGCATTATTAATTCTACATTTGTTGTTAGCCCAGCTAGGATGGACACTGACAGTTATGAATCTAATGCAGCCGAAGAGCTACTGCCCCCTTACCCGGGAAAGCACCGAACAACAGACAGGGACGTTGGACCATGAAGATACCCAAATATGATGAGAACTACATTGCTTTGGGGTTCACTTAGATTAGGAGTAGTGCCTTTCCTCGGCCACAGTGTGTTATGTGCAAAAGTATTATCTCACAACTCGATGAAACCTTCACTCTTGCACAGACATTTAGAAACAAAACATGCCCATTTGAAAAATAAGCCACAGGCGTTTTTTGAGCAAGAATTAAAATGAATTTTGTGTAGTAAGGCATGTATAAAAGCAACAGATACCATTAATAAGAAGAGTCTAGAAGCATCATATATGTTGAGCTACCGAGTGGCTTGGACAGACGAGCCCCATACTTTTGTGTGCAAATGAACTGAAGCTTACGGACAATGTCAAATGTGATATAGCGACGCTCCTGAGTGAGCTGGGAGCGCAATTACGCAGGTACTTTCCCGAAACGGACGACACAAACAGCTGGATTCGTTATCCCTTTCATGCCCTGCCTCCAGTCCACTTACTGATATCTGAACAAGAGAGCCTCATCGAAATTGCAACAAGAGATTCTGTGAAAATTGAATTTAATCAGAAGCCACTGCCAGATTTCTGGATAGGGCTGCGCTCAGAGTTTCTTGCCTTGGCAAATTGCGCTGTTAAGACACTGATGCCCTTTGTAAGCACGTACCTATGTGAGAGTGGATTCTCGGCCCTCACTAGGGTGAGGCCCTCACTACCACTAAATACAGGCACAGACTGTGTGTGGAAAATTATTTAAGACTGAGACTCTCTCAATACAACCCAACATTGCAGAGTTATGTGCATCCTTTCAAGCACACCCTTCTCATTAACCTGTGGTGAGTTATTCACAATTGTCAATGAACAAATAAGCTTTTATATGTAAGATGGTTAAATAAAGAGCAAAATGATTGATTATTATATTATTTGTGCCCTGGTCCTATAAGAGCTCTTTGCCACTTCCCACAAGCTGGGTTATGACAAACTCAGACTCATGCTTATGTTTAAGAAATGTATTGTGTGTGGCAGGCTTACAATAATGGCAAAAAAACAACATCAGACCCAAAATACAAGCTTGTTTAACAAAACAATATATAAACCAAATAAATGTGAACAAACATGGTATAGCCTCAAAACATGGTCCTTGCATCCATAGCTCTGTCTATGAACTTGAGAGTGGTTACATGTTCCCAGCACCATCCCTCAGATTTTTAGCAAACAGCTGTGGGGGAAATTCTTTATTGTTTCAACTGCTGATTGTCCCTTTAATCTTCACTCAAAACTTCCAAAATAGATTGTAAAGGAGAATCCAAACATAAATAGCTCTGTTATCATTGAGAGATTTAGATAAGGCTAAAATGAATCAGAAATGTATTATCACAAGGGTGAAGCAGAAAGGAGAACAAAATTAAGAGGCTATTTCTGGCATGCCTGCTGACTCCTTATCATAACAGGATGACAACTTCAGGTCGTCTGAAACATCGGACCATTAGTTTGAGACAAAATAATCAACCAATCTAAGGTAAATGTACCAGCATAACCTTGAACTCATAACAAAATAAGCTGAACAACAATTACAGACGGATGCTAATCCACAAATTAAAATTGAGGATGTCTACAAAAACAACAACAGTGGTAAGAACCTTGAGCCAATACAGCATGATTACTATCATCCTCTGTAAAATTACCATCACTAAAACGAATTTGTAATCTAAGTCATGAGTACCATATTTTAATTGGCATATTTAACTTGGCTCCATTCCATTTATACTGTGCATAATGTGTACTGGCCCATTTACTGACTGCAATGTGATATCTTAGCTCATACCCAAGATTACAATCAAGATGCTAATGCTATTGCATGAGGTGAAAATATTTTCATTTTCAACTAAACAGCAAATCATAGATTATATTTGTTGATAAGGCTAACGTAAAGGCTATGGGGAGGGGGTGTCAGGAGTAAATTCCCAGAGTTCATACATCTGCCTGTCTCTATGCAATGTTGTAGTCCTCACTTTTACAAATGACACCACTGGTCTCATTATATTTGCATAAGTGTGAGTTACGTACTCAACCATGCAGTATAAATGCATTTTATTTTAAAAGAGCATGTTAATCAGACCAGTACAACGTTTGTGTATATCTCTGAGACGTATTAGCCTCGTTTACATCTTGAGAAACACCTATGTATAGATCTAGAGAAATCTGTAACTTTACAAAGCATATCCACTGACAGAAATACATGGCCTTCAATAATAAAAGTATCCCTTATTGCTATGAATAACACCATTTGAAAATAAAATGGAGCAGTGCCATTCCATTATACTGACGATAATTACAAAAACCTTGTTCGACAATAGTCTCCAGTAAATTTGCATTTAATTGAGATAAACTTCAGTTATTTAACTGGCACATTTATATTGTGGTCTATTACATTTAACAATGAAGAGTAGCATTGCAGTAAGAGGCTGTTCATATATACCTGTATGTATATGAATTCAACCCTTCCTCATGTAAGTGATCAAATTACATGATCTATAGACTACAGCATGGTGTCCATTTTATGATATCCTCATTCCATTGTCCAAACTCCCCCTTCCTCCTCCTTCTGTCCATGTATTGCATTATATGGATGGCCTATAAAACTGTTTTGTGCTATTACATGATCTAGCCTACATGCATAAATAATGACACATTCATTCCTTAGAGCAGTGGTAGGCAACTAGATTCCGCTGTGGGCAGATTTTGTCTGAGGATGGTCGGGGGGCCAGAACATAATTATAATAATTTGTACACTGCGAATTGACCACAACTAAGCTTAAAAGTATATTGTATTTGAAAATAACAGTAATTTCATACCTTAATTACATTGAGACACCATCGCATATTGTACCAGTCAAAGATTTGGACACACCTACTCATTCAAGGGTTTTTCTTTATTTTTACTATTTTCTACGTTGTAGTATAAAAGTGAAGGCATCAGAACTATGAAATAACACATATGGAACCATGTCATAACCAAAAAAGTGTTAAACAAATCTAAATATATTTGAGATTCTTCAAAGTAGCCACGCTTTGCCTTGACAGCTTTGCACACTCTTGGCAATCTCTCAACCAGCTTCATGAGGTAGTCACCTGGAATGCATTTCAATTAAGAGGTGGGCTTTGTTAAGTTAATTTGTGGAATTTCATTCCTTCTTAATGCGTTTGAGCCAATCAGTTGTGTTGTGACAAGGTAGGGGTGGTATACAGAAGATATCCCTATTTGGTAAAAGACCATATTATGGCAAGAACATCTCAAATAAGCAAAGACAAACGATAGTCCATCATTATTTTAAGACATAAAGGTCAGTCAATATGAAAACTTTTAAAGTTTCTAAAAGGGCAGTCGGAAAAAGTATCTAGCGCTATGATGAAACTGGCTCTCATGAGAACCGCCACAGAAAAGGAAGACCCAGAGTTACACCTGCTGTACAGGATACGTTTATTAGAGTTACCAGTCTCAGAAATTGCATCCCAAATAAATGCCTCACAGAGTTCAAGTAACATGCACATCTCAACTTCAACTGTTCAGAGGAGACTGCGTGAATCAGGCCTTCATGGTCGAATTGCTGCAAAGAAACCAATACTAAAGGACACCAATAATAAGAAGAGACTTGCTTAGGCCAAGAAACACGAGCAATGGACATTAGACCGGTGGAAATCTGTCCTTTGGTCTGATTAGTCCAAATGTGAGATTTTTGGTTCCAACTGCCGTGTCTTTGTCAGACGCAGAGTAGGTGAACGGATGATCTCTGCGTGTGTGGTTCCCACCATGAAGCATGGAGGAGGAGGTGTGGGGGTGCTTTGCTGGTGACACTGTCTGTGATTTATTTAGAATTCAATGCACACTTAACCAGCATGGCTACCACAGTATTCTGCAGCGATACGCCATGCCATCTGGTTTGCGTTTAGTGGGACTATCAATTGTTTTTCAACAGGACAATCACCCAACACCCCCCAGGCTGTGTAGTGGCTATTTGACCAAGAAGGAGAGTGATGGAGTGCTGCATCAGATGACCTGGCCTCCACAATCACCCGACCTCAACCCAATTGAGATGGTTTGGGATGAGTTAGACCGCAGAGTGAAGGAAAAGCAGCCAACAAGTGCTCAGTATATGTGGGAACTCCTTCAAGACTTTTGGAAAAGCATTCCAGCTGAAGCTGGTTGAGAGAATGCCAAGAGTGTGCAAAGCTGGCAAAGGGTGGCTACTTTGAAGAATCACAAATATAAATATATTTTGATTTGTTTAACACCTTTTTGCTTACTACATGATTCTATGTGTTATTTCATAGTTTTGATGTCTTCACTATTATCCTACAATGTAGAAAATAGTACAAATACTGTATGTTTCTTTTCTTTATTCGTAGGAATACTTGGGAATAGATTTCCTAAATTAAACAAATTTGACCTGAATTCCTGATGATTTTAAAGTCTTTATTTTTTATTTTATTTTACTAGAATCCCCAAAATATGATTATTTGATTTACTTACTCAACTTTGGGGACCAAAATAAATCACAACTTTCCTGCGGCCCGCCTGTTGCCGACCCCTGCCTTAGAGATGACCACAAACACAAGGATAGTAAAACCAAAAAAGTTAAAGAGAAAAACACCCTCCCGTTGAGATGTTTCTCTTGCTGTTAATAGAGTAGATTATTCCAACTTTGTTTTGGCTTGGATTTGCCTGCAGCTGAATGACCTATATGTTGGACCACTTTAGAATTCTGTCTGCTAAATGATTTATCATTGTCTCTTTTGAGTCTTCACCTTTGACCTTGTCATTCTTCATTTTAATTCAATGTCTAAGTAAAAGGTTATTCATCACTCTGCGGAGAGCAGTCAGCTCTCAATCAAATATAGATTGTTAACGCCTATAACTGTGGCTTTAAAATAAGAACTGAGATGAATGTTCTGTCATAGTTTTTAATGGTCTCTGCAGAGCTGTGTACTCAATTCTGTTAAATTTGTCTTGCAGGCGTAGACCCCTGCAATCAATTTTTGGATCGCTGACCAACCTGAATTCAATGTGCATTATAAAACGGTTATTTACAGCCTTGCAATCTGATTGGTTAAAAAATGGGTTCTAGCCATGCATTGGGCCCTGCACACAAAGCCTGCAGAGGCCACAAGGACGATGTTAGCGTTTTTTGGCGACTCTGAATAGGCTATAGAGAAATTTCCTCTCAGACTCTTTGACCTTCCCTAGCCTAATTAAAAGCCTCTTTTAGACATCAACACTGGTCTTACAAATAAACCATATCCCCTCTAAGTACCGTTCTTTAATAAGCACTTTGTGGTCACAATCTTAGATGAAATTTAAGGTCACCATGCTTTGTTTCACTGCGCAAATAAGAGTTAATAAACTGTCATGATGTGAATTGTAGTCCAGAGGCACAAACACAAAATCAAAGTATTGCTGTAAAGTTCTGCTTTTCTTTTCTTAGTCAACCTTGTGTTCTTTTTCTTTGTGTTCTTGAACATAGCCCTGTCTTTCATTTTTGTTCATTGATTTCACCTGTGTTAGTTTCTCACCTGGTCTCATCAGCTCCCTGTTCAGTTCTTTCTGTTTGTTTTTGACTGCCTACCTGTGTTTGACCTTTGCCTGCCTGTGACCACGATTCCTGCCTTCTGTGAAGGCGTAATAAACATCTGCCGTGCTCTGCGCGTGAATCCACACCTTTTTCTCCCTGAATATTTATTTCAATTGCCAGATGTCTCTCGTGAAAGAAGATGTTTCCCAATGGTATAACGTTCAATATAATGTCTTTATAATCAGTGGTGTTTATTCAATACAAATAAATAGCACTAACTTGAAAATAGGTCAATAGCAGCCTCATATTGAGTTATACATTTGTGTAATGTTTTTCTAACATACTGATGATGTCACAGCCAAGTTATCATACTGATGTTTTTTTTTTATTCATAAAAACAAATCCCAACTATGTGATGAGCTATAGTAAGGAACAGGTCTCACACACGTGCCGGAGGGCCTTAGTGCTCTCTCACACACGTGCCGGAGGGCCTTAGTGCTACTGCGAGACAGAGCGCCCACCAAGTTAACATGTGAGTGATGTGGACATCTAAGGTGAGTGCAAGCAGGTGCATGGGAGAATTGGAATGGAGAGCGTCTTGTCGGCTGACTGCAGCTCCAGCAGTGTACACAGAAGAATGTGTGGCTGAGTCCAGTGGCCTGGCAACAAGGAGTAGGTGAGAGAGATGAAAAGTGAGTGTGTGCCTGAATGTGTTCATGCTATAGCTCTCAAAGAAAGCTACAAAGCTCACAAACAGTGAGGGAGCAGGGACAGACGGTTCGGTGGAAAAATTTTTGCTATGATGTCATCACACTCGACTTACAGCTTCTTCTTTTCATGTTATTTTGACAAAAGTGGAAAGCAACAGTGGATCCCCAATGGAAACGTTTGACATTGATATTTACTTTTAATTTTTGTACCCCATTAATGAAAATGCATCAAATTCAATCACAGCTGTAATATCAAAGATATTGGATTTAAGCATTTGAACACTTCTTGCAATAGAACCGTAGGCAAAATGAAATGAACCACACACTAATCTAAAATATTTCAGTGGTTGATATCTCTTACAAATGTGCTATCTAGGACCTAAAAGAGTTCTTCGGCTGTCCCCATAGGAGAACCCTTTGAATATTCATTTTTAGTTGCAGGTAGAACCCTTTTGAGTTCCATGTAGAACCTACATTGAACCTAAAAGAGTTCTACCTGAACCCAAAAATGGTTATCCTATGGGGACAGCCGAAGAACCCTTTTTTCTATGAACTGATACACTAGATTTACTTTATTTGGTGGAAATGTCATTTGAGGGTCAGTCCTTGTGCAGTGAAAGCCTAATATCCTTTTAATCCAGCCAGCTATACCTTTTTGACAGCATTTTGTATTTACATTTGCATAATGTAGAACCGATAACAACTTCTGAAATATGCTGACGCAGTAATGTCTGAGGGCAAAGGTAAGGACCAGCAATTGCAACAAAAACAAAAAATGATATTATCAATAATTTCAGGGTTTTGTCTAACCAAAAAGTGCGGTGCCTGCTGTGCAAGCTGTGCAGTGGTGCCTAATTGCAGATGTAATGGAATGCATACTCTCTATGCATACTCTATGGCAAGGGTGCTCCAGTCCTCGTGGTCTATGTTGGTTCCAGATTTGGTAGATTTGATAGAAGATTTTCACCTGGAGTTGTAAAACAGCAAATGTGAAACAGCAAATGTGATTTTCACGTGAGAAAGCCAAACTGCAATTCATATGTGAGGTAAAAATATGTTATTCTTCTAATTTGAAAAGGTGATAATAACATGTGAACTCTAAATTTAATAAATTTAACCTTAAACATTTTGTGTTGTCAAATTTGAAATAGCTATTTTCACATGTTGAGCTTAAATTTTACATGTGAAACCATATCTTCACATGTAAAATTTAAGCTCAACATGTGAAAATAGCTATTTCAAATTTGACAACAACACAAAATGTTTAAGGTTTCTACATTGAACCTAAAAGAGTTCTACCTGTATCTTTTTGGGGTTCAGGTAGAACTCTTTCAGGTTCAATGTAGAAACCTTACACATTTTTTGTTGTTTTCAAATTTGAAAAAGCTGTTTTCACACGTTGAGCTTAAATTTCACATGTGAAACCATATCTTCACATGTATTAAATCTACCAAATCTGGAACCAACATAGACCACGAGGACTGGAGCACCCTTGCCATAGAGTATGCATAGAGAGTATGCATTCCATTACATCTGCAACATTAGATAAGCCCTATATAGACAGAAATCCTGCAAATAAACCTTGCCATGTACAGGGTGCCATATTTTCCAGTAGGGTGGAGAGACAATTTTGCAGTTTTGAAATGAATTACCTGCAATTTTACACATTTCGCCATGAATTATGCCAAATCAATGGGCGGGCCCCTGGAGGTCACGGCCATTGGGCACGTGCCCTGTTTTCACTATCGATAACTTGACCATGATCACAACAAGATTAAGATAGATTAACTTACATAGCAATCTAACATGGGCTAATTGATTCACTATCAGTGACTGACATACATCTGCAGACGCATTACCCAATTTTGAAATTGGAACTTGTGTATTATACTATTAGTCAGGGTCTCAACAAACTGAATTCCTCCTTTGGTCGGGGGGGCCCTAAGTGGCCGCTTATGTGGCTTATTAGCAGGCCGGTCCAGGTTGTGTAGGTGTAACATGCATGCCCAAGGCAAAATACTCCTTTATGGAACTAAATCAGTGGCAAGATTGGTATAGCCCTAGATACCTTGCTCTTTAATTTTGAGTTAAAAGCAGCAGAGGTTCAAAGTCAGAAGGGAAGACGCAAAATCGGACTAACAACCTTGCCTTTCGTTAACTAACACTCACACTTTTCCTACTAGCACTGAGTTTGCTGATAGCTACTTTATTGAGGAAAATTTTACCTACTATGACAGAGATATGTGGTTGTCTCACCTAGCTATCTTCAGATGAACGCACTAAGTGTAAGTCGCTCTGGATAAGTGTAAATAAATGTAAATCTTGCAGACTGCTATGTTCAAAGTTCTTTTGAGACAATTGGGGGGAACAAATGCCAAGGAGGGAATTTACAAGCTTTTACAGTATGGCTTGTGACATTTCAGAATAGGTTAAATTTCATCCACTATGCCTCCAGTGTATAAGGAAGAAATAAAAGCTTCTCAATTAGGTAAAAAAAAATATATTAGTGCCCTAGAAAACACTATAAGTCAGAAGTAAAGTGGCCTTCAGCACAATGTCTGTCGGTGATACACTGCAAGACACACCAATCAATTTAGCCCTTTGTCATTGGGGGACAGAAATAAATGACTGTATTCCCCTTGAAGCCTGTTAATTGCCCTGTCCTTCAGAAATTCACCTGTATGTTAGTGCTGCATTTTCAAGTTCCTAAACCTTCCATTACCTCACACCTGGTTGCTATGTTGAACTGGCAATGTATGGGACTGACTCAACAAGTTTCTGTATTATGTAATTTAGCACCAGTTATCATGATACATTTTTTTTGGGGGGGGGTTGACAGATTTTCTAAAAAGAAAGCAATACAACGATCATAGTGTATCAGTCACAAAATATACGGGTAGCACCGCACGTAACATTGATTTTGAAGTCTAAGACTACAATGCCAAACTTCCAGTCTTTAAGTGAAAAAGTAGTGTCATAGACATGCTTTTCTTTTTACTTAGTTTCTATAATGGCTTCAAAATCTCCTTGGTGATATGTCATTTATTGGCTTACTTATTAAGTGGATTATAAGGGTGATATTTTCACAGGGTACAAAAAACACAACTTATCACTTCAAACACCTGGCACATCATTCATCTCGAAACAGGTTTAGAATGTGAGTTATACATGTCTGAATCACCATTCTAAACCCGTAGAAATGTACATCTCACTACATTATGCTGTGACATGTAGGGTGATGTTAATTTCTAAATTAGAGGTTTTGAAGTAAAAATGTTGGGTGTATTATGGTTTCATTTGACACCAGTGCCGCTTATTTAAGCCATTAAAACGGAGCCCTTGGTGTTCCTGTGCGGTATTAAATGAGCTTCCAGAGTTGCATTTAAAGTTGCAGCACAGACTGCTTTAATCCTATGTTTCCATGGTTACATCAGCCACAGTTCTGTATAATTCTGCACTGAAAATTATGCAAAGTGAGATTCCACCGAGTAAAATCAACACACTGTCACAGATTATTGTGAAATAGACACAAATTACTTATTCGAAATTCGTGACAGGCACAAAAAAAAGAATAATCATGTCTACCACACTATTTTTTTTCGTAGCGCATTCGTGTCCACAACACGATTTTGTTCATAATGAAGTCCAATTTGTTGTGGCTAGCATTAGCTTGGTGACTAACGTTGGCTACCCAGCTAGCACTGTGGATCTGGGTCGAGTCCGGCTGAGAGTCGGGGCACTCGGCTGAGAGTCAGACTCTGCCGACATCATGTGGCCCGAGCAGGGATTGAGCTCAGGCCGATTCCGGTGAGAGTTATCTGGCCCAAATGTAGTACTTGGGGCTCGGGCCGATTCCGGTAAGAGTTATCTGGCCCAAATGTATTACTTGGGGCTCGGGCTGATTGGGGCTACTCTCTGGCAGATGATTACATGGGCTGCTTTATATAATTAACATTTCATTATTTATTTTTCCACGATAACAAATACAATTAACATTTGAATGAAATTCTTTAAGCGTCTTGTGTAGCATTTTAGTAATTTGATACTTTGTGCAAGGCAACTCCCGAGTGGCGCAGCAGTCTAAGACACTGCATCACAGTGCAAACTGTGTTGCTACAGATGCTGGTTCGAGACCTGTGCCAGCCGCGACTGGGAAACCCATGAGGCGACATGTAATTGGCCCAGCGTTGTTGGAGTTAGGGGAGGGTTTGGCCAGCTAGGATGTCCTTGTCCCATTGTGTTGTAGCGACTTCTGTGGTGGGCCAGTCGCGTGCACACTGACACGGTCACCAGGTGTATGGTGTTTCCTCAAAAAAAAATGTTTTGTGGATGGGCATAATTTGTATGTTTAAAATGTATTATATTAATATTTAAAATTACTAAATCAGGTAATTTTTCATATATTTATTTAAATTTGCATCGGGCCGCTTCTGGGGGGTTTCTGGTAAGATGCCGGCAAAGTCGGCTCAATTCCGATAGACGGACATGGCCCAATGTACTTGGGCTGATTCTGGGCAGTCATTCATTTTGATTCCGGGCCGAGTCCGACACCCGATTCCGTGCCAATTCAATCAGTTCCGGCCCCCCGGAAGAGTGCCGCTTCTAGGCCGAATCCTCATTGCTAGCTGGGTAGGTTCTATGTTAAGATTAGGGTCAGGGGTTAAGGTTTGGGTTAAGGTTAGGCTTAGTTAAAATTCTAGCAAAGTAGTTAAAGGGTTGGTTAGGGTTAACTAACATGCTAGCTAAGTAGTTAAAAGGTAGTAAGTAGTCAAAGTGCTAATTAGCTAAAATGCTAAAGTTGTCCATCACGTTATACGCTCACCCATCCTCCCCGACCAACCTCCCTCCTATCGTTTCTGTATTAACTTCACTAGGGTAGGGGGCAGCATTCGGAATTTTGGGTGAAAAGCGTGCCCAAATTAAACTGCCTGCTACTCAGGCCCAGAAGCTAGGATATGCATATAATTGGTAGATTTGGATAGAAAACACTCTAAAGTCTGTGAGTATAACAGAACTGACATGGCAGGCAAAAACCTGAGGAAAATCCATCCAGGAAGTACTATTATTTTGAAAGTCTGTTTTTCCATTGAAAGCCTATCCACCATACAAAGACTTAGGACCCAGTTCATGATCTCTATGGCGTCTTCTACATGTGGCCAGTCTTTGGGCATTGTATCAGGCTTTTACTCTGAAAAATGAGGGAGATACAACACTTTCAATGAGTGGACAGTGGAAATTTCCAGACATGAGTCCAGCGCGTGATCGGGAGCGCGCCTTTCTTGTTTCTCCTTTTCTATTGATGAAGCTTTTGTCCGGTTGAAATATTATTGATTATTTATGACAAAAACAACCTGTTTCTACGAACTGTTATTGTACTTTTTTGACTTTTCATCTGGATGTTGAGAGTGTGCTTTGTGCCTTTGGATTACTGAACTAAACGCGTGAACAAAACGGAGGTTTTTGAACATAAAGAGGGACATTATCGAACAAAACAAACATTTATTGTGTAACATGGAGTCCTGGGAGTGCCACCAGATGAAGATCATCAAAGGTAAGTGATTAATTTAATCGCTATTTCTGACTTTTGTGAGTCCTCTCCTTGGCTGGAAAATGTCTGTATGGTGTTTTGTGGCTAGGCACTGTCCTAACATGATTGCATGGTGTGCTTTCGCCGTAAAGCCTTTTTGAAATCTGACACAGCGGCTGGATTAACAAGACGTTTATCTTTAAGCCTATGTATAACACTTGTATCTTTCATCAATGTTTATGATGAGTATTTCTGTAATTTGATTTGGCTCTCTGCAATTTCACCGGATGTTATTTGAGACAATGCATTACTGAACATAACGGGCCAATTTAAACTGAGTTTTTTGGACATAAATAGGGACTTTATTGAACAAAATGAACATTTATTGTGTAACATGGAGTTCTGGGAGTGCCACCAGATGAAGATCATCAAAGGTTAGTAATTCATTTAATCGCTATTTCTGACTATTGTGAGTCCTCTCCTTGGCTGGAAAATGTCTGTATGGTTTCTTGTGGCTAGGCGCTGTCCTAACATAATCGCATGGTGTGCTTTCACCGTAAAGCCTTTTTGAAATCGGACACTGAGGTTGGATTAACAAGAAGTTTATCTTTAAAATGGTGTATAATACTTTAATTATGGGATTTCTGTTGTTTGAATTTGGCGCCCTGCAATTTCACTGGCTGTTGTCGAGGTGGGACGCTAGCGTCCCAATGATACCAGAGAGGTTTTTAAGCAACTTTTACCTTGATCTGTGAATGAAATGCACTGTATACAAAATTGTGTGGTGGACATAAGTATTTTGTGTCTATTTCACGATCATTTGTGATAATGGGTTGACTAAAATACCAGGATTAATAATAACATGGCAGAATTAAATTCACGTTTAATACAAGAGCATTAGCTTTTCAATTAATTTCCCATGATATTAAACAGTTTTGCATCGCAAATAGAACTATGAAACCAGTGTAAAACACATTTTTTTCATCTAAAATGGAGGGAAAAGGACATCTTTCTACTTTCGCTCATGAAAGTTCTCACACACATCAATACTGTGCATAAAATTAACATGTGCATTCATTCTTGATTAATTCTGTAACCAAGGTGTAAGTAAACATACTTGTTCGTAAGAACTAAGCCTGCTACTTCAAACCTGGAACAGAGCAGACGCTGGCTCTCATGACAGGAGAGTGGCAATACTAAATAATGCATGACTGACGTAAAGAAAAGAGCTCAGGGCTTCTGTGAATGACAGAGAGAAAGGGAGATTGATTGTATTATTTCTTTGTAATTTCCTCTCAGGAATCAAATTCTATCTCTGGGATCTATGCCTGTTTACTGTATTTACAGAGGTCAAATGGAGATACAAAACCATCCTTTCAAAAACCGACAGCCACTAAAAGGTCACTACACACAGTTAATTTAACTCTCACTCACCCAAGTAGAGATAAACCACAACTGGGTAAAATCATGACGAGCCAAAGTTGTTAACCTGTTGTGCCCGCTACAGGATCCAACTGACAAAAATGAAGTTAACCAGACAGTACATACCTCCACATGTACTAGTACGACATAAGAGATAGTGACATAGATGTAATATTGGCGCCTGAGAGGAAGGCAGACGTTTTACGTGTCCCCAACCGATTGTGTTTTTTTGTTTGATTACTTGCATTTTTTGTAACTTATTTTTTTACTTATTTTGTACATGATGTTGCCGCTACCGTCTCTTATGACCGAAAATAACTTCTGAACATCAGGACTGCGATTACTCACCACGGACTGGCAGAATCCTTTTTTTTCCTTTAACAAGTCTGACAAGCCCGACGCGAACGATATTCTGCTTTCTTGGGAACAGGACCAGATCCCAGTGATTTGCGTGAAGAAGAGGCAGAGAAAAAGGGGTCAAAGGGCGGCCTGCCTTCTGAGAATTTGTAGGCGATTGAATAAACCCCCATTTCCTTCCATTCTGCTAACAAAGTGCAATCTTTGGAGAATAAAATAAATGACCTACGCGCAAGATTAAACTACCAATGGGACATTCAAAACTGTAATATCTTATGCTTCATGGAGTCGTGGCTGAATGACAATACTATCAACACACAGCTGGCTGGTTATACGCTGTACTGGCAGGATAGAACAGTGGCGTCTGGTAAGACAAGGGCCGGTGGGTTACGTGTTTTTGTAAATAACAGCTGGTACACGATATCTAAGGAAGTCTTGAGCTATTGCTCGCCTGATGTAGAGTATTTCATGATAAGCTGTAGACCACACTATCTACCTAGAGAGTTTTCATCTGTATTTTTCGAAGCTGTTTACATACCACCACAGTCACAGCCTGGCACTAAGACTGCATTGAATAAGCTGTATTCCTCCATAAGGAAACAAGAAAACCCTTACCCAGAGGCGGTGCTGCTAGTAGCCGGGGACTTTAATGTAGGGAAACTTAAATCCGTTTTCCCAAATTTCTAACTCTGGACCACCTTTACTCCACACACAGAGACACATACAAAGCTCTCCCTCACCCTCCATTTGGCAAATCTGACCATAATTCTATCCTCCGGATTCCTGCTTACAAGCAAAAATGAAAGCAGGAAGCACCAGTGACTAAATCAATAAAGAAGTGGTCAGATGAAGCAGATGCTAAGCTACAGGACTGTTTTGCTAGCACAGACTGGAATATGTTCCGGGATTCCTCCGATGGCATTGAAGAGTACACCACATCAGTCATTGGCTTCATCAATAAGTGCATCGATGATGTTCTCCCCACAGTGAGCGTACGTACATACCCAAACCAGAAGCCATGGATTACAGGCAAAATCCGCACTGAGCTAAAGGCTAGAGCTGCCGTTTTCAAGGAGCGGGACTCTAACCCAGAAGCTTATAAGAAATCTCGCTATGCCCTCAGATGAACCATCAAACAGACAAAGCGTCAATACAGGACTAAGATCGGATTGTACTACACCGGCTCTGACGCTCGTCGGATGTGGCAGGGCTTACAAACCATTACCCCTCAAGAGACTGAAAAGATTTGGCATGGGTCCTCATATCCTCAAAAGGTTCTACAGCTGCACCATCGAGAGCATCCTGACTGGTTGCATCACTGCCTGGTACGGCAACTGCTCAGCCTCCGACCGCAAGGCACTACAGAGGGTAGTGCGAACAGCCCAGTACATCACTGGGGCCAAGCTCCCTGCCATCCAGGACCTTTATACCAGGCGGTGTCAGAGGAAGGCCCTAAAAATTGTCAAAGACTCCAGCCACCCTAGTCATAGACCGTTCTCTCTGCTACTGCACTGCAAGCGGTACCAATGCGCCAAGTCTAGATCCAAGAGGCTTCTAAACAGCTTCTACCCCCAAGCCCTAAGACTCCTGAACACCTAATGAAATGGCTACCCAGACTATTTGCATTGCACACACACCTCCCCCCCTCTTTTACACCTCTGATACTCTCTGTTGTTATCATCTATGCATAGTCACTTTGATAACTCTACCCACATGTACATATTACCTAAACTAACCGGTGCCCACGCACATTGACTCTGTTCCGGTACCCCCCTGTATATGGTCTCCCTATTGTTATTTTACTGCTGCTCTTTAATTACTTGTTACTTTTATTTCTTGTTCTTATTCTTATCTGTATTTTTTTTAAACTGCATTGTTGTTAGGGGCTCTTAAGTAAAGTCTACACCTGTTGTATTTGGCACATGTTACAAATACAAGTTTGATTTGATTTTTTTTTTTAATCCTGTATCATCAAACTGAATAAAAAAATGTACATGTTAACAGAAGGTCAGACTGGGCAAATGGCTAGGATTGGTAGGTCAGAGTGGACAAATGTCTGGGACGGGCAGTTAAACAATTGCAGTAGGTTCCACAAAGAACATTGGAATCGACACAGTTGAAACAAAGACAGGCGCTGTGAAAGGGACACATGGAGAGATAAGAGAGAGTTGCCTTTCTGGCTAGATAGAACCAGTGCCAGGACTAGAGGCAAACTGATTCTGATTGGATTATGTGTGGGGAATAAATGCCAACAGAATGTGAGGGGAGATATGAGGGGAGTGTTTAGAAGCTGGATGCGATTGACACCTTCACCCGCGTGGTGGTTGCGGGAGAACAGAACGTGGGTCTGCCTAAAGGGTTTATTGGAAGGCTTTAATGTCACCGTATACGAGTGGGAGAGGGGACCTGGCTGGTGTGACGAAGCAGAAGCAGTGATGAGTGACCAGTACTTGCGCATGAGGTGAGTGAAAGGGCAAATAGACAAATCGTTAAGTGAATAAAGGAACACCTCACAGGGGTAAAATAGATTTTACATTGATTTCTTTGAACATGCATCCTTTCACAGTATTAATGTCTGAGTAAGTAAGGTTGTATCTTGGAAAAGTGGTTATGTTTATTCAAACCAAGGTCAGTATCACTATAAAAGCTATGCAGTTTTTATGTTGAGTACTAATGCACAATAGTGGTCAGGCCATTGACTCAAGCCCAAACTGAAGTGCAGGAAATCGTCCTAATAGAAAAACACTCTCATGTACACCTGTATGGTGGTATGGTTTGCATGACCTCACCTTACCATACACATTCCTTGACACATGCCCTGAACATTGATACGCTATGAAGGCTAATGTGAGAGTTTGACGGTTATGGTTGATGGATCGTGTTCACATAGGTTTTTTAGTCTGGGTAAGAGATGCACCCCCACACACACACATCTGAACTGTAGCAAGAGTCCCATGTAGTAATACCAGGAAGGCACAGTGAGTCATGCTGCTGCAAAAAAACAGCAGAACCCCAAAATGTCTATCATAATTCATTATATAACACGCGGTAATTAATCAATAGAAGTATATTATACTTAGTTAAATGAAGTGCAGATCATTACAGATCTTTGAGTAAATGTGCTACGTTCGTGATTAATTACGTGGCTCTCTCACAGAGATACAGTCGGCAGAAATCGGTCTGATGGAGGGATCAGCGGCAGTAAATCTTTTCAGTAAATCACTGAACGTACTGCTAAGAAACTGGCTCAGGTAGCCTACAGTACAGGGACAATGGGTCTCAGGTAGCCTACAGTACAGGGACAATGGGTCTCAGGTAGCCTACAGTACAGGGACAATGGGTCTCAGGTAGCCTACAGTACAGGGACAATGGGTCTCAGGTAGTCAACAGTACAGGGACAATGGGTCTCAGGTAGCCTACAGTACAGGGACAATGGGTCTCAGGTAGCCTACAGTACAAGGACAGTGGGTCTCTGGTAGCCTACAGTACTGGGACAGTGGGTCTCAGGTAGCCTACAGTACTGGGACAGTGGGTCTCAGGTAGCCTACAGTACTGGGACAGTGGGTCTCAGGTAGCCTACAGTACTGGGACAGTGGGTCTCAGGTAGCCTACAGTACTGGGACAGTGGGTCTCAGGTAGCCTACAGTACTGGGACAGTGGGTCTCTGGTAGTCTACAGTACTGGGACAGTGGGTCTCAGGTAGCCTACAGTACTGGGACAGTGGGTCTCAGGTAGCCTACAGTACAAGGACAGTGGGTCTCAGGTAGCCTACAGTACTGGGACAGTGGGTCTCTGGTAGCCTACAGTACTGGGACAGTGGGTCTCTGGTAGCCTACAATACAAGGACAGTGGGTCTCAGGTAGCCTACAGTACTGGGACAGTGGGTTTCTGGTAGCCTACAGTACTGGGACAGTGGGTCTCTGGTAGCCTACAGTACAAGGACAGTGGGTCTCAGGTAGCCTACAGTACAAGGACAGTGGGTCTCAGGTAGCCTACAGTACTGGGACGGTGGGTCTCAGGTAGCCTACAGTACTGGGACAGTGGGTCTCAGGTAGCCTACAGTACTGGGACAGTGGGTCTCAGGTAGCCTACAGTACTGGGAAGGGTGGGTCTCAGGTAGGCTACAGTATTGGGACAGTGGGTCTCTGGTAGCCTACAGTACAGGGACAGTGGGTCTCTGGTAGCCTACAGTACTGGGAAGGGTGGGTCTCAGGTAGCCTACAGTACTGGGACAGTGGGTCTCTGGTAGCCTACAGTACTGGGACAGTGGGTCTCAGGTAGCCTACAGTACAAGGACAGTGGGTCTCAGGTAGCCTACAGTACTGGGACGGTGGGTCTCAGGTAGCCTACAGTACTGGGACAGTGGGTCTCAGGTAGCCTACAGTACTGGGACAGTGGGTCTCAGGTAGCCTACAGTACTGGGAAGGGTGGGTCTCAGGTAGGCTACAGTACTGGGACAGTGGGTCTCTGGTAGCCTACAGTACAGGGACAGTGGGTCTCTGGTAGCCTACAGTACTGGGAAGGGTGGGTCTCAGGTAGCCTACAGTACTGGGACAGTGGGTCTCAGGTAGCCTACAGTACAGGGACAATGGGTCTCTGGTAGCCTACAGTACTGGGAAGGGTGGGCCTCAGGTAGCCTACAGTACAGAGACAGTGGGTCTCTGGTAGCCTACAGTACTGGGACAGTGGGTCTCAGGTAGCCTACAGTACTGGGACAGTGGGTCTCAGGTAGCCTACAGTACTGGGACAGTGGGTCTCAGGTAGCCTACAGTACTGGGACAGTGGGTCTCAGGTAGCCTACAGTACTGGGAAGGGTGGGTCTCAGGTAACCTACAGTACTGGGACAGTGGGTCTCAGGTAGCCTACAGTACTGGGACAGTGGGTCTCAGGTAGCCTACAGTACTGGGGCAGTGGGTCTCAGGTAGCCTACAGTACTGGGACAGTGGGTCTCAGGTAACCTACAATACTGGGACAGTGGGTCTCAGGTTGTCAACAGTACAGGGACAGGATCTTTTTTTATGTGTCTTTTTCACTTACATTTTTACATTTTTATTGTCACATACACAAGATAAGTGCAGTGAAATGTGTTGTTTTACAGGGTCAGCCATGGTAGTACGGCACTCCTGGAGCAAATAAGGGTTAAGTGCCTTGCTCAAGGGCACATAGACAGATCTTTCATCTTGTCGGCTTGGGTATTCAAGCCACTACCTTTCGGTTACTAACCAACTCACTAACCACTAGGCTTCCTGCCGCCTTGAAGGTGTTGTTAATTAAAAGGGAAGTCCAGTACATAATAGAGAAAAACCCCATGCAGAAATCCATTCTAATTTACATAATTTGATATCTTGAGGGACATATAGAGCCACTTTTCCATAAAAACAACCATGTATGTGTATCACGACAACATAGGGTACTATTTGTTTTTATTATGAAAGCATCAACCAATGTCTTAAGCATTAAAGGGAGGACTTAGTATAGTCTTAAAAGGTTTTCGGAGCAAAACAGAAAATGATACACCCTTGCTTCATATAAGCTCCACAGAACTCACCAGGAAAAAATAGACACAATTACTTACTCAACACATAAACTCATAAACAATATTTTACTCTGCATCCAACAAAAGCCTACCAATAAATAGTAATTTTCCTGCAATTAAGCAAACCTGAAGCTATAAGACAGACTGAACAAGATCACTGCACATAACAAGAAGGATTTCACTATGAAGAAATGAACAATATTTCCAGATCGGTGATTAAGAATGTGGATAAGGTTGAATTAAGGTTGCTGGCCTTTTTTCTACCATGGTAGGACCCTTAGGGGCAGCACATGGTGGCAAATGATCACTTATCCTCATGCCAGTTCCTCATTCACTGACAGCTAGCCTCTCACATGGGACAGATTGTCAGGTGCTAGACAGATTTTTTCCTATCCTTTTTATTTTTTCCTCCATCTGACTGATCAGTTGTTAGTAATGAAAAGACAAAGGCAAGGTGTACTTCAACAGTGTGATATCGAGTCCGACGGCCATTGACTTTGTGTTTGTTTTCACATACCATACCATAGAGCCACTGCACACCACCTTAAAATGAAATACACACCAGATATTGACGTAGAGAATGCAATGACTGTATGCAGTGTATGATGTTTCAGCAGTGGTGGAAAAAGTATCCAATTGTCATACTTGAGTAAAAGTAAAGATAGGTTAATAGAAAACGACACAAGTAAAAGTGATTCACCCAGTAAAATACTACCTGAGTAAAAGTCTAAAAGTACTTGGTTTTAAATATATTTAAGTATCAAAAGTAAATGCAATTGCTAAAATATACTTAAATATCTGAAGTGACAAGTTCCTGAGGCCCATTGTCGTGCCATTCATCTGCCGCCATCACCTTATATTTCAGCATGATAATGCACGGTCCTATGTCACAAGGATCTGTACACAACTTCTGGAAGCTGAAAATGTCCCAGTTCTACCATGGCCTGCATACTCACCAGACATGTCACCATAAAGGCTCCTTAACAGCTTCTACCCCCAAGCCATAAGACTGCTGAACAATTAATCAAATGGAGTACTTGAATTTACCCCCCCCCCTTTTTTTTACACTGCTGCTACTCATTGATTATTATTTATGCATAGTCATTTTACCCCAACTACATGTACGTATTACTTAAATTACCTAGACTAACCTGTACCCCACACATTGACTCAGTCCCGGTAACCCCTGCACATAGCCTCGTTATTGTTATTTTATTGTGTTACTTTTTTACTTTAGTTTATTTTGTAAATATTTTCTTAACTCTTATTTTCTTAAAACTGCATTGTTGGTTAAGGACTTGTAAGTAAGCATTTCACAGCAAGGTCTAAACCTGTTGTATAAGGCACAAGTGACAAATACAATTTGATTTGATTTGATTGAGCAGTTTGGGATGCTCTGGATCAATGTGTACGACAACATGTTCCAGTTCCCGCCAATATCCAGCAACTTCGCACAGTCATTAAAGAGGAGTTGGACAACATTCCACAGCCACAATCAACAGCTTGATCAACTCTATGCAAAGGAGATGTGTTGAGCTGCATGAGGAAAATAGTGGTCACACAAGATACTGTCTGGTTTTCTGACCCATGCCCCTAAATTTTTTTTAAAGATATCTGTGACTAACAGATGCATATCTGTATTCTCAGTCATGTAAAATCCATAGATTAAGGCCTAATGAATTTATTTCAATTGACTGATTTCCATATATGAACTGTAACTTGTCCAGTACACATTTACATTTTTGTTATTTAACTTACAGTTAGTGTATTCATTTTAAGGTAGCTAGGTACGACAACCACATATCACTAGGTATGACAACCACATCAGTCTTAGTAAGTAAAACTTTCTTCAATAAAGCAGCTATCAGCAAAGTCAGTCCTAATAAGAAAAGACAACTTCAAGTGTTAGTTCAAGAAACAACAAAGGCAAGTACAACAGTAGGGTGTAATCAGTTACGTTACCAGCTAAAATATTGTCAACAAATACATTATGACACCTTTCTGTTTTCTCAATCACATCAATTCAGCATTAAAAAATGGTGCAGTTTTAAGTTTGTTCCACCTAAGTGAATCTGACCACAAGTCAGAGACCACTATGATGTCACATCAAATGCGTTTTATGGATTCTTTTTGTCATCTTCTAATGCTTCTTAAGGGGAAAGTAATCCAAATGTAACTGAAATCAGATAACGTTACTGAGTTTAAGATACATTACTGATTACAATTTTGGAAGGGTAACTAGTAACTGTAACGGATTACAATTAGGAAGTAAAATGCAAAAAAAATATAATAATACATTTAGAAAGTAACCTACCCAACCCTGGTGATGATGTAGCTAACTGTGGCCTTCATCAGATTCTCCCATTTATGAGCTTACTCAATGGAGTCTGAACATGCATTGATCCAAATGCTCCATATGTCACAGGTGCTGCACTCTGGCTCACATAGGAATAGTCACATGCTGAGGTCGTGATGAGCTGAATAATCCATTATAGCGCCAATTGAAAGGTTTTTCAATAGGCAATGTATAGCAAGGTGTCAGAGATAGTTCAAGACACTGCCATCCTAGGTTTCATAACATTGAAGCATTTAATAAATTGCTATCAACACTTTATGAGGTCATTAGAAACATTCTGTTTTTTCAATAGTAAAAGCAGGCCTTGCATTGCAGTGGTTACAGTGCAAAATGAGAGTATTTGTCACGCCCTGACTAGGTGAACTCGGGTATTTTGGTCAGGGTGTGTCATGTTGGGTATTTTTCCTTGGTTTGTTTGCATTATAGCCTTGTGTTAGCTCTATGTGGGTTATTTCTATGTTGGGTTCTGTCGATTCCCAATCAGAGACAGCTGTCGCTAGTTGTCTCTGATTGGGATAACATTTAAGTTTCTTTTTCCCCCACGCTGTTTGTGGGGTGTTGCCTCTTTGTGTTTGAGCAGTTAACGTATCGGCATTTTTCTTGGTTTTGTGTACGTGTTTATTTCAGTGTGAAGAATAAACATGTGTTCGCTCCCAGCTGCGCTTTGGTCCGCTTCCTCATCACCCGACGACGATCGTTACAGAACACCCCACCAAACCAGGACCAAGCAGCGGGAGGATAAGGAGCGCGAGAGATGGGCTCGTGAGGGGGAAGGAGTTCTGGACCTGGGAGGAGATCATGTCGGGGAAAGGACCCTGGCGGAAGGATTCCCAGGTCGAGGAGGTAATGCCAGCCGGTGGACGGAGTCGCAGGCGGCGGTCGAGGAGGCCCGGAAGACACCCCCAAGAATTTTTTTGGGGGGGGGCTAATGGGGTGGTCCGGAAGGGCAGAGGAAGAGCCCAGACCACTGCTCTCGTGGGGGATGACGGCGGAGGAGGAGACGAAGATGAGACAGTTGATTGAGGACCTGCTGAGGGAAGATCTGGAGGAGGAACCATGGGATGCGGAGTTGCGCGCTGTGTCGCCAGTGCGCCCGCACAGCCCGGTGCGTCCGGTGGACATGCCCAGCACATGCCGTGCTAGGATGGGCATCCAGCCAGGACGAGTGGCTAAACCGGCTCCACGCTTCAGTTCACCAGTGCGTGTTCACAGTCCTGCCTGGCCCGTCCCTGCTCTCCGCACCAAGTCCACAGTGCATGTCCACAGTCCTGTCCGGCCCGTCCCTGCTCCACGCACCAAGTCAGTGGTGCGTGTCCCCAGTCCGGCCCGGCCCGTTCCTGCTCCCCGCACCAAGCCAGTGGTGCGTGTTCCCAGTCCGTCCCGGCCCGTCCCTGCTCCCCGCACCAGGTCAGTGATGCGTGTCCCCAGTCCTGTCCGGCCCATTCCTGTTCCCCACACCAAGCCCACGGGGCATGTCCACAGTCCTGTCCGGCCTGTTCCTGTTCCCCGCACCAAGCCCACGGTGCGTGTCCACAGTCCTGTCCGGCCCGTCCCTGCTCCCCGCACCAAGTCAGTGGTGCGTGTCCCCAGTCCGGCCCGGCCCGTTCCTGCTCCCCGCACCAAGCCAGTGGTGCGTGTTCCCAGTCCGGCCCGTCCCTGCTCCCCGCACCAGGTCAGTGGTGCGTGTCCCCAGTCCTGTCCGGCCCGTTCCTGTTCCCCGCACCAAGCCCACGGTGCATGTCCACAGTCCTGTCCGGCCCGTCCCTGCTCCCCGCACCAAGTCAGTGGTGCGTGTCCCCAGTCCGGCCCGGCCCATTCCTGCTCCCCGCACCAAGCCAGTGGTGCGTGTTCCCAGTCCGGCCCGGCCCGTCCCTGCTCCCCGCACCAGGTCAGTGGTGCGTGTCCCCAGTCCTGTCCGGCCCATTCCTGTTCCCCGCACCAAGCCCACGGTGCATGTCCACAGTCCTGTCCGGCCCGTTCCTGTTCCCCGCACCAAGCCCACGGTGCGTGTCCACAGTCCTGTCCGGCCCGTCCCTGCTCCCCGCACCAAGCCCACGGTGCGTGTCCACAGTCCTGTCCGGCCCGTCCCTGCTCCCCGCACCAAGTCAGTGGTGCATGTCCCCAGTCCGGTCCGGCCCGTCCCTGTTCCCCGCACCAAGCCCACGGTGCGTGTCCACAGTCCTGTCCGGCCTGTCCCTGCTCCCCGCACCAAGCCCACGGTGCGTGTCCACAGTCCTGTCCGGCCCGTCCCTGCTCCCCGCACCAAGTCAGTGGTGCGTGTTCCCAGTCCGGCCCGGCCCGTTCCTGCCGCCCGCACCAAGCCAGTGGTGCGTGTTCCCAGTCCGGCACGGCCCGTGTCCAGTCCACCGGTGCCCAATCCTGTTCCGGTTGACGGCTCCGCTCCGGAGCCTGAGCATGCCGCTCCACAGTGGTCCAGTCCGGGCCAGAGGGGTAGGGCTAAGGTGGAGGCGGGGGAAAGAACACGCCCGGGGCCAGAGCCTCCACCGAGGGTGAGGCGCCCACCCGGGTCCCCCCCCTAATAGACTTAAGTTCGGTGCGCCGGGAGTACGCACCGTTGGGGGGGGGGGTACTGTCACGCCCTGACTAGGTGAACTCGGGTATTTTGGTCAGGGTGTGTCATGTTGGGTATTTTTCCTTGGTTTGTTTTCTATGTTTGCGTTATAGCCTTGTGTTAGCTCTATGTGGGTTATTTCTATGTTGGGTTCTGTCGATTCCCAATCAGAGACAGCTGTCGCTAGTTGTCTCTGATTGGGATCACATTTAAGTTTCTTTTTCCCCCCCACGCTGTTTGTGGGGTGTTGCCTCTTTGTGTTTGAGCAGTTAACGTATCGGCATTTTTCTTGGTTTTGTGTACGTGTTTATTTCAGTGTGAAGAATAAACATGTGTTCGCTCCCAGCTGCGCTTTGGTCCGCTTCCTCATCACCCGACGACGATCGTTACAGTATTACTGTGTAACTTGTATGTTTTGTAAACTATCATATGTATGGTAGAATAATGTTACACCGCAAATAGTGACAGCACCTACAGCATGCATTACTAGTATTACAAAGTAAATATTTTAAACCAGTTATTTGAGAATTAAATTAAATAATCTTAACAATAGAGTATGAGTATCTGACTGATCAAAACAATGCTGTGCAATCTTGGTTTGTCCATAACAAATCACATCGATTGAATGACTTGTATTTTTGTTTTCAGGTATAGAAAAAGAAAAAAGGGCATGGATTGAATGGCTTGTATTTATGTTTTCAGGTATTGCACTCCTATTTTTAATCTCAAAATCTTGTGTCTATTGACACACCTCTGATATTTATGGGTAAGACTGGCCGAGGTGTCTGAAACATAATTTGAAGGAGCTCAGAATTTAGTTCAGTTTAATGTCATGTTAATAATCACCTTTTTCCTCAGGCTTCATATGAAAACATAATGACAAATGGTGTCCTTGAAGCTACCCTGAGAAAACCTCAGATAAAGCCTGTCACCTTAGATTTACAGTTGCTCTCCTGTTGTGGTCTGAGGATATAATCTTTCAAGATGGTCCGTCTAGCTTTTAATGTCATGTCGTCCATACAAATGCGGGAATCCTATCTCAGAAATAAAATACAAAATCAAGCTTTGCTATACCTAGTTGGAGTAGACAAAGGTTCAAAGGAAACTACTTGAAAAAGGGGTGTCCTTCGGTTCTGGTAAGCCATCTAAACCCATGGCTTTCAGAGTACTTTTCCCTCTAGGTTAAGCACAATTCCCTCTTTATTTATTTTTTCAATGAGTCATCAATGATGTGAGACCAGCAGTGTGAGACCAGCAGTGAGGTCCAGCGTGTATTTTTTTTCTTTCAATTCTATTTCTATCAACTCTGCTCCTCCATTTGATATGCTTTCCAATCTTAGTAATACAAATACAGTGCATGGAAAAATATCTCATCATAGTTTCCCTGGGGCTTTTTCAAATGGCACTAACCTGGAAGATGCAACAGCAAAGTTGTGAGGGAAATTCAATGTTCCAACCTAGGCCTACTCTACTGATAAACTACAAGGTATATTTTCTGAGCATTGTCGACGGGGGGGAAGGAAGAAATGCTTGTGCCAATTGATGTATTTTCTGATGAATATGTGGGAGTCCCCGCATCCTGGCTGTGTCATCACTGCAAAACCTCAAAAGAAACCAGTAGCTTTTATATTCTAATGAATAGATAAATACACATCACAGTTTCTTTGTTTAAAATTAATGTCTATCTTTTGACTCCAATATATTTTCTTCAATAATTATTATTTTCTGATCATTACTGCAAAAAGAGACGGATACTATTTCCAAATGAAAGAATCTTGCATATAAGAAATCATTAACTCACGACATGGTTCTCTGAATATCAACTCAATTAACATGGACCCCCAATAATCACTTCCGATTCACATTGTGTCAGTTGGGAACTTCAAAAAGCCATTTAAGGTGACTCAAGTTATTACGCTTAAATTTTGCTCCAATTATTTCAACACGAAGCTGTATTATATGGACACACTCCAGTACCCAGTAACTGACTGGTGCATACCCTTGGGAAACATTTACATCCTACTGCCCCCACAGTAGTTTGCTTAACACACTGTATAGATTGAGCATGGTAAGGAGAAAGGGAAGGATCAGTAGGGAAGGTTGTTTTGTACTTAATTAGACATGACGGCCCCTGGCCTGCCTTAACATTGTATTTATGACATCCTTCAGCTTCATACCTTCCCGCCGCACACAGAGACAAAAAGAGAAGGAAGCCTTTTGGTGTCTGCAGCATTGAGCTCATATAATAAATAGCATTACTAATTCAGTCATGGAATAAACTCATCTCGAAATTGCAGAATCTGGAGTTGATAACATAAATCAATCTGGGGTTTGCTTAAAAAAAGGACTTCCACCATGCGACTAAATACCTTGTATTTAGAGGTGACACCGACTATGCCCAGAGCCTAAACTGCTAAATAAAAGCCTCCCACTCTTTTTAACGTGTCATGGAGAAAGATGTCATGTGACAAGGTGAGATTGATGAGAATGTTCTACTTCTCTCGTTATACTGCCTCATGAACATACAATCAAGGTATAATGAAGACCGCGCCAGATGTACACTAAATTTAACAGTTGGGGTTGTCACTGACATCACAACATCTTGCACTAAAGCAATTTTAGTCGGAGATGTCTGTAATTAATGCCAATGGAAATGTGTTGATAGATTAATAAAACATTCAAGTTGTAGTTTACAGTTATAATGTAATACTATAATGTTATAAAAAACATGTTAATATGATAGCTTTGAGGCATTAAGTAATAATGAACAGCCCCCAAATTACAACAAGACAGTGAACAGTATGTTGAGTGAGACCACTTAAATCTTCATGCGTATTTGTACCATAACACATGTAGCCTACTACTGTTGAAACTGTGTTAAGCAGTTTATTATATAATACCCTGGATATGCTTGGTTTAATAGTAACCAGTGCGCTGAGAATAGGCCAAGACATGTACCACTGCCTCAGACTATTGAAACCAGCATGAGCGCACATCCAACCTCCAGACCTCTGTGTGGAAAGGACTTTTTTTGCACATTTGAAATTGCATTGAACACATATATTTTGATGAATACAATGTTGTCTCTTTAAACACTCAAAGTACATGCAATTACATTTCCAAAACAGTTTAGCAGATTATATCATCCATCATCACCATTGTGGCAAAACCAATGCTACAGCCCCACTTGAATAAGCCCCACTCTCGTCTAGGTGATTGAATTTCAAACAGTAAGAAAAACAACCAGGAACTAACATTTCGACAGACGTCACTAAGAGAGGTCACAAACATCACATTAGGATGGCACAGAGAGAATCAGGAGTTGTAACAAAACACTACAGGGAGAAAACTAAATGTCAAATCATCACAATGCATTACTGCTAGACAGCATTGTGTCTCTCTAAACTCATTGGATACTGTAACGGAAGATGCCTCTGGAAGACGCATTGAAAGTAGGTCCAACAGGCCACAAAGATGTAAGCTACACCACAAGTAACCACCAACTCCTATAAGTCATGTACAGTCTCCAACAGATGAAAAACCCTCCTCTACAATCATGCACCTTCCAGCATCTTCCACATACAGACCATAATAACTATGGTAGCACAGTAGCACTTAATTCTATGGTACTGTTTCCGCTGTTATATTGCTCACACGTTGTGATGTAGAAAACTGACAATAGACTAACCACCTGCCAAGTGCATCAGGAAGCCCACCATTGAGATGTACAGCCGTCGTTCCACTTCCCTTATTACTGTCTGCCATGTTCTCCATTGATTTACTGATTTTGTCAGCAATTAATCTGTCTTCCCTTTTCAGCAATCTAACATTTGTCCATCCATGTTCTCCACTGTTTTGTTTACAGTCTTCACCGAGGTCTCGCCACGAAATACAATAGGGTGAAAGCGAGAGAGCTATATGTTTATTGTTGATTATCATTTTTTGAATTCTGGTATCTCATGGACACATTGTATTCTCATGCATAATAAAAGAAATAACATTTCCTATTTAGGTTAGTATTAGGATTTTGCGTTTCGGAATTCACCTTTGTTTCCCTGAAATGATATGCTGCTCGTCTCGAGCTGCTAGGTCAAATCCACCATGATGCCCTGTTAAATAAACCAGTCTACCAGGAGTCTGCCAACTGACTGTCATCGTCCCTTAACCCTCAGCAAAGTAAATCAATCAGAATGGGATTCAATCAGCAAACACAATTCTGATCTTTTGCCCTTCCATCTTGCATAGGTCACATCTGGAGATATCATTCTGCAGCACTGGCCCGTCTAATATTGTTTTACAGACCACCAAATCTATTCACGTTGGCAAAAATCCCTCCCTCCTTCCAAGATCCTGCAATAGCATTCATTTACCCTCCAGTCTCTTGAAGCTGCCTTGGTATTACTTGACTGTCAACCCACTGTGAGGTTGCAGTTGGCTGCTGTGGACCCTCCTTTCACACTGGCCCTCAAGGCACTCTCATGTTTTAACAGGGGGGCTGTGAGGCTACATCAAAGATATGGTTCCATGTCCTTGATTTCCCATAATCCATAATCTGGCAAAGCCATATGGGCCATTCAGATTGTACATAGCTGAGCTCAATATAAGCCTTACATCCATGTTCGCTCCAATTTGATTTGCAGAGCTGTCAAACAACCACTACTGGAACCATAAACAGATCATTGCCTGTGCCTTGCAGCTAATGTTATTGCTTTCACCAGTACTTTTGACGTTATTTACCTTGGAGGAATCCTGAAAACTGAAAGCATCTACAGGTGAGAGAAGTCTGTTATTTTCACAGTAACCAAAATGCTATAGAATGTTGTATGCAGGGATGAAGTGGTAAAAAATAAGGTTTGTAAACACTGAACGCCAGTCCAGATGATTGAATTGAGGCCCTACTCTGTCCAATGAGCGTCGTGACTCAAAAGCTATAGAACACAGGAATTGTTTAGTGTGCCATTCAGACAAAAAAATGATATGTATAAAGGGTTGACATTCAGAGGATGCTTTCAGTTTATGAAATGAGAGTGTTTGTTTGAGCTCAGAACAGACTGCACTCAAATGCTTCACCTTGACAATGCTAGCAAATGAAGTGTTCCGTCCTCCACTTGAATCCAGAATGTAAAGCTCCTTTCAGGGTAACATCAAGCCAAAAATGGAAGGATGTCGGATGTTCCACCTCAAAAAGCACAAGAAAGAGGATTTCGACACCCACCATCTCATATTATTCAGAAATCATTTATTTTATTAGAAACAAAAGATTAGCATTCATGCAACATTATCTGGTTGAAATATAATTTGATATCTGATAAATTAAGCTAATTGATTGCATCCAAATTGGCCATTTTAATATATAGGATTCATATAATATTCAATAAATATAGTACCTAACATCCTATTTGGAACACATTTTTCCAAACAATGAGTTAGACATGAGGAATCCAAAGGAAAGGTTCAAAAGCAACCCACGGACCCTCCACACCCCACACCAATCCCACCCCAACAACAAGTATACAGTGTCAGTTTTCTATGTCTGACAAGTAGTTTGGAGCTCAGTGAAGGCTGCTGAGGGGAGGATGGCTCATAATAATGGCTGGAATGGAGTCAATGGAATGGCATCAACCACAAGGAAAACATGTACAGCCGTGGCCAAAAGTTTTGAGAATGACACAAATATTATTTTCACAGTCTGCTGCCTCAGTTTGTATGATGGCAATTTGCATATACTCCAGAATGTTATGAAGACTGATCAGATGAATTGCAATTAATTGTAAAGTCCCTCTTTGCCATGCAAATGACCTGAATCCCCCAAAAAAACATTTCCACTGCATTTCAGCCCTGCCACAAAAGGACCAGCTGACATCATGTCAGTGATTCTCTCGTTAACACAAGTGTGAGTGTTGACGAGGACAAGGCTGGAGATCACTCTGTCATGCTAATTGAGTTCGAATAACAGCCTGGAAGCTTCAAAAGGAGGGTGGTGCTTGGAATCATTGTTCTTCCTCTGTCAACCATGGCTACCTCCAAGGAAACACGTGCCGTCATCATTGCTTTGCACAAAAAGGGCTTCACAGGTAAGGACATTGCTGCCAGTAAGATTGCACCTAAATCAACCATTTATCGGATCATCAAGAACTTCAAGGAGAGCGGTTCAATTGTTGTGAAGAAGGCTTCAGGGCACCCAAGAAAGTCCAGCAAGCGCCAGGACCGTCTCCTAAAGTTGTTTCAGCTGCGGGATCGGGGCACCACCAGTACAGAGCTTGCTCAGGAATGGCAGCAGACAGGTGTGAGTGCATCTGCATGCAGAGTGAGACGAAGACTTTTGGAGGATGGCCTGGTGTCAAGATGGGCAGCAAAGAAGCCACTTCTCTCCAGAAAAAACATCAGGGACAGACTGATATTCTGCAAAAGGTACAGGGATTGGACTGCTGAGGAATGGGGTAAAGTCATTTTCTCTGATGAATCCCCTTTCCGATTGTTTGGGGTATCCGGAAAAAAGCTTGTCCGGAGAAGACAAGGTGAGCGGTACCATCAGTCCTGTATCATGCCAACAGTAAAGCATCCTGAGACCATTCATGTGTGGGGTTGCTTCTCAGCCAAGGGAGTGGGCTCACTCACAATTTTTCCTAAGAACACAGCCATGAATAAAGAATGGTTCCAACACATCCTCCGAGAGCAACTTCTCCCAACCATCCAGGAACAGTTTGGTGAAGAACAATGCCTTTTCCAGCATGATGGAGCACCTTGCCATAATGCAAAAGTGATAACTAAGTGGCTCGGGGAACAAAACATCGATATTTTGGGTCCATGGCCAGGAAACTCCCCAGACCGTAATCCCATTTAGAACTTGTGGTCAATCCTCAAGAGGCGGCTGGACAAACAAAAACACACAAATTCTGACAAACTCCAAGCATTGATTATGCAAGAATTGGCTTCCATCAGTCAAGATGTGGCCCAGAAGTTAATTGACAGCATGCCAGGGCGGATTGCTGAGGTCTTGAAAAAGAAGGGTCAACACTGCAAATATTTACTATTTGCATCAACTTCATGTAATTGTCAATAAAAGCCGTTGACACTTGACACTTATGAAATACTTGTAATTATACTTCAGTATTCCATAGTAACATCTGACAAAAATATCTAGACACTGAAGCAGCAAACTTTGTGGAAATTAATATTTGTGTCATGACTGTATTTGATACCATTCCATTATGAGCTGTCCGCCCCTCAGCAGCCTCCACTGATGGAGCTGCGGCTCTGAGTATTCTTTCTTCATCCTATGTAATGCATTCCCAGTGAATTTGGTGATGTTTTTTCCCCTTTCAGATACATTTGTCATTGAAGTTGTTAGGTTAATGTACCATCCTACATCCTGATATAACCAGGTTCTAACCACTAGAAACTGTTCCTGTTATTAGGTGAAATAAGTTTGAAGAATCCCACCCCTTCAACATTAAAGGGATAGTTCACCCAAATTACAAAATGTTATTTGTTTCCTTACCCTGTAAGCAGTCTATTGATACGGTATGACAGCAACCCATACTTTGGTTTTGTTGGCAACTTTTTCAAATGCTAACAGTTTAGCATTTGTGTCACAAATCCAATAAAAGTCAATGGTTCCTATATTAGCATTTTCACGCTTCAAGTTCAAATCATCCTAAAGTGCCCCCCAAAAGTGTGTGTAACTCAATGATGTTAATTGGATATAAAGTGTGAAAATGCTAATATATGTACCTTCACTTGCATTGGATTTGTGCGACAAATGCTAAAATGTTTGCATTTAAAACAGTGGCCAGGTAAACAAAACCAAAGCATGGACATACCTTGTCCATAGACTGCTTACGGGTGTAAAGAAGCCAATATGTAATTTTGGAATTTTGGTGAACTACCCAAGGGGTTATCAACTGTTCAACTACATTATTTATTTGTTCATACAGTTCAACAGAGCTCTAAGAGTTGCCATTACCTCATGCATGTTTGACATTTAGCTAGATATATGTGAAGGAAAGCATCAGAAAATCTTTATTGGGGATTTACGTGATAATTTGACATTTTTAGTGTGCTCCTGAGAAGCACTGTATCAGTATTTTAGCAGTTTCTAGAAAATCATAAAATGAAGATTAGGCTTAGTCAAAACAAAGAGCGTTTTTGAATGTGCTCATTTATCTGTGGAGATTGATGGCAAAATAATATGCCTTTTTTCTTTCACTGATGGTTGCTTGAATAGAAAATAATATTTTCTTCAGAGATCAACAGGGTCATCTTGCAGTTCTCTTCTAATCAATGTCAAATACTAACGTCTGGTAATCACAATTATTTTGCGTCTTTTCTGGGGTCATTGAACGCTTTGGACTCAATGTTCCCACATTGTTAGTCTGAGATAATGGGGTTGAAGACTAAAGCAGCAGCAGACTAAGATAGTCACTGAAGACTATCTTAACCTTTTCCAATATCGATTTTCATAATCCTCCACTGGTAATGATGACAATCAATTGTGGAGAGCGCCTTTTGAACATTGATGTGACATTCTTCATAGTGCACTAAGCACTGGAATTGTTTTTGAGACATTAAATTGTGACTTGACCAGTTCTGACTCGACCTATGACATTTAAGCTATGTGACTTCTGAGTCATTTTGTTTTCACTTACGAAGTGAAGTCTACCTTTGGGAGCCATCCAAAAGCAGAATGTCATTACTCTACGTTCAGACATTAATGGCTTGCTGCCTGGCAACAAAATGTATGTGCATGTGGGGGCATGACACATGAACTGATTTTTAGCACCACCTCTCTCTATGGGAATTGATGGTCAGAAAGCACTGACACAGGAGAGGGTGATATGCCTTTATTTTTAGCTTTCCTTAGCTTTCCTTAGATTTGGAATGTCTTCAAGCATAAAGTATCTTTATTACATCCTCTGAATTCATTAAGGAGTGTTTGAACTTTATTGCAAGATATCAACCCAACTGAGTCCAACTTTCTGAGATAAATGGGGCTAGTGTAATAAACACACAGCTGAGACACTGGGGAATTACTTTTTATTTAACTAGGCAAGTCAGTTAAGAACAAATTCTTATTTACAATAATGGCCTCGGAACAGTGGGTTAACTGCCTTGTTCAGGGGCAGAACAGAACAACCTTGTCAGCTCTGGGATTTGATCGACCAACCTTTCAGTTACTGGCCCAATGCTCTACCCACTCGGCTACCTGCCGCCCAATGGGCAAAACAAAGCCAAATGTCCACTACCAAGCCCATTTCATATAAGCTAGTGTGTGCAAAGACTGCATGATTTTTCACATGTATCATTTAGCCGGGATGCGCCACACTGTCTTATTGCTTGCACGGGCAAGTTGGATAGAATAACAATGGTTGCTAAAAGGTCCAGTCTGAAACTAACAATAATAACAATATACACTGCTCAAAAAAATAAAGGGAACACTTAAACAACACAATGTAACTCCAAGTCAATCACACTTCTGTGAAATCAAACTGTCCACTTAGGAAGCAACACTGATTGACAATACATTTCACATGCTGTTGTGCAAATGGAATAGACAACAGGTGGAAATTATAGGCAATTAGCAAGACACCCCCAATAAAGGAGTGGTTCGGCAGGTGGTGACCACAGACCACTTCTCAGTTCTTATGCTTCCTGGCTGATGTTTTGGTCACTTTTGAATGCTGGCGGTGCTTTCACTCTAGTGGTAGCATGAGACGGAGTCTACAACCCACACAAGTGGCTCAGGTAGTGCAGCTCATCCAGGATGGCACATCAATGCAAGCTGTGGCAAGAAGGTTTGCTGTGTCTGTCAGCGTAGTGTCCAGAGCATGGAGGCGCTACCAGGAGACAGGCCAGTACATCAGGAGACGTGGAGGAGGCCGTAGGAGGGCAACAACCCAGCAGCAGGACCGCTACCTCCGCCTTTGTGCAAGGAGGAGCAGGAGAATCACTGCCAGAGCCCTGCAAAATGACCTCCAGCAGGCCACAAATGTGCATGTGTCTGCTCAAACGGTCAGAAACAGACTCCATGAGGGTGGTATGAGGGCCCGACGTCCACAGGTATGGGTTGTGCTTACAGCCCAACACCGTGCAGGGCGTTTGGCATTTGCCAGAGAACACCAAGATTGGCAAATTCGCCACTGGCGCCCTGTGCTCTTCACAGATGAAAGCAGGTTCACACTGAGCACGTGACAGACGTGACAGAGTCTGGAAACGCCGTGGAGAACGTTCTGCTGCCTGCAACATCTTCTAGCATGACCGGTTTGGCGGTGGGTCAGTCATGGTGTGGGGGGGCATTTCTTTGGGGGGCCGCACAGCCCTCCATGTGCTCGCCAGAGGTAGCCTGACTGCCATTAGGTACCGAGATGAGATCCTCAGACCCCTTGTGAGACCATATGCTGGTGCGGTTGGCCCTGGGTTCCTCCTAATGCAAGACAATGCTAGACCTCATGTGGCTGGAGTGTGTCAGCAGTTCCTGCAAGAGGAAGGCATTGATGCTATGGACTGGCCCACCCGTTCCCCAGACCTGAATCCAATTGAGCACATCTGGGACGTCATGTCTTGCTCCATCCACCAACGCCACGTTGCACCACAGACTGTCCAGGAGTTGGCGGATGCTTTAGTCCAGGTCTGGGAGGAGATCCCTCAGGAGACCATCCGCCACCTCATCAGGACCATGCCCAGGCGTTGTAGGGAGGTCATACAGGCACGTGGAGGCCACACACACTACTGAGCCTCATTTTGACTTGTTTTAAGGACATTACATCAAAGTTGGATCAGCCTGTAGTGTGGTTTTCCACTTTCATTTCCAGACCTCCATGGGTTGATAAATTGGATTTCCATTGATTATTTTTGTGTGATTTTGTTGTCAGCACATTCAACTATGTAAAGAAAAAAGTATTTAATAAGATTATTTCTTTCATTCAGATCTAGGATGTGTTGTTTAAGTGTTCCCTTTATTTTTTTGAGCAGTATAGAATCACATTTAAAGATACTCTATGGAACCTTTTCCTCTGGGGTTGATCTTGACCCCAAACAGGTCCCCTAAATGAGGGGTGTTGTTTTTCCTTTCAATGTGTCCAATTAAGAGCTAAACAGCTAGGTGAGGGGATGTCCTAAATAATCAACGATAATTGATCAATCAAGTACAAGGGAGAAGCTAATACCTGCAGATACTTGGCTCTCGAGGACTGTAGTCTGACACCCCAGTGTGCCCTAAATGGACAAAATAGGAGTGCTGATCTAGGATCAGGTTTCCCTTTTAGATTATAATGAATGGACAGGGGGCCTTAGATCTCTGAAACTCTTTGCAAATACGGGTCCAGAAATGATTTTATTGGACAGAAAGAGGTCTGCTTTTTGACATACCTTTTTAGCCTTGGCGCACATTGACACACTCAGCAGTACATTCACAGCTTCTGATAAGGAACATAAACTCCATAGCTGAAGTAGTACTACAGATGTAGGACCTTAATTTGAGCCAGAGTCCTACAGCAGGAAAATATAATCCTTCAACAACAGGAAATGTGAATTATTATGTGGATTATAAGTACTGGCCATTTTTGTAGTGGTTGATACATTCTCCGTAAGGGAAAAATCTAAGTGAAAACTAAAAACTTTAGAAGCCTTTTTAAACTTCTCCTGCAAAGGGTGATCAAATTAAGATCCACCACCTGTACAGGCTCAATCTCCTCTGCATGCATGCTTGAACAGATTGAATCATACACTACAGTTTGACCCTTCCTTTAACAAAAAGCTTTTCCTTACTCTTGATAGACCACAATCACGTAAGTCTGCCTTACTTTCTCTAAAGAAAGTGTGTACACTTGTATTCCTGTAAAATATATCAGTGATGTGAGGCTTTGCATTTCCCTCTCTGAAACCAACAACATCTCAAAATTGACAAAGTAGAACCGGAGATACTCAAAATTAAGTGGAACTGGGCAAATATCTTCATCGTTTTTTAAATTTAGTTACCTATTGCGCATCACATATAACACATCTAGCAACATACTTAAAAAGCAGAAAGCGAGAGACTGACAATTTACTTTAAGATGTGACTTAATTTAGGAACCCACCAACAGTAATGCGATCTGAGAACAACAAACACCTGTGTCAAAGACCTTTAGAAAGAGTCTGGCATAGAGTGCGACTGTACACGACAAGTGCTTTTTGCCAAGCACTTACCTGGACAGTCTGCCTCTGGCTGCTCATCCAGTGAGGAGATCCTCTCAGACAGTTACTCCTAGCAGAATAGCATGACTGATGCTGCAAAGCATAGCAGGGTCACTCACTGATAGAAATGGCTAAAAAGTTCCATGTTTCTGGAGAGGTGGGAGCACATGGATTTCTTTAATCTTTTAGGTTTTTGGCACGCTGTGTGAGCATCAACATGGGAATGGATTTCTAGAAATCTGTGTATTCGTTTTGCAATTCAGTAGAAAGCAGTAGACCTACTGTACAAACAAGTAGTGAAATGATCAACATGGACTGAAGTCACTAAATCCAAATGACTAGTGGTTATATGTTTTTAAGCAGCAACAGATTTCTATCTGTTTATCATCACATCATGTTTTAGCAATGATACAGAATTATACCCATGGGCTGCTTAAATTGGCTTATTAACTATAATATATAGTGTGTACTATTCTCTCCCTAAAAACATAAAATCCTAGGAATAGCAACACGTTTCTCTGTTATTTGGCAGAAAATGTACTCTCTTTAAATTCCACTCCTTGATTGGGAGACTTTGTAGATTCTATTGTTTTCTAATGAGCCATTCAGACTTCTGCAGATGCTAGCCCCCTCCAATCCATCACCACAAACCCTCTGTGCATGAAGATCAGCTTCCTGGCGCTGGATCTGAACACTGTTAACAGGGGTTGACACCACTGTAAGAGACTCATTATATACACAATGAACCATGGTGCACATTCCCTCCCCAAACTCTGCAGCAAACTTAGCAACTGTCCAATTAATCTCACTCATGGCACTGTGATGCAGATGCTGAATCTCTCTCTTAATCTACCGCCTCGGCTGTGTACTGTCACAAGGGGGCAAGATGATATGACTCAGTTGTCCCCCTAGATCGATGCATGGTAAATTGATAGTGTGACTCCAACCATGATGATACTGTGCTTTATTATCTTAAATAACATTTAAAAATAGCAAAAGTGCATGGCTTATCTTGCTATAAAAGAAACCAAAAGTACTATTATTGTGAGCAGCTATTATTATGATATGAGGGGGTAGTTTAGTGTTAGTGTCGGGCCAGGTGCTGTGCCAAGCCTTCATAAGCACACAGGTGTGGACAATCACCGATCGGCATTCAGGAGTGGACAGCAGCCTCTTGGCCTGCCAGTGTTTGTTTTGTGTTACCTCTTCAGGCATACATTTTGGTAATTTTCTTTTTTGTATATATTTATTTTCTGAACACACAATGATCTGCTTGGGCTGACCATCCAAGGAGTCAAGACTGAGCTGGCCCTGTCCCAAGGTAGGTTTGCTGTCTCATGGGGCACATCCATACAACATGGTCTGCATACTCTGACTTGTCACGTAAATGCACACATAAAATCAGGTTACGGACACTTCAGCTCAACCTAGTACCCCTAGACTTACGAGTGTAGCAAAAAAAGTTGGCTACCTAGGTGGTTTTGTAACACTAGCTCTTTCTTTTCTAGTTTATGTAATGCTCAAAGAGAGGCTGCTTGAACTTATACTAGCAATGACATAGTAGTGCTAGTTGGACTGCTCACTTCAATAGAACTCAAAGTCACTGTGAACTGTCTTGGTCTGTGAACACGCACATGAACATCCTCCTTCATGATACACATTCAATATGTAACCTCTGTGTTTTGAGTGTGGAAATGTGTCTGAATGCTGTATTTCACTTTGATCTGGCAATCATGTTTGTGATTCTGTAAATGTATAGGAGATGTGATGTATCCCTTCCCTAAATAATCCCCTTGCCCTTTCAAGATACAGGTACTTATGGGAATGTATGAGTGCATACAAAATAGTGAACTGTATACAAGGACCAAAATGAAAGCACCTCAGATGCAAATGAGCTTACTTGTAGTGCAACGGACATGTTATGCATGGTTCCTGACAAATGGATAAACAGAATCAATAATGGATTACTTTAATTCAGTGTGACAAATAGTGTTCGGATGAGGAAATGGCATTCCCACGCCACTTCCCGGCAAGACAATTGGCCCAGTAGATCTCAAATTGTCGTTCCAGTAACACTTTGACAAGAGATACTGAAGTTGGCTCACGATGGTAGTACTGCAGGCCATCATGGTGTCAACAAGATGTATGACCATATCTCGCGTAACTTGTTATGGCCTAATCTTAAAGATGATGTTGTGGTCTATGGTAAATAGTGTCGCGTTAGACATCTGACGGGTAAACTGAACCAAACCATGATGGTTCCACCTTTGCAGCCTATTCCTGATTTTGACAAACCTTTAAGCAGTGTTCTGGTGGACTGTGTTGGTACTTTGCCCAAAGCAGGTATAGGCTGATTGTCTTTCGAGGGTGTCCAGTCGATACATTTGTTTTGTTTAGCCAGCACATTTTGTTTTGACTTTATATTTTGCCGTATTGGGGATGTAAGTTTGGTTTTGGTTGGGCTTGTCCCGATGGAATGGGAATACTGTAAGGGTATAAAGATGAAGATTTTCCCATCTCTTTTCAAAACTTATGAATTTTAGGTGGCTACTTTATTTTATCTTTTTTTTTTTTTTTTACGATTATAAAAAAAGATCGAAAAATAAGAGGCTATTTTACAGTTTCTTTCTTGGAGAAAAGTGATGCGTTTAAGTAGTGACACTTAAGTTGATCATGCTGTGAATTGGGAGTTGTTTTCTGTGGTTGTGAGCAAACTACATGGTATATATTTGTTGTCTTGACTTTGTTGTCTTGACATGCTCCGGAACTTTGCCGACTAGTAAGTATTTTTATTCAACCTCCCGCATTGGGCTGGATGTTTCAATGTCTAGTTCATTCATGTATAATCTATGAGCAGAACTACGGTCTTATATCAGTTAGAAATCCCTAGTTTGGAAGCTGTGCAGCGCCATTTTCCCTACAGCCGTCTAGCATTTTGAGTTCCAGTCAAATTAGGTTCAGCCCCTCGCCATTTCAGCTAGCAAGATGCACACACAGCAGAGTGAGACCAATCGTGGTGCACATATCTACACATGTGACATTGTACGCTATTTTCGGGGACCACTTTTGGCTCAAGAGAGCTACATTAAGAACGACTGGCTAAAAAGTATACAAAACTCCTGGAGAATCCCTTTAAGAGGGAAGGTGTTATAAGCTTTTGGTTTTTGAGGGTTGGTTCTAAATACTGAACACAAATATAAACGCAACATGCACCAATTTCAAAGATTTTACTGAGTTAGTTAAAAATCAGTCAATTGAAATGAATGAATTAGGCCCTAATCTATGGATTTCATATGACTGGGCAAGAGTGCAGCCATGGGTGGGCCTGGGAGGGCATAGGCCAGGCCCAGACAATCAGAATTTATTACAATTGACTGATACATCAGCAGCCCCTTCTTGATATGCCACACCTGTCAGGTGGTTGGATTATCTTGGCAAAGGAGAAATGCTCACCAACAGGGATGTAACCATATTTGTGCACAGAATTTGAGATAAATAAGCTTTTTGTGCATACTGTATGGATATTTTCATCTTTTATTTAGCTCCTGAAACATGGGACCAACACTTTACATGTTGCTTTCATATTTCTGTTCAGAATGTTTAGGATTTGAATCATCCTTCTTGGTCAGGATGTGTTGCATCTGTTAGTCAGTCATTAGTGCTGGCACAGGTGATATTTAAGAGCTGCAGAGCCAATGCTCCAGGTGGCATGAGAGATGTTGGAAGAGCTACACAGCTGTTTAGCTCTTCGTTAAGTTGCTAAACAACGCCTTTTATCTTGTCTCCCCCATTTGGGTTTGCGCCATGTTTTTCACTCCCTATCCTAAGGTGTGTTTTCTTTTGGGGGGGGGAGAGACAATCCAGTGGGTGTCCATGGTGGGGACCTTTTTAAGACCCAACTGGAGTTGCTTGGCCAGCATTCAGTAACCCCCCCACCTTCTCATGGATGCCTTTCAGAACCCATGTTAAAACCCTGCCAGTGTAATTTCGGTTGTCGGTGGCTGGTTTGTTAGTTCCCTTTTCCTGTTGATCGACGATTTTTGCTTTCTTATTCGGGAATGTAACATCACTAAAATAAATTGGACTTCCTTTCATGGATGTTGATTTTTGCCTCCATCATTTCCTTACTACTACCCAGCTGCAGCCTGGCTGAGTTTATTATTCTAACAATAGCCTATTAGACATTATTATTCCTGCCTGGCTTGATTCAGTCCTGTGTGAGGTGAAATTGTTTTTAAATGTTTTTATTTAGATTCCATAACTCCCCTTTTAGAGCCCACTCTTGGTACAGTACTATAGAGAGAAATACTTTTTTGAATCACATTTTGTCAATGTGTGTCAAATGTCTTCAATGTGTGTCACATGTAGACTGCCTTAATATACATTGTGATAGGCGAAACCATGATCATTTGTATTGCCTAATGAAGTGTTGATTGTACAGTGCCATCTTAAGATTTGTATTGTGAACTACAGTAGTTGGCAATGAAGAGGGTGTCTACTGAAACTTCACACATTTATATTTAGCTACAAATGTGGTGTGCCAAAGTGTTTCTCTCCTGTTGTGTATATTGCCTGAGCAAGCTTGTTAGTGAAGCCATGCCAGCCCTTGTCATCAACCTCATTTCGATTCCAGTCAGATGCGGTCTACCAATCTAATCACACTGACAATGACTTATTCATCTGTATGCTCTAAGTTGAGTAAAACTACCATCTTAATTTAAAGAACATGCAGTAAATTGTCAAACCAGGGAAGTCCTATCTGCGCCAGTCATCCTGATTTTTAAAGGCTCCTCAGGCTCAGACAGATGGATCTGACGTAGTAAGGTAAAGTCCATAGGGGAAGTCTAACTCTTACCAACCTGCACAAACTTCCATAGTACGTCAGCAAACATTAAATGTCAGGGGACTATGATTCAATTAATCAGAAGCGATGGCCTATATTCTGAGAGAGCAGTGTAGCCTACTAAAGCAAAGTAAGTAGAGCCTAGCTTTTTCTAAAGATCAGAGGGCAAGTTTGAAGATTATTCCCACAGGGTAGTTTTTCACCCAAATTAGTTCTTTCAATCGTTCAAGAGTCTGGGTTCCCAAGGCTTATGTATTTAAATACCTGCCTTTTGTGCTGCGTCGGTACACCTTCCTCGGAAAATAGCTTTAGACAATACACTGACGCATGAAACCGTGAACAAAACTGTGACAATTTCATTAAGCTGTTGACCGTTAATAAAGAGCCATGGCTGTTTAATCCCCACCCCACACCCCACACCTCTTTTCAATACGTCTGAACCAGGTGGTCTTGCAACAGATGATTCGGAGTCAGCATTAATTATAAACCTGGCGCAGGTCCTAGAAGCTGCACATTGAGGAGCCACACACCCCCGCAAAACAAATCTCAAGAGACCAACAACTACTGAACACTAAACCTCAATATGCTCTGGGGGAGAAATTATACAATCATTTGAAATCTGAAAATTGCTGCACTTAGACCTCTTGCTGGTCTTGCTGAACCCAGGGTTGTCTGAATACAAACATAATGTTTATGACAGGAATGGGGGCTAAACTCAAGTACTTTAAATGATGAAAGTGGGAAAGCAATTCTAGTGCAGATTAGGTAATATTCTAAATCCATTTTCAGCTCCTATTGTAACAACCATTCTCTAAGCAAATCACCCGGGACAATGACACAAGGGGGAGGCAAGGAAAAGTACAGAACAAATGGAAACTCAATTAGGTCAACCTTAAAGATAATGAAATCAAGATGAAAATGAATTCTTAATTAAGAGCACTCTACAGCTGGCGCTTGAAAAATCAACCAACAGAACTCAATCTATACTAAACAAAAATATAAACGCAACATGTAAAGTGTCGGTCCCATGTTTCATGAGCTGAAATAAAAGATGGCAGAAATGTTCCATACGAAAAAAAGTGTTTCTCTCAAATGTGCAAAAATGTGTTCACATCCCTGTAAATGAGCATTTCTCCTTTTCCAAGATAACCCATCCACCTGACAGGTGTGACATATCAGGAAGCTGGGGAAAAAGGGCCCCTCTAAAAGGTGCGGTTTTGTCATTTGGGCAGTACGTTCAACCGGCCTCACAACAGCAGACCATGTGTAACCACACCAGCCAAAGACCTCCACATCTAGCTTCTTCACCTGCGGGATCATCTGAGACCAGCCACCCGGACAGCTGAGGAAACTGTGGGTTTGCACAAGTGAAGAATTTCTGCAAACTCTCAGAAACGTTCTCAGGGAAGCTCATCTGTGTGCTCGTCATCCTCACCAGGGTCTTGACCTGACTACAGTTTGGCATCATTAACGACTTCAGTGGGCTAATTCTCACCTTCGGTGGCCACATAAAAATGCTGGAGAAGTGTGCTCTTCAAGGCTAAATCTCGGTTCCAACTGTACCAGGCAGATGGCAGACAGTGTATGGTATCGTGTGAGCGAATGGTTTGCCTATGTCAACGTTGTGAACAGAGTGCCCAATTGTGGGGTTATGGTATGGGCAGGTATGAACAAACACAATTTCAATTATCGATGGCAATTTGAATGCACTACGATCCTTTGACAAGATACTGAGGCCTGCCGCCATCACCTCATGTTTCAGTATGATAATGCACAGCCCCATGTTGCAAGGATCTGTACACAATTTTTGGAAGCTGAAAATGTCCCAGTTCTTCCATGGCCTGCATACTCACCAGACATGTCACCCATTGAGCTCATTTGGGATGCTCTGGATTGACCTGTACGATAGCATGTTCCAGTTCCCACCAATATCCAGCAACTTCGCACAGCCATTGAAGAGTGGGACAACCTTCCACAATCAACAGCCTGATCAACTCTATCAAATCACATTTTTATTAGTCACATATGCCGAATACAACAGGTGTAGAACTTACAGTGAATTGCTTACTTGCGAGCCCCTAACCGACAGTGCAGTTTCAAAAAATACAGATAAGAAATACAAGTAACAAGTAATTAGAGTAGCAAGTAATTAAAGAGAAGCAGTAAAAAATGACAATATATACGGGGGGTGCCGGTACAGAGTCAATGTGCGGGGGCATCAGTTAGTTGAGGTAGTATGTACATGTAGGTAGAGTTAATTAAAGTGACTATGCATAGATAACTGAGAGTGGTGTGGCAAGGGGAGGGGGGGGGCAATGCAAATAGCCTGGGTAGCCATTTGACTAGATGTTCAGGAGTCTTATGGCTTGGGGGTAGAAGCTGTTTAGAAGTCTCTTGGACCTAGACTTGGTGCTCCGGTACCGCTTGCCGTGTGGTAGCAGAGAGAACAGTCTAGGACCTGGATGGCTGGAGTCTTTGACAATTTTTAGGGCCTTCCTCTGACACCGCCTGGTATAGAGGTCCTGGATGGCGGGAAGTGAGAGAGGGCAGTGTGGAGTGCAATAGAAACTGCATCATCTGTGGATCTGTTGGGGCGGTATGCAAATTGGAGTGGGTCTAGTGTTTGTGGTATAATAGTGTTGATGTGAGCCATGACCAGCCTTTCAAAGCACTTAATGTCTACAGATGTGAGTGCTATGGGTCGGTAGTCATTTAGGCAGGTTACCTTAGTGTTCTTGGGCACAGGCACTATGGTGGTCCACTTAAAACATGTTGGTATTACAGACTCAGACAGGGAGAGGTTGAAAATGTCACTGAAGACAATGGCTAGTTGGTCAAAGCATGCTCGCAGTACATGTCCTGGTAATCCGTCTGGCCCTGCGGCCTTGTGAATGTTGACCTGTCTAAAGGTCTTACTCACATCGGCTGCGGAGAGTGTGATCGCACAGTCTTCCAGTACAGCTGGTGCTCTCATGCATGTTTCAGTGTTATTTGTCTCAAAGAGAGCATAGAAGTAGTTTAGCTTGTCTGGTAGGCTTGTGTCACTGGGCAGCTCTCGGCTGTGCTTCCCTTTGTAGTCTGTAATGGTTTGCGGGCCCTGCCACATCCGACGAGCGTCAGCGCCGGTGTAGAACGATTCAGTCTTAGTCCTGTATTGACGCTTCGCCTGTTTGATGGTTCGTTGGAGGGCATAGCAGGATTTCTTATAAGCTTCCGGGTTAAAGTCCCACTTCTTGAAAGCGGCAGCTCTACCCTTTAGCTCAGTTCGGTTGCTTCCTGTAATCCATGGTTTCTGGTTGGGGTATGTACGTATGGTCATTGTGGGGACAACGTCATCGATGCACTTACTGATGAAGCCAATGACTGATGTGTTGTACTCCTCAATGCCATTGGAGGAATCCCGGAACATATTCCAGTCTGTGCTAGCAAAACAGTCCTGTAGCTTAGCATCTGCTTCATCTGACCACTTTTATTGATCTAGTCACTGGTGCTTCCTGCTTTAATTTAACTTGTAAGCAGGAATCGGGAGGATGGAATTATGGTCAGATTTGCCAAGTGGAGGGCGAGGAAGAGCTTTGTATGCATCTGTGTGTGGAGTATAGGTGGTCCGGAGTTATTTTCCCTCTGCTTGCACATTTAACATTCTGATAGAAATTTGATGAAACTGATTTAAGTTTCCCTGCATTCAAGTCCCCGGCTACTAGAAGCGCCGCCTCTGGGTGAGCGTTTTCTTGTTTGCTTATGGCGGAATACAGCTCATTCAATGCTGTCTTAGTGCCAGCCTCTGACTGTAGTGGTATGTTAACTGCTATGAAAAATACAGACAAACTCTCTAGGTAGATAGTGTGGTCTACAGCTTATCATGAGTTACTCTACCTCAGGCGAGCAATAGCTCGAGACTTCCTTAGATATCGTGCACCAGCTGTTGTTTACAAAAATACATAGACTGCCGCCACTTGTCTTACCAGACGCCGCTGTTCTATCCTGCCGGTACATCGTATAACCAGCCAGCTGTATGTTGATATTGTCTTCGTTTAGCCACGACTCTGTGAAGCATAGGATGTTAGTTTTTAATGTCCCGTTGGTAGTTTAATCTTCCCCGTAACTCGTCCATTTTATTTTCTAAAGATTGCATGTTTGCTAGCAGAATTGAGGGAAGTGGGGGTTTATTCGATCGCCTCCGACTTCTCAGAAGGCAGCCCGCTCTCCGGCCTCTCTTTCTCCGCCTCCTCTTCACGCAGATCACTGGGGTTGGGGCCTGTTCCCGAGGGAGCCCTATATCCTCCGCCTCGGGCTCGTCAGAGTCGTGAAAGAAGAGAAAGGATTCTGCTAGTCCGCGGTAAGTAATTGCAGTCCTGATGCCTAGAAGTTATTTTCGGTCATAAGAGACGGTAGTGGCAACATAGTGTACAAAATGAGTTAAACAATAAGTTACAAACAATGCAGATAAACAAACAAAAAAACACAATCGGTTGGGGGCACGTAAAACGTCTGCCTTCTGCTCCGGCGCCATCTTACATAGAAACTCTCGTTTTGTATTTATGCGAAGGAGATGTCGCGCTGCATGAGGCAAATGGTCCCATCACATACAGACTGGGTGTGGATCAGAAAAGCATACAAAAAAATGTATCTGTGATCAACAGATTCATATCTGTATTCCCAGTCCATGTGGAATCCATAGATTAAGGCCTAATGAATTTATTTCAATTGACTGATTTCCTTAAATGAACTGTAACTCAGTAAAATCAATTGTTGCATGGTGCGTAATTTTTTTCAGTGTAGATAGAAGTACGTAGCTCTCGATTTTAAAATGCTGATGAACCATCAATATACCGTACAGTGTGTGTGTGTGTATATATAGTAGACAGGACTTAAATACACCTTAGATATTTAAGGCATCTCCTAACACTACAACCTCGAATGCCAACCTTTTGACGCCATACGCTACAATCGCCTACAGACTTTCATATTAAATTATCAATGCAGGCTGCGACACTACACTCATTTAACTACAAACCCACACAGATAAATCAAGTGGGGTAAACCACCTTGACCTATGCATTGTCACAGTGAGGTAAAATTATCTAAGAAGTGGTCGTCTGAAAGTTAATGCGCTGTTATTAACAACTTGACCTCATTTCTCTGGCACTGGGGTCACAAGTGATTCCAAGAAAATGCTTGATAAACAGCCTGATGAGGGCCTGTTATATGCCTTCACTTTGACGCCAAGATTCACTTCAAAACTATTTGATAGTATTTTACTGCTGTGGACAGGTATGTCTTAGGCGTCCAATGGATATTTTAGGCCATCATGATAATTATTGCCTTCATCTGTTGTAAGAAATATCACATTTTATTGGTTGCAAACACATATTTAGCAGATGTTATTGCGGATGTAGCGAAATGCTTATGTTCCAAGCTCCAACAGTGCAGTAATATCTAACAATACACACACATCAAAGAAGTTAAAGAATGGAATTAAGAAATATAGAAATATTAGGACGAGCAATGTTGGAGTCCGGAGTATAAATATTTGTGATGGGATGTATATACAATATGGATAGAATATGTAGTATATCTGAAGAATAGTATATGTACCACAATGGTTAAATGGGATTGACTATTGAATACAGTATTTTATTTATTTTTTATTTCACCTTTATTTAACCAGGTAGGAAAGTTGAGAACAAGTTCTCATTTACAATTGTGACCTGGCCAAGATAAAGCAAAGCAGTTTGACACATACAACAACACAGTTACACATGGAGTAAAACAAACATACAGTCAATAATATAGTAGAAAAATAAGGCTATATAAAAAGTGAGCAAATGAGGTGAGATAGGGGAGGTAAAGGCAAAAAAGGCCATGGTGGCGAATAAATACAATATAGCAAGTAAAACACTGGAATGGTAGATTTGCAGTGGAAGAAAGTGCAAAGTAGAAATATAAATAATGGGGTGCAAAATAAATAAATAAATACAGTAGGGGAAGAGGTAGTTGTTTGGGCTAAATTATAGATGGGCTATGTACAGGTGCAGTAATCTGTGAGCTGCTCTGACAGCTGGTGCTTAAAGCTAGTGAGGGAGAAGTGTTTCCAGTTTCAGAGATTTTTGTAGTTCATTCCAGTCATTGGCAGCAGAGAACTGGAAGGAGAGGCGGCCGAAGGAGGAATTGGCTTTGGGGGTGACCAGAGAGATATACCTGCTGGAGCGCATGCTACAGGTGGGTGCTGCTATGGTGACCAGCGAGCTGAGATAAGGGGGAACTTTACATAGCAGGGTCTTGTAGATGACCTGGAGCCAGTGGGTTTGGCGACGAGTAGGAAGCGAGGGCCAGCCAACGAGAGCGTACAGGTCGCAGTGGTGGGTAGTATATGGGGCTTTGGTGACAAAACGGATGGCACTGTGATAGACTGCATCCAATTTATTGAGTAGGGTATTGGAGGCTATTTTGTAAAAGACATCGCCGAAGTCGATGATAGGTAGGATGGTCAGTTTTACAAGGGTATGTTTGGCAGCATGAGTGAAAGATGCTTTGTTGCGAAATAGGAAGCCAATTCTAGATTTAACTTTGGATTGGAGATGTTTGATGTGAGTCTGGAAGGAGAGTTTAAAGTCCAACCAGACACCTAGGTATTTGTAGTTGTCAGAACCGTCCAGAGTAGTGATGCTGGACGGGCGGGCAGGTGCACGCAGCGATCGGTTGAAGAGCATGCATTTAGTTTTACTTGTATTTAAGAGCAGTTGGAGGCCACGGAAGGAGAGTTGTATGGCATTGAAGCTCGTCTGGAGGGTAGTTAACCTCTCTTCAGTAGGGGGCAGTATTTTCACGGCTGGACGAAAAATGTACCCAAATTAAATGGTCTACTACTCGGGCCCAGGAACTAGAATATGCATATTATTAGTAGATTTGGATATAAAACACTCTGAAGTTTTTAAAACTATTTGAATGATGTCTGTGAGTATAACATAACTCATATGGCAGGCAAAAACCTGAGAAAAATCAAACCAGGAAGTGGGAAATCTGGTGCTTGTAGTACTTTCAAATCATTGCCTATCCAACACACAGTGACTTAGGGTTCATTTTGCACATCCTAAGGCTTCCACTAGATGTCAACAGTCTTTAGAGAGTTGTTTGAGGTGTCTATGGTGAACAGAGAGCGAACAGAGGAAGTTGGAATTTGTTGACTCAGGAAAGCACATGAGTTCATTGGCGCGCGTTCACATGAGGGGTAGCTGTGTTCCAAAACGTTTTTGAAGACATTGGAATCGTCCGGTTGGAATATTATTGAAGTTCTAAGTTAAAAAGGCCCTAAAGATTGATGCTATACAACGTTTGACATGTTTGAACGAACGTAAATATAACTTTTTTTACTTTTCATCGTGACATTTTGGCCGCGCTTCCTACACTGGGAGTAGCTTACTGAACGTGCAAACAACAAGGAGCTATTTGGACATAAATTATGGACTTTATCGAACAAAACAAACATTTTTTGTGGGCCTGGGATTCCTAGAAGTGCCTTCTGATGAAGATCATCAAAGGTAAGTGAATATTTCTAATGCTATTTATGATTTTAGATGACTCCAAAATGGCGGGTATCTGTATTGCTTGATGTCTTTTTCTGAGCGCAGTAGTCAGATTATTGCAAAGTGTGCTTTCCCCGTGAAGCTTTTTTGAAATCTGTCACAGTGGTTGCATAAAGATGTTCATCTATAATTCTTTGAATAACAGTTTAATATTTTATCAACGTTTATGATGAGTATTTTTGTAAATTGTTGTGCTGATTCACTGGGAGTATTGGAGGCAAAATATTTTCTGAACATCACGCGGCAATGTAAAATGCTGTTTTTGGATATAAATATGAACTTGATTGAACAAAAAATGCATGTATTGTGTAACATGATGTCCTAGGAGTGTCATCTGATGAAGATCGTCAAAGGTTAGTGCATAATTTTAGCTGGTTTTCTGGTTTTTGTGACGCCTGTCCTTGCTAGGAAAATGGCTGTGTGGTTTTTCTTGTGTTGGAACTGTCCTAACATAATCTAACTTTATGCTTTCGCCGTAAAGCCTTTTTGAAATCGGACAATGTGGTTACATTAAGGAGACGTGTATCTTTAAAATGGTGTAAAAAAGTCGTATGTTTGAGAACTTTGAATTATGACATTTTGTGGTTTTGAATTTTGCGTTCTGATTTTTCACTGGCTGTTGAATAGTGTGAACCGTGGGTGGCTAGCGCCCCACTTCCCCAAGAGAGGTTAAGTGTTCAAAGAAGGGCCAGAAGTATACAGAATGGTGTCGTCTGCGTAGAGGTGGATCAGAGACTCACCAGCAGCAAGAGCGACATCATTGATGTATACAGAGAAAAGAGTCGGCCCAAGAATTGAACCCTGTGGCACCCCCATAGAGACTGCCAGAGGCCAGGACAATAGGCCCTCCGATTTGACACACTGAACTCTATCAGAGAAGTAGTTGGTGAACCAGGCGAGGCAATCATTTGAGAAACCAAGGCTATTGAGTCTGCCGATGAGGATATGGTGATTGACAGAGGCGAAAGCCTTGGCCAGGTCAATGAATACGGCTGCACAGTTTCTAATCAATGACGGTTAAGATATCGTTTCGGACCATAAGCGTGGCTAAGGTGCACCCATGACCAGCTCTGAAAACAGATTGCATAGCGGAGAAGGTGCGGTGGGATTCGAAATAGTCGGTAATCTGTTTGTTGACTTGGCTTTCGAAGACTTTAGAAAGGCAGGGTAAGATAGATATAGGTCTGTAGCAGTTTGGGTCAAGAGTGTTCCCCCCTTTGAAGAGGGGGATGACAGCAGCTGCTTTCCAATCTTTTTGAATCTCAGACGACACGAGAGGTTGAACAGGCTAGTAATAGGGGTTGCAACAATTTCCGCAGATAATTTTAGAAAGAAAGGCTCCAGATTGTCTAGCCCGGCTGATTTGTAGGGGTCCAGATTTTGCCGCTCTTTCAGACCATCAGCTGACTGGATTTGGAGAAGGAGAAATGGGGAAGGCTTGGGCGAGTTGCTGTGGGGGGTGCAGTACTGTTGACCGGGGTAGGGGTAGCCAGGTGGAAAGCATGGCCAGCCATAGAAAAATGCTTATTGAAATTCTCAATTATAGTGGATTTATCGGTGGTGAGAGTTTCCTATCCTCAGTGCAGTGGGCAGCTGGGAGGAGGTGCTCTTATTCTTCAAGGACTTTAGTGTCCCAGAACTTTTTTGAGTTTGTTTTGCAGGAAGCAAATTACTGCTTGAAAAAGCTAGCCTTGGCTTTTCTAACTGCCTGTGTATATTGGTTTCTAACTTCCCTGAAAAGTTGCATATCACGGGGGCTGTTCGATGCTAATGCAGAATGCCACAGGATGTTTTTGTGTTGGTTAAGGGCGGTATATACATATGAAGTGGGTAAAACGGTATGTAAACATTACTTAGTGACCAGTGTACCTTGACTATGTACAAAGGGCAGCAGCCTCTAAGGTGCATGGTGGAGTAACAGCGTGGTAGCCATCTAGTGAGATTGACTAAGTTCAGGGCAGTTTACCAGGTGGGGGCTAGCTAATGGTGACTATTTAAATCTTATGGCCTTGAGATAGAAGCTGTTTTTCAGTCTCTCTGTCCCAGTTTTGATGGACAGGTACTGACCTCGCTTTCTGGACGGTAGCGCGGTGAACAGGCCGAGTCTCAGGTGGCTGAGGTCCTTGATGATCTTCTTGGCCTTCCTGTGACACCAGGTTCTGTAGATGTCCGGGAGGACAGGCAATGTGCCTCCGGTGACGCGTAGGGCATACCGCACCATCCTCTGGAGAGCCCTGATACAACCCGTCTAAATGGTTTGAAGGTCTGATGGGCCAAGCCGGATTTCTTCAGCCTCTCGAGGTTAGAGGCATTGTTGCGCCTTCTTCACCACACTGTCTATGTGTGTGGACCATTTCAGATTTGTCAATGATGTGTATGCCGAGGAAATTGAAGCTTTTCATCAATGGGGACGTGCTCCCTTTGCTGTCTCCTGAAGTCCATGATCAGCGCCTTCATTTTGTTGACGTTGAGGGAGAAGTTATTTTCGTGGCACCACTCTACCAGGGCCCTCACCTCCTTCCTGTAGGCTGTCTCGTTGTTGTTGGTTATCAGGCCTACCACTGTTGTTGTCTACAAACTTGATGATTGAGTTGGAAACGTGCGTGGCCATGCAGTCATTGGGGGAACAGGGATTACAGGAGGCGGCTGAGCACGCACACTTGTGGTGCCCGTGTTGAGGATCAGCGTAGTGGAGGTGTTGTTGCCTACCTTCACTACCTGGGGGCGGCCTGTCAGGAAGTCCAGGACCCAGTTGCACAGGGTGGGGTTCAGACCCAGGACCCCAAGCTTAATGACGAGCTTGAAGGGTACTATGGTGTTGAAGGCTGAGCTGTAGTTAATGAACAGCATTCTAACTTAGGTATTCCTCTTGTAAAGATGGGATAGGGCAGTGCGATGGCAATTGCATCATCCATGGATCTATTGGGGTGGTATGCAAATTGCAGTTTGTCTAGGGTGTTGGGTAAGGTGGCAGTGTCATGATTCTTAACTAGTCTCTCAAAGCACTTCATGACAAAAGTGAGTGCTACGGTGCAATAGTCATTTAGTTACCTTCTCTTTCTTGGGTACAGGAACAATGGTGGACATCTTGAAGCAAGTGGGGACAAAAGACTGGGATAGGGAGAGATTGAATATGTCCGTAAACACTGCAGCCAGCTGTTTTGCGCATGCTCTGAGGACGCGGCTAGGGATGCCATCTGGGTTGGCAGCCTTGTGAGGGTTAACATGCTTAAATGTCTTACTCACGCCGTCCATGGAGAACGAGAGCTCACAGTCCATGTGGTGGCCCACGTCAGCGGCACTGTTTCCCTCGAAGCGGGGGAAAGGTGTTTAGCTTGTCCGGGAGCAAGACGTCGGTGTCCGTGACGTGGCTGGTTTTCCCTTTATAATCCGGGATTGTCTGGAGTTCCTGCCACAAGTCTTGGGTCTGATCCATTGAATTGCGACTCCACTGACATTTTACCTGTTTGATTGCCTTACGGAGGGCGTAATTGGACTGTTTGTACTCGACCATATTCCCAGTCACCTTGCCGCAGACAAATGCAGTGGTTTTTGCTTTCAATTTTGTGTGAACTCTGCCATCAATCCACGGTTTTTGGTTTGGATAGGTTTTAATATTGAGTTGAACCAGGATATTGTGTTCTGCCAAAAGAGCCATTTCATCTATTTTAGGCAACATTCAAATCCAGATTCTTTACAACACATTTAGCTACTTTGGCCTCACACTCACAGTACAGTGGAAGGGCCTGTCTGTGTCCTCCCAAGGGCCTGTTGGTGTCCTCCCCCCATAGTCCCACACTCCTAAAACCAAATAGGGTGGGGTTTTCTTTCCTGTTTGAGTGGCGCAGTTACTTGATCTGATTCTTCCAGTGATTGTGTGCACCCCTCATTTTGCAAGATTACACAGTACGAGGTACGGAAGAAAAAGGATGGAAAACATTGACCTTACAATAGAATGAACAAAACCAAAAAGGTATGGGATGTACTACTTTAACCAACTAACAAAATAGAATAGATGTGAAACCAAAAGGGTGGAATAAAGGGTTAAAATTGTATGCTAATGTACAAGAGCATTGTCTCCATGGAAACTAATAGCATTTCTTTCAGGGGACTGAAGGAGAACGGCAGCCTTGCAGAGCCTTTTTCTGTGCCACTTGCATGTAGTCTAGGAAATTGTATTCCCTTCTAAAATATCACTTTTCAGCTGAGATAGAGGAAAAAGTCCTCAACCTTAACTGATTATGGATCTGAGAGAACACGTGTACATCTGCTGTGGACGTTGCTACCATGCTATTAGCTACTGTCTCACAGCCACAAATGGCATGTCTGCTACGTGTTTGCTTTTAATAGTGTCTTGCTGTGTACGTTTCTCCCCTCGGAGACAGGGAGGATCATTCTGATTGATGGTTATTAATTGCCTAATTGGTAACCCTGTTATGTCTGGGTTGGTAGGATTTGCAGGATTTGTTCACTGCAAGGTCGAAAGGATGGGCCTGTGTAATCCTGACCTGAGGTTGTTTTAAGATAATACGGCTGTAAATACTTTGTTCTGGTGTAATAAACTCAGTAAAAAAAGAAACGTACTCACTGTCAACTGTGTTTATTTTCAGCAAACTTAACATGTGTAAATATTTGTATGAACATAATAAGATTCAACAACTGAGACATGATCTGAACAAGTTCCGCATAATGTGTCCCTGAACAAAGGGGGGGGGGGCATCAAAATCAAAAGTAAGTCAGTATCTGGTGTGGCCACCAGCTGCGTTAAGTACTGCAGTGCATCTCCTCCTCATGGACTGCACCAGATTTGAGATCCTGTCTTGCAGGAAATCATGCACAGAACGATCAATATGGCTGGTGGCATTGTCATGCTGGAGGGTCATGTCAGGATGAGCCTGCAGGAAGGGTACCACATGAGGGAGGAGGATGTCTTCCCTGTAACGCACATCGTTGAGATAGCCTGCAATTACAACAAGCTCAGTCCGATAATGCTGTGACTCAACCTCCAAATCGATCCCGCTCCAGAGTACAAGGCTCGTTGTAACGCTCATTCCTTCGACGATAAACGTAAATCCGACCATCACCCCTGGTGAGACATAACCGCCACTTGTCAGTGATTAGCACTTTTTGCCAGTCCTGTCTGGTCCAGCAATGGTGGTTTTGTGCCCATAGCCGACATTGTTGCCGGTCATGTCTGGTGAGGACCTGCCTTACAACAGGCCTACAAGCCCTCAGTCCAGCCTCTGTCTGCAATAGGCTAGGAATCTGAGCACTGATGGAGGGATTGTGCGTTCCTGGTGTAACTCAGGCAGTTGTTGCCATCCTGTACCTGTCCCGCAGGTGTGATGTTCGGATGTACCAATCCTGTGCAGGTGTTGTTACACGTGGTCTGCCATTGCGAGGACGATCAGCTGTCCGTCCTGTAGCGATGTCTTAGGCGTCTCACAGTACAGACATTGCTATTTTTTTTGCCTTGGCCACATCTGCAGTCCTCATGCGTCTTTGCAGCGTACCTAAGGCACGTTCACGCAGATGAGCAGGGACCCTGGGTGTCTTTCTTTTGGTGTTGTTCAGAGTCAGTAGAAATTTCTCTTTAGTGTCCTAAGTTTTCATAACTCTGACCTTAATTGCCTACCGTCTGTAAGCTGTTACTATCTTAACGACCGTTCCACAGGTGCATGTTCATTAAATGTTTATGGTTCATTGAACAAGCATGGGAAACAGTGTTTAAACCCTTTACAATGAAGATCTGCGAAGTTAATTCGTAAAAATCGAAATATTTTAAAGACAGGGTCCTGAAAAAGGGGCGTTTCTTTTTTTGCTGTGTATATGTGCTGGCTTTCTGCCTATCAGTTCAAAAGTACATAATGAAACCTTGATGGACCTAGTACATTAGATCTCATAAAGCCATTGGATTAATTGACTATAGCAGTATAGAATAATACATTAACTGAAAGCACTTTTACACCAGGTCAAATATTAGGTAAATATTATTAGGAAACTACATGGCAAAATGTTAGTTACACAATAATAACCTATGTTTATTTGTTTATTTCATTGGTATTCACTAAATCAAAAACCACTGGGCACTGGTTGGTGCCAGGTAGTTAACTATTGTGTAGAATAATTAAGTAAGTATCAGATTGTTTCCAAATATATTAATATAGCAAATATCAGACTTAGCATGCCAGCATTTTGAGGCATTTAATTCTATGTAAAAAAAAAATGCTAAAGAGCCATGAGATGATAAATCAAGGTATTATGTAAGA